>NW_020950239.1:181828-294328 GCF_900497805.2 Vombatus ursinus | reverse complement strand
AAATAAATGGCTGTTCAAGAACTTTATGTGTCATCATTGTAAGCGTTTGGTTTGTGTAAATGGAAATGCTTTGATGGGGGCTCAAGAGACAAAGTGGTGAGTAGCGTCACCCTTAAGGTCCTGAGAGAATTTGAGCATAACTTCGTGGTGGTGATCCATCTCCAAGAACCCAGATTCAGCAGGGTGACATAAGATTGGAGTCCACTACCCTAGAGAGTGAGAAAGTGTCTGAATAGGCACTTAAGAGATGTGAGGTGCTAATTTGTGGATGTTCACTTCCCACATACCCATTACAGGTAGTTTAGGATTCTAAGAGACCTGGGGTAAGGAATGAGCACATTCAAAATATGGCCAATAGCCTGTGTAGACAAGGAGGTGGCCAAAGGAAAGCAAAATTCAGGGAATTTTTCTCTTCAGAAATAACTTTGTATATATTCCATATGTAATTGTTTACATGTATGCATATGCACACATAAGTAACACATACCCACACATATAAGCGTTACACATATACATACATATATACACATTTAAACAACATACATGCAACTATATGCATATACATATACACTTGCATACAAAGAGACATCATTGTTATTCAGTCATTTTTCAGTCATGTCTGACTTTTGTGATCCCATTTGGGATTTTCCTGGCAAAGATGCTGGAGTGATTTGTCATTTCCTTCTCCAGTTCATTTTATAGATGAGAAAACTGAAGGAAACAGGGTTAAATGACTTACCCAGAGTCATGCAGCTAATAAGTATCTGAGGCCAGATTTTAACTCACTAAGAGTTCAAGTTTAGCATAGTACATATACACACATATAAGCAACACACATACAATACATACATGTATATACACACATATGCGTATGTATGTATCTTATATGTACATTCTCTCCAATAGAATGGGGGCCAGGTTAATTAGAACATGGAGTCCATGAAAGGGAACAATATACAGTCAGTCCAGAGAAGTCAACAGAAGCCATATTGTGAAAGGCCTTGAATAAACAAGGTAATACATGATACTAATAAACAATAATCAGCAAAAGCAGAACATCAGCAGGAAAGCATCTTGCTAGTAATTAATTGCAGATTGCTAGAGCAGCAGATGGTGATAGATTGCAAATATTGTGAGTGCCACACAGCTCCTGAGATTCCAATTTCAACAGTACTCCTGTAGCAAGGGGAAATGGAGCCAGAAGTTGAAAGTTTCTTTTATGCAGAGACAATCTGCAGAATGGATTCTTGGGTTTAGATATAGAAATATCTAGGCATCTGCCATCCCAAGCGTCAGACACATGTTTAGGCTTCTGCTATTCGTTTCATAAGTGATACAGTAAAACCATGGAAGAGGGAGGTTAAGTGAAATATGAACCCTCTTCCTGATTATACTGCATGGACAAAAATGCCTCATCTTCTTTTCTAACCCAAAACTATGATCAGAGTTCCAACGATACAAATGTACAATGCTGAAAATGCCTCCTTGGCTTGGCTGAGTTTTTTTATCCATCTGTTTTCCTCTTCTCTTTTTCCTTATAGTAATTCCAAGTTGGCTGGGACCTGGAATTTCCCCAAATCATCTTGCAACAAGGATATATATTTTTATAAGCATTTTTTGGCTGTGTTATGAGAACAACGGGCCTATAAATAAAAACAAGACGAATTGTTTTGGTGTTTATATAAAGTGAATCAAAATATCAGTGTTTCTGTACTTTCTTTCTTTCTTTCTTTCTTTTTTTTTTTTTTTTTTTTTTTTTTTTTTTTTTTTTTTTTTTTTTTGCTGGGCCGTAGTCTTTGGGGAGAAAAGTATTTATAAAAAGCCTAAATTCAAGAAAAACATAAATCACTCTGAGGACTGAGAGTTGCCTTAACATATAGGTCAGATGGGTAATTCATTTACAAATGTTTAATTTTTTAGCCAGTAGCTCATCATTTTGTTTCTTCAAATTGTTTGTTTTTCAAAATAATATTATCAGTTGGAGGTCATCTTGCTTTCCAAAAAAAATGTCATTTAATTTATCATGTATGGAGCTGGAGGAAGTCTGCCACAGTGGATTAAGATCTGGCCTTTGGGTCATGAATACTTGGGTTCAAGTCTCATCTCTGACATACAGAAGTAATATGACCCTGGGCAAATCACTTAATGTCTCAGTACCTCAAGCAGCTCTGTAAAGTTATAAGTTATAGATGAGTTGCCTATAATCTAATGTATTAGAGAGAGTTTCCACGTCAGAATTGCTTACATGGATGAAATCATAGATCCAAAATATAGTAAGAAGTGTTATTATTATCTGATACCTACTTGCAGAGAGTGGCCTAGAATAGTGTCCCAAGGGATTTGGCCTTTACTTCATCCTGCTTAATAATTTAAGACTATTTTCTTATTATATTGTTCTTCATTCTTTCCACTACACTCACTATATCCCTGATGCAGTGGAAGTTATATCACTTAATTAGAAATAACCAAAAAGAAACGTGTGGCATGGCATCTAGAAAACTGAAGCATATCAGAGATTCTATATCCTCTGAATCAGAAATTGAAAGTAAAATGAGGAAGGCTAACATAAAATAAGGAATCAGAACAATGCAAAGAATAAAACAAATACATTAATATTAATCTAAAACTTTGCAGAGGCACGAGAAGCAAACACACTGGAGGTGCCAGGAAGAACCCACTGATGGTAGAAGGGGATTTAGAGAATGTAGACAGCAAGGACTAAACTGGAAGCCATATGCTTGGGCAGTAGAGCCTCTCTTTCCCCTTTCCCAGCACGATGGCTGTGACCAGGTGCCCTGCCCCAAACATCATGCCTGGCAGCATAACTAGCAGATAAGGGAGATTACCACCCTTTGCTAGACTGTACTATGACATTATAAACTTCTCTAACACTGTGCTGACAGAATCCCATCATGGCTTTGCTGCACTTTAAACCCATTATCTTCTCTCTTAAATTGAAACGAGTATCACTTCCTGAAGTCAGAGCAACTCATTTTCCTGAGTTCAAATCTCGCCTCAGACACGTCCCAGCTGTATGACCCTGGGCAAGTCACTTAACCCTCTTTGCCTCAGTTCCTCATCCCTAAAATGAGCTGGAGGAGGAAATGTTTAACCTCTCCAGTATCTTTGCCAAGAAAACCCCAAAAAGGGTGATGAAGAGTTGGACACAACTGAAAATGAGTGAACAATAACAAATATTATAAGAGACTGTATTTGTTTGTGGTGGCTATAACAACATCATCTCCAAGTTAAAGAGGGAGATGAACCAAAGCATCTCATTACTCACTGGATGTACATGGATAATGTTAAGTTACAGGGAGCTACTGGAAAACACAATAAGTACTCTCTCCATCTTGCAAACTTTTTCTCCAGTGACAGAAAAATGTAATTTGGACTGTATAAGTGTAAAATTCTTAATACACAATACAAAAGGAAAATAGTGATTGAAGGCTGCTCCAAGTTTAAATCCAGAGGTCAAGTTGAATTCAATGGATGAAGGCAATATTTAAAAATACTTTAAAAAAATTTTTAAGAAAGAAACATTTAGCATAAAATTATTGAGGAGAAATCCTGTGGCTACAAATGTCAAGAGATTTGTTGACATCCTTAAATCAAACCTTCTTGGAAAGAGCATGTTTAAAGCACTTTGCCTCTAGGCAATATAGTCTTTTTTTTTTTTTTTTGAGGCAATTGGGGTTAAGTGACTTGCCCAGAGTCACACAGCTAGTCGATGTTATGTGTCTTAGTCTGGATTTGAACTCAAGTCGTCCTGACTTCAGGACCAGTGCTCTATTCACTGTGCCACCTAGCTGCCCCCAAATACAGTCTTAAACAAACGAACAGCTTTTAGAATTGTAAAATGTACCTCAACTAGTTTGGAATGGATCTTAACAAAAACCCACATAGACTAAATGAAACAGAGCCCATCGCCCAAGGTAGTTATTTCACCAAAACAGAGGAAGAGGATGGATAGACATTCTCAGAACATGTGATAAAGACATTTAAAATAATACAGAAAAAATTTGAAAAAAACAGATATTATTTCACTGATCAGTGGTAAAGGCTGAGGGTAACTATACTCCATAAATGGTTTTACCTTCAGACGGAAGTGATGAAATGGGTAAGATTCAAGAATGGAATCAAAAGTCGTTCCCATGAGATGGTGTAGTAGATAGAGCACTGGACGTGGATTCAGGAAGACCTGAGTTTCAATCTAGTCTTGAACACTTAAAAACCGTATGACCCACATCAAAACCTGGAGCTCGTAACCAATGCACATCAATATCACCAACAGCAGCAGCAGCAGCAGCAGCAGCAGCAGCAGCATTATCATGATCTTCACTAGCGTTTCTATGATTGGTTGCTGTCCTTTGTGTTGGAACAGGACCAAAATGCCATCACTATGTCAGGGTCAAGGTACAGTGTGTCTGACTGTGGCTGATCGGGTCAATATGAGCTCAGAAGGCTCTACCACAAGGCAGGCAGAAATAGTATGTATGAACGTTTGGAATGGAGATGTCTCCAAATTTGTGCATCTCATGTTTCTTCTGAGCTACTGCAATTCTGCTTTGCTCATAGAACACAGTGCCTTCTTTGATGTGGGCACGCCATATTGGGCAGTCCTCTCCCAGTCTCCCAATTGATTTCAGAGTTCTTCAGAGAGACCTTGAGAGTGTCCTTGGATCACTTCTTTTGACCCCCTTGTGAATGCTTGCTTGTGTGAGTTCTCTGTAAAATAGTCTTTGTAGGTAAGCGTACTTTTGGTATTCAAACAACATGGCCAGCCGATCAGGGTTGCCCTCTTTGCAATACAGTTTGAAAACCTGGCAGTTCAGCTCAAGAAAGAACCTCAGTGTCTGGTATATTATCCTGCCAGGTGATCTTCAGAATCTTCCAAAGACAATTCAAATGGAAGCAATTCAGTTTCCTGGTATAGCGTTGGCATACTGTCTAGGTTTCACAGGCATACAACAATTGGGTCAGCACAACGACTCTGTAGACCTTCAGTGGCAGGCAGCCTAATACCTCTTCTTGCCTGCCTTTTCCTTTGGAGCCTTTCAAACAGTGGGCTAGCTCTGGCAATGTGTGCATCCACCTCACCATCTATGTGCACATCCTTGGAAAGCATACTGCCAAGGCAAGTGAGCTTAGCCACAGTGTTCAAATTTTCTCTGTAACTGCTGGTTCCACATATGGATTGGGTGGTGTGGGCTGATGGAGAACTTCTGTTTCATCGGTGTTAATCGACAGGCCAAAATTAACACAAGCGGCAGAGAATAGATCTATATAGTGTTGTATCTCAGCCTTTATATAGTGCTCTAAGAAATGGTAGAAACTTTATGCTACAAAAATATCTACTGAATACTTAGTATGATGTGACTTGGATCCTAGAGTTATATACCAGAATTTCTAGCTTTCATAAAGTAACAGTTAAATCCCATACTTATTTTTTTTTTATATTCTTAAAGACTCAGTCAATAAACTATACAGGAACTAGACCATTAAAATAGATCACGCTAATGACTACAATTGCCTCTCTATAACACTGGTCCATTATTAAAAAACAACAATAATGAAACAAAACAAAACAAAAACAAAAACCCCTAAACTACAGTGTTTCTAATAAATGTCACGCCAAGTACTTATATTACCCAAGCAACAAAACACTTCCCAATTATGGAAACATAGTCAAAGCAATCATAGTCCTGAGGAAACAGGCAGAAGCGCATATCCTCCCCACCATTCTATTTGCTACTAGAGCTGTCCTGAGGATGCGTAAGATGAGCTTTCATCCCAGTAGTTTTATGCAATTACAAATAACAGCTATTCTACCCACTCCCTTCCCCCTCCACCATGTCCATAGAACGTTAAATAAAACAGAATGCTACCAGGCTAGTGACTTATCCCAAGGCTATTTCTATCTGAACTATATTAAAAGCATGGAAAACTAGGAGTTAAATAACAGTAAACATATCTCACATGAAAGTGCTTTATGTAACATCTCATTTGAAGTTCACCATTCACTCTTCGAGGTAGTAACTATAGGTATTATCATAACCATTTTCCAGCTGATTGGACAGATGAATAGCATTTATTTATTATTTGCTTTGGACTGCATTGTGATAAATACTCTAGCTCCAAATATAAAAAAGAAGGCAGTCCCTGCTCTAGTGGGGTATACATTCTAAGGGTGAGACACACGTGTAGATGAGCTGTGGCCAGTAAAGGGGGTTTTGTACTGCTAACTCACAGTAAGCAGTGAGCACTGGTAGTACTAATTTGATTACTTTAACCAAATCAAGAAGTTGGAAAGTGTGAGGGGAAGGGGAAATAGGGAGGGATGGTGACAGGGAAGATGGCTGGACTAAAATGTGGTTGGGTTTGGGGCTGGTTAGATTACAGTCTCATAAATTTCTAGCTGGAAGCGACCACCTCACCTCATTTGGAGGACACTGAGTACCAGAGAGGTTAAATAATCTTGCCCAGGAAAGGAGGCCAAAGAGAGCTGTTCTTTTGTCCAGCACAATTAAGTGTAAGAAACCAAAAGCTGAATAGCTCCTACTTCTGTGGGTGAAGGGGGCATGAATCACAAGAGAGAAAGACAAAGGTAAAGATATAGAATGAGAGAAAAGGAGAAGAGAATACATCCAAAATGAGCCAGTCTGAAATTGCATAAAATGATGCAAGCTGGGGGTGATGAAGCAAGCTTGAATAAATGAGGGGATTAGTGAAAGGGGTGGAGGGGAGGGGCTGGATTCTGAAAGGCTGCCCTAGGCCCAATTCCCCATCATTCCCATTGATCTGTATTCTTTCCTTTGAGAACTAGATAACTCCAGGGAGTGACCCCTGATTTCTTCTTTCTTCTTTCCTCTTCCCCTAGAAATGACTATCTTCTAATGTAACTTATGAAACCTGATGGACACTCATCATTACTGCCTCTCTATCTTTAACTTTCATGCATGACCCTTACAGGGCCCAGGGCCTTGGACACAAGGGTCCCACTGAATGACCCATGGAGCTGGAAGACAGCTGGTGCCCAGAGGTTTCCTAGGACCTTGTCATTATCTCTTTGATTTAAGTCAGTTCACATCAGGATCCTTTGTTGTGGCTCCAGGGCTGCCCAGGAATTCTCAGGCCTGGCATAGAGATCTGTGTTTTGTCTCGGATTGATCCTTTCTTTTGGAGGGATATTCCTTTGGCCCTCTCTTGCTGTTTATTTCTACAGCCTGTTCCTTCAAGCTAAATCCTGATAACTATATGTTAAGATGGAGGCAGCTTCATTTTTAGTAAGTCTCAGCCTTCAAGCTGCACCTGTCTTTTTATTTATTTATTTTTATCTATAGAGAATACCTGAATCTTAATGCCTTTGCTTGTAGAATCATTTAGATCTGGAGCAGCTGCTGGAGGCCATGGAGTGCAATCTCTTCATTTTATAGAGGAACCTTATGCCCAGGGAAGTTAAGTGACTTGACAGTGATCACCCATACAATAAGTTCATCGAGGTGGGCTTGGCACCCATCTCCTAGGACCCCATATCATGTACACTTCTCTGCACCATGCTACTCAGATTCTTATATGACTGCATGTCATAAAGTCCTACAGATAACAACAACATTCATATACCACTTTAACATTTATAAAGCACAGTACATACGTATATATATATATATATATATTGCCTCATTTGCTTCTTATAACAATCTCGTGCTATAAGTGCTCCCTATTTTATAGACAATCTAAATAAGGCACAAATTAAATAAGTGACTTATCCTGGGCCTGCTAATGAGTGTCTGATTCAAGGTTAGGTTTTTTCTTTTTTTTCTTTTCTTTTTTTTTTTTAGGCAGTTGGGGTTAAGTGACTTGCCCAAGGTCACCCAGCTAGTAAGTGTCAAGTGTTTGGTCTGAGGCCGGATTTGAGCTCAGGTCCTCCTATTCACTGTACCACCTAGCTGCCTGAAGGTTAGGTTTTTCTGACTTCAAGTTCAAGCTGAAAAGGCTTCAAGTATGATCCTAGCAACAAACCCTGGGTGCTTTCTGAGTAGCAGTGTGGCTAAGGAAGGAGAGATTCACCACCAGTAGGGGCTGGCTATTTGGCAATAATGATTTGATCCTGGCAAAATATGAAACAAATATTACAAAATTGCCCTCAATATTGGGAGCCCCCATCTATCTTATGGTGGCAGAGTCATGGCAAAGGGAACATAGTATGCTAAGAATCACACAAGTTTTAGACTGTCTATAAATTTTATTGGGACTGTTGGTACTTTATATGTATGTTCATGTCCAATGATCAGTGACTGGAGCAGCTGAGTGCTGTCAGTCTTAGCATTCTTGCCCCAGAGAGTTTGGACATACCATAAGCATGGGGAAATCCAAATGGAAGAAAAATGGCTATTGCTCAGATTATGACATGCAATATACATAGAATCAAAGATATAGATTTAGAAGATAGCACAGAGGCCATCTACTGCAAACTTCTTAAACAAGAAATAGAGATGAGGAAACTAAGGCCCAGGGAAATTTGATGCCCTCTGTCTCAATTCTTAGCAGTCTGTAAGGGAGATCTGCCTCATCTTTACTCCAGAGAAAGATGATATCAGCTAGACCACAGGACTCATAGTCACCTTCTTTGGTTTTCTTGATTATGACTTCTATTTTCTCATTCTTCTACTCACCTTTCCTTTTCAAGATTAGGATCAGTGGTACTTTACATAGGCTGTTCCCCAAGTCAACTTTAAGATTTCTGGAGTTTAGGGAATGTTGGGAAGAACCACCTGCCAATAAAAAGCTCCTTGGCTGCATCTTGTGTCTCATGTGTGTAGAATATATTCTCTGGCCCTTTTTCCCTGACTACATTGACAGTCAGGCTTCCAGAGGGGTGTCTGGAGGGAATAGAAGTATGTCTTTTCTGTGGCTATTGACTGAGGTCTCACTGGCAGTATTCTCTTTTATTGTTTTATTGTTAGGGACCAGAGACTAACACTTCATCTAACCCCTTAAAATCAAATGACTTTTACAAAGGAATATTTGCATGTAATGTATAGTAAGACCAAATGTATGGACATTTCCTGTGCCTTCTTCTCCCAGCACCTCAGGGAAATAGGATTCCCTAAACCACCTCAATATCTAGGGAAAGAAGGCTTATTTTAGTCCCTACATCGCCTTGGTTCAAATTCAGATTCAGATGAAGCATGACTTCTAGATAAATCTTCATCTCAGCTTCTGTTGGATTCAGTCTAGAAGGTCACTTTTTGTTTCTCAGGGCATTGATGCTGGGTTGACTTCCATATCTGGTTTAGAGCTCAGGCCCTGGAACACTAGGACCTCAGAGTATCCTCATGATAACTTCAAACTCACTAGATTGTGACACTCTATTCTTTTCACCTAGGAAGGAAAATAACCAATGAATAAAAACAAATATCATAGTAACAACTATGAATGTGAATGGGATAAACATACCCATAAAGTAGAAGTGTACAGCAGAACAGATTAGAAATCAGAATCCAACAATATTTCATGCACAAGAAACATCCTTGAAAGATAATGATCAACAGAATTAAAGTAAAAGGGTGAAAGAAAATGTATTATGCTTCAGGTCTACTCAGAAAATCAGAGGTAGCACTCTTGATTTCAGATAAAGTAAAACAAAAAACCCACAAAATCATGTGATTATGTCAATAGAAACAGAAAAAAGATATTTGTCAAAATATAACACCAATTTATATTAAAACACTAAAAACATAGGGATTAATAGAACTTTCCTTAATATTGAAAATAGTATAACTAAAACAAAAACCCAGTATTATATATAACAGAAAATTTATGAGGCTTTCCCAAGAAAATCAAGGACAAAGCAAGAATGCCTATTATCCCAAGTGCTATTGATGAAGTGTTAGAAATGCGGTACTTGATTATGGCAATAAGTCAAAAATCATAAACCGAGAGAGTAAGTACGGGCAAAGATGAAGCATTTTTATCACTTTTTGGCAGATGAGTGATAGACTATATAGAGAACCTAAATTCAGCAAAGTAACAGGATATAAAAGAGACTCTCATAAATCATCAACTTTTCTGTATGACCAATAAAAGCAAGCAGAAAGTGATAGAAAGAGAAATCACACTCAAAATATTTACAGAATGCACAAAATATTTGGAAGTCCACCTACCAAGATACACACAGGAACTCTATGACTTATTACTATCAGACACTCTCAATAGAAAGAAAGGCAAACCTGAATAACTGGAGATATAGTAATAGCTCATGATTAGGCCATGACAATGTAATAAAAAATACAATGTTATTTACATTGATTTAATTCTTCAGTGCCTTGCCTATGAGACTACCAAAGGACGACTTTATAGACCCTGATAAAATTATATCAAAATTCATTTGGAGGACAAAAAGGTCTAAGGAATTTCAAAAAATATAAAAAAATAAATGGGGAAGGGAAGAGGCTCAGCAATACCAGATTTCTCTCAAATTATTTCATGAAAAAAAATGAATCATTGAAACTATTTGGTGCTGGCTGAAAATCAGAAAAATTGATTAATGAGATGGATTAGGAAACCATCATACAGAAGTGAATGAACATGATCATAGTCAGCAAACCCAAAGGCCTCACCCAACCTCCAAGGGCAAGGACTCATTATTCTACAAAAACTTCTGGGAAAATTTGATATCAGTCTGGCAGAAATTAGGTATAGACCATATTCACACCATGTCCCTACCACAACAAGATCCAAATGGATACATAATTTAGATATAAAAGGTCACATCCCCTGCTGCCACCTGTCAAAAGTCAGTCAGAGTCAGAGCCCAGCTGAGGTCCTGCTGCCCCTTTCCTTTGAGTTAAACATGTGTAAAGTGAGAACTATTGGTATACTTTGTTTTAATTTTTCTTTTGTGTGTTTTGCAACATGGTTAATATGTAAATTTTTCACATGACTTCATGTGTATGATATATTGCTTGCCTTGTCAATGGGTGGGGGAGAGGCAGAAGAGAGGGAGAGAATTTGGAAGTGAAATTTTTTAAAAAAATCAATGTTAATTTTTTTTTACATGTAGTTGGGAAATATTTAAAAAAAATTAAAAATTTAAAGAAAAAAATAAAAGGTCATATCTTAAACAAATTAAAGGAGATACCTTTCACATAGGGGAAGAATTATTGATCAAAGCATGGAGTACAAGAGATGTGATAGAGTATTTTAAATAACAAAAACAGAAAATTTCTATGTAAAAAATAAATCAATACAGGGTAAACATAGATAAAAAAACTAACTAGGAAAATATCTGTAGTTAATTTTTCTGAAAAAGTTCTAATATGTAAATATATATAAAGAATAAATTTGGGGAAGGTAAATGATGCAGTGGTTAGAGCACCAGCCCTGGAATCAAGAGGACCTGAGCTCAAATCCAGCCTCAGACACTTACTAGCTATGTAACTTTGAATAAGCCACTTAGCCCCAGTTACCTCCAAGGAAAAAAAATGAATTCAAACGCATTTTTAAAAAGAGCCATTCCTTAATGAATAAATGGTCAAATAATACGAACAAGTATTTCTCAAAAGAAACAAGCTATCAACAACCATATGAAAATCACTAATAATAAGAAAAAATACAAATTAAAACACCTCTGAGTTTCCATGTATACCCATCTGATTGCCAACTATGAAAAAAATAGAAAATGGCAATTGATGTTGTAGAAGCACAGGCACACCAATATTCTGTTGGTGGAACTATGAAATGGTCCATCCTTGAAATAAAAATGTCTCTAAACGCATACCCTTTTGACCAGTAATACCACTACTAAACTCTTACCTCAAAGACATTAAAGATTAAAGACCCATGCATACACAAATTTTTATAACAGCCATTCTGTGTCAGTAAAGAACTAGAAAATAATGGGATGCTCATCAGTTGTGAAGGCTGAAAAAGTTATAGCAGATGAACACAATGGAATGCTATTGCATTGTAAGAATAAATGCAAGGGATGATATTCAAAACAACAACATGGGAAGACATATATATGAATTGATGTAGATTGAAATGCCCAGAGCTAGGAGAAAGATTGTCTATAGTAACTGTGATATCATGAAAAACAACGCCAAATGAACAGCTCTGATTCTAAAGGATCAATGATGAACTGAGCTATTTAATTTCTGAAGGAGGTGACATAAGTGGGATGCAGAATGAGATACCCATTTTTAGTCATGACAGAGGCATGGATTTGTTTGGTTTGATGAGGTTTATTTGACACATGAGATGCTATTAAATTTAATTAGGAGGAAGATTTTTGGGGAAAATGAGGAGTGAGTGGTAGTAATGAAATATTTTTAAAAACACACAGAGAAGAGGATAGAGGCAGATTTGAAGTCATTCACAAATATCAAATAAACTTCGAAACTTATATGTTGAATTTTTTTGCCTGCTGTTAAAAAGAGGCAGACTCTTACAGTAGAAATTCAAATTTCCATATGCAAACTCCTTTTCCTTCATTATTTGCAGAAATGCTCATTTTAACTGGTATATGTTCGATACAAATTAACAACAAAATTTAAAAACATTTAAAATAGGAAATAAAAATAAGAGAATCTGAAGAGGTAGAGGGGGTAATAACTAGATGGGACCAGAAACGCTTTGCATTGGAGATAGCATGAGTTGAGCCTTAAAATGAGATATTCTAAAAGACAGAGGTGAGGAGAGAATGCATTCCAGGAACAGCCTGTGGAAAAGCAGAGAGAGCAGAGGAAATGTTGAGTTTAAGAGAGAGTCGCTAGCTAAGTCTGGATGGAAATCAAATGCATAGTCTCCTAACCTAGAAGTCACTCTCAACCCTCTCTCGTTTGCCCTTACATCTGATCAGTTGCCAAGTTCCGTGTTGTTTCTACCTTTGTGCTATCTCTCAAGTAATCTCCCTTCTCTCCTCTGGCATGGTGGTTAACCTAATGCAGGCTTTTCTTACTTCACGCCTGGACTATTACAATAGCCTGCTGGTAGACCTCCCCCCTCAAGTCTGCGAAATTCCAACCTCCACTCAGCGATCGAGGTAATCTCCCTTAAGCACAGGTCCGACCATGTCGCTTCTACCCAACCAACTGCGGTCACTCCTTCTTGGCTTCAGGATTAAATATAACGCCTTGTTTGGCTTTTAAAGTCCTTTATCATCTGGCCTCCCTCACCTTTCCAGCCTTCTTCCACCTTGCACTGACCCCCTCCTTCTCCACCTCATCATCTACTCTGTGATTTGGTGACTCTGGCCTCCTCCAGGCATTGCCGCTGGCTGTCCCCCATGACTGAAGGTCTCTGCCTCCTCATCTCTGCCTCCTGGCTTCCTTCAAGTTCCAGCTAAGCTCTCATCTTCTAGCAACAACCTTTCCTGAGTGCTCCTAATGTTAGTGCTTTCCCTCTGTTGATTATCTGCAATATATCCCCCACAGGTCTTGTTTGCCTATAATTGCTCTATGTTGTCTCTCCAAATGGACTGAACTCCTTGAGAACAGGGACTACGTATTGTCTGTCTTTGTACCCTCAGACCCCAATGTTATTTCAGTGCTTAGCACAATGCTTCGCACAAAGTAAGTGCTTAATAATTGTATAATGACTGACTGGTATAGCTCCTGGCACATAGTAGGTACTTAATAAATGTTTATTGACTGACTGAAAGTAGAGTGTGAGAAGGGGGTATAATGTGAAATGTGTATAAATGAAGTTTCCAGAGAGCCAGATTTAGAATCAACATAAGGGAGAATATCCTTATGCTTGTAACAGTTCAAAACTAGAATAAACTACTTCTAATTTAATAACAATAATAATAACAGCTAACATTTTATTTATCTATTTTTAATTTATGGAATAAAGCAAGTATTTCCATAACATGGCATAATAAAAAATGATTGCGCATGAAACTACAAATCTATTATGTACAACAAAGGAAAACAAGTCACACTTTACGGTTGCTCTCCTATTGTTTCGGTTGCGTCCGACCCTTTGTGGCCCCATTTGGGTTTTTTTAATTGGCAAAGATACTGGAGCAGTTGGACATTTCCTTCCCCAGCTCATTTTAAAGATGAGAAAATTGAGGCAGACAGGGTTAAGTGACTTGCCCAGGGTCACACAGCTAGTGTCTGAGGCCAGATTTGGACTCAGGTCTTACTGACTAC
This sequence comes from Vombatus ursinus, assembly GCF_900497805.2. Taxonomy (NCBI): domain Eukaryota; kingdom Metazoa; phylum Chordata; class Mammalia; order Diprotodontia; family Vombatidae; genus Vombatus; species Vombatus ursinus. The sequence goes on along the minus strand of NW_020950239.1, from coordinate 280,169 downwards.
AGGCCCCAGTGCTCTAACCACCTTGACAAGTAGCTGTCCCTATAAGATTAAGTGCTAAAAGTTAATGTGCTTTATCTACGGAACCTCCTTTGATCTTTTTTTTTCTTTTCACTTTTATAAAATATTATTTTATTTAGACCCTTATTTAGGAAAAGGAAAAAGAAGTATCTCATTATGGTATTTGTATGAATGTCATAAAACAAAGCTTGATATTGATTTTCATATGTAAATTTTACAAAGAGAAATATCAAAATGCTGTTTGGTTATTGATAGCTGAGTGTAGAACCAAGTAAAAAACTATAGATTTCTTTTTAAAATACAACACTTTAAAGAGAAACATACCAGTTAATTTTTTTAAATCACTACTTTACAATGATATAAACAAGGAGAATTTGTGATTATTTCAGTATTACTCTCATTCAGTGTAGACCTACAACAAAGCTCACACATACACAAAATGTTCTCTACTATTCACAATAAAACAATAACATATACAGAGTAAAACATATATTGCAAGACCAAACCCTCTATCTCTTTGCTACAGGCATTTTCTCAGGCAGTCTCCCAGACCTGGAATGTTCTCCCTCCTTATCTGCACCTACTGGCTTCCCTGGCTTCTTTTAAGTCCCAACTAAGCCCCCACCTTCTAGAGGAAGCCTTCCCCAACCCCGTTTAATTCTAGTGCTTTCCCTATATAAATTATTGCCTATTTATCATATATATGTATATATATGATGTTTGTTTGCTTGTTGTCTCACCCATGAGACTGTGAGCTCCTTAAAGGCAGGATTGACTTTTGCTTCTTTTTGCATTTTCATTGCTTAACACACATAGTAGGCACTTAATAAATGTTTATTGACTGACTGCAGGCTTGTAGGAACTGTACACAATGGGAGAGCTTTAAATGGCCATGTGGATTACTGTACCATTTTGATACTGATCCACTGATTAAGAATCTCTTCCCTACGTACCGGTTGAGCTAAACTTTCTGGTGGTTGTGATATACTGACCCTTTTTAATGCTTCCCCATAAATGATATAGTACATAAGAATCAAGACTAAAACCCAATATAACATCCAATAATTTAGAAATAATAAATACAATAAACACAAGGAGGCTTCAGTATAAATTGGGGAAAGATGTCCTTTCTGAGTGTATGAAGACATGTTACTTGATGAAGTCAAGGTTACTGGACTAGACTCTTCTAGAAAAAGGTCAAGAAATTTCTACAACTTGCCTCAACTCTTTAAATGATGAAACATATTCCTTTCCTAGGCTTCCAATCAGTCCAGAATTAACACTGCTCCTAGCAATGAGACTTGCTGTCTCTCAGGTGCCTTCCAGCACCTAGGAATAGTTGCAGATTTGAACTCAGATGTGAAAAGGAGAATCCATAGTCCTTTTCAATTTATAAGGAAGGCCCTCATGGAAGAGGTTTTTAGGAGGACTCCAGAAACGTGCATTATCATTAGTAAAGAAAATGAATTGATATTGACTATATTAATTTACCAGGAAAAACATGTGGCTTAGGAAGCTTTACATTATATTCCTTAACTACTAGAGTCTATGGGAAGGGTAAAACTGTTTACAGAACAATGTTTGAGATGAATTGGTCAACGTGCAACAGTTATCAGCATTTTTCAAACTCCCATGGCTGAACAAAAAAAAAAGTTTGTAATTAAAATGAAAGGTTTTTTTATGGAAACTAACAACAACAAAAACTGGAGAAGTGGCCCCCAGGTGAGAGGAATGTTTTGGTCTTTCTTTCATTCTCAAAGAGGACCTATGACATCATGTGGCTGATGGCTTGACTTGCCCATGAATTGGATTTCAGTGAGTCTGAGCTATGGAAAGTTGCTAGCCTTCTTCTCTCCTCCAGAGTCATCATAGTCCAGTGGCAGGACAAGGGTCAAGATGACTGGTGATGGCCCAGCCAGGTGAGAAATCTTTGAAGGTGAAGAGCATCTTGACCCTCTATGAGTGGGGCAGTCATGCTAACTGAATCCCCTGCTGAGGATCCCATCACCTAGACAGTTAAACATCAAAGCGAGTTTCACCTAAATTTCTAACAATAGATGTTTCCATAAAGCTCACAAAAAATGAATTCTGTCGAGTGACAGTTAGCATTGTTAAATAATGATAGGATAGGTTTGGGATTGGGATTGAATTTAATTTCATTTGCTTAGGATCTTTCAGGTGAGGAACTTCTCTCTACCAAAGAAGGTTACTTCCTCTGCAACTTGTAGTCTTAGAGAGTTGCCTAGCACATCAAGAAGTTAAATGACTTTCCATGAGCCACATAGCCCTCATGTATCAAAGGTAGGACTTGAACCCAGGTCTTCCTGGCAGGCACTCAATCCACTACACAGTGATGCCTCCCATAATGAGGGCAAAACAAAATATACAGAAGAGAAAACTCATAAATAAGGAACATGGCCCCAGTCATCCTCCATCTAAGCCCTAAAGGGAATTTTGATGTCCTGTTCAAGTCATTCTATTTATGATGCCATAGCCACAGAGGAACTCTTTTGTATATGGCACAAGTTGCTACTCATCAGTTTTCTGGCATCTCTCCAGTCTTCCATGATCTTTCTAATGTTATTCTTTTGTTTTCACCAATCTCATCTGTCAGTTCTTTTAGGACCCAAGGATGTTCATCTGGATCAGGTGAAATGAATTCATCATTGTCAGCTAGCGTCTCCCTTACTTTCTCTTGACTCTTCTAGGTATCAGTTCCCTATTTATCATTTTTGTTCTGTAAAGTGTAAAAATTGTTTTATTTTGCAGGGAAAACATAAATAAAATAAAAATAGAATTAATAACAATAGTTATCATTTATATAACACTTTCAGGTTTACAAAACACTTTATAAATATTATCTCAGTAGATTCTCATGACAACTTTTGAAAGTAGGTACTATTATCCTCATGTTACAGCTGAGGAAACTGAGGCAGACAGATGTTAAATGATTTGTTCAGGGTCATGTTATTAAATATCTGGGGCTGGATTTGAACTCAAACTTCCTCACTCCAAGACCAGTTTTCTTGATATCTTGACACCTAAAAGCTCCAGTTTCTCTTTGTTAGCTATTAACATTCCATCCACCCCAAACAAAAGTCTTATTCCTCCTCTGATTCTCCCTTTTTTCCCAAAATAGCTTTTTTTAAAAAAAAATTTGTCCTTAAAATGTTGTCCTTCCCTCACCAGACTCAGCCCATTCTGAGGTTTAGCATTCCTATGAGAATTTTGCAGACTATGCTATGCTATTATTTTCATTCTTTGTCATCTGTCTACGCCTCTATCTTCTATATATTTAATTTTAAAATCTGTATTGGTTGCTGGGTTCCTGTACATTTGCACTAGTTTTTTCAGACAATTTAATTTTTTCTTCTTATTGGGATTATTTCCCTTTGTGTCTCCAAAATTTCATTCTGCAATATCTCTCAATCCTCCTAGCCCCCTAGTCCTCTGAATCATTTTAGTATATGGCATTCTACCTATCTTTTCTCTGAATCAGTTAATGTATGCTTTCCCAAATCTAAGGTACATGACAGACTATGGCCCGATTACCTCTCCTCTATCACAAACTTTAAGATGGAGTGATCAGTTCCCTCAAAGGTTTCCATAATTTCTTCCCTGTTAGTGAGAATCAGATGCGGAATACAATTTTCTCTTTTTTCTCTTGTTGGTTCTTACACTTTTGAAAGATGAAATTATCTGTATAGTAAGTCAAATGCTTGTAAGGGGCTCTGCTTTTGTCTGGGTGGGGTGGAGTGGGGGAGAGAGAGAGAGGGAGGGAGGGAGGGAGAGAGAGAGAGAGAGACAGAGACAGAGACAGAGACAGAGAGACAGAGAGACAGAGAGACAGAAAGAGAAACAGAGACAGAGACAGAAAGAGACAGAGACAGACAGACAAAGACAGAAAGACAGGGAGAGAGACACACACACAGAGACAGAGACAGAGATATGTGTAGAGAAACAGAGAGAGCCAGAGAGATGGGGAGAGAGAGAGAAAGAGAGAGAGAAAGCGCGTGTTCTATGATGTTTTGTCAACTGAAATCTCCCATCACTACTATGCCATTCCTATGTACTAGGTTTGTGTGATGTTTCTCAAATTCCTCATCTATTTATTTTTATTTTTGTCTAGGTGGTTTATAGTACACACCAATTACATAATCACTTTTGATTCTCTTTTTACCTTCACCAAAATATTCTCTTGCATCATTTCATCCTCTGGTTTCAGGACTTCCTCATATGAGTATATACAATAGATATTTCTTAATATACAATTTATATTAAGTGTTTTTCTTAATATATTGTGCTTCCCTAGCCTCTTCTCCTCCTATGTCTGTCCTTTTTCCCCTACTAAGGTGGCATAACCCCCAGAACCACATTCCAGTCCGAAGTTCCTTCCCACCAAGTTTCAGGGTAAATTTGTCATGAAGTCAAATGAGGTCAAATTTGCCTCCTTAAGTTAAGCCCTCTAGTTCTTTTTTTTACCCTGAATTTTGAATGTTTGTGTATAGACACTTGGAGTCACAAGTTTTACTATTGTCTCCTATCTCGATTTTTTTGTCAATGTGATTTTCTGGGTGTCTTAGTTGCTATTCATTTTCCTTTGTTATGGCTACTCTCTGTAGTATCTAACTTGGGAGATATACACAGACACACATGTATTCACACATGCATATATATACATATACACACATACATACATATATAAACAATATGCATATATGTATACATGTGTGCGTATGTATATGTCTATGTCTATCTCTATACGTCTGTTTCATCCCTTGTCCATCTTCGTAGTGCAAATGCATGCTTACCAGCCTTTGTCAGCTTTTCTTCATCTCCAGTTTGAAAGCTGTCAAGTCTAAGCTGCGAGTTGGGATTCAGAAGTCCAAATTCCATTCTTAAACACCAATTTCTTAGCCAGCTGTTCACTCCCCAAATTAATTTGCCTTCAAGGCGCAATTGTGTAGAAAACACCACCTGGACTGCTACCGTTTTCAGTGTTTCATCCCAGACTTCATAATCCTTAGTAATACTTCTTAGGTTCCTTCTTGTAATGTCTGTCATTTGTGCCCATGAGAGTTGGAGGAAGTGGGTAATTGTCACCATTCTGATAAATCTCGAGAAGCTCTCTGTCTTGAGTCACATGAGCCCCCAGTAAGACAACAAAACTGTTGTTATTATTGTTATTAGGTCAACAAGTGGCTGGCTCAGTTACTCAGTGCTTAGCATAGTAGCTGGCACAGAGAAAGTGCTAAAGAAGTACTAGTTGATTGATGACTCAGCACTCCCCTTAAATGAATCATCAGCTGCTACTAATTAGCCTCTGCTGCTTCTTTCGCCCTTTACCGGTTGGTCTCTCATCCAAGAGCCTATGGTCTCTTCTCTATAATTCCTGGGAGGACACACGTCTTTTTTCTTTTCAGAACATCCAATACTCTCCTCTTCAGGAAGAGTTTCACATGTGTTTTTTTAAGCTCCAAATGTGCAGCTTTCCCTTCCTTTGCCTTTCTGCTCCACGTAATACTTCCCTTCTCCATCACTCCGGACAAGGGCCAAGGCTTTCCTCCTCCAGATGATCAGGAGATCCCTTTCAAAGCAGCTAATTCCACCTAAACACAAGCATCTATTTAAATACTCTTTCTCACTTGGGAAACAGACAACATTGCAGGTAGTTACTACTTGTTTTTATTGAGAAACAATCACCCCTGATAGGTCTCTGAAGTGTAGAAATATTGGGAATGCAAAAAGTCTAATTCTTGCCGGAAAATCTCTCCTATTTGGGGAGCAAACATGCCAAAGAACTGGATAAACCAATCATTTCAAAGCTTTTAAAATGAAATCCCCCAATTCACTTTTTTTCCCGTGCAGTGTAAGCTAGATTTATGAGTGACTTCCAGAGAATTCTGAAAACTTTTAAATACTCTGAGCAGGTCATGTGATTGGCAATGGAATGGAATAGTTGTTTTTCTGCCTCTAATTCCACCCTAATAACCTCAAAAGAAAGGATGATGTCTAAATCTAGGATAATTAAATCTGAATAATCATGATAAGAAGGCATTGCCCAAAGTAAAAGTCTCATGAAATAACATGAGGGAGCTGAAACATGTATAGCTCAGTGTGCCAAGAAAGTTAATTCTTTGCATCAGGCATACACAATATGAACCATCTTGAAGTCTTGTGTTTCAGTAGGTGGCACCCCTACCTTATTCCTCTGTGACAATGACAATGTGAATTCTACTCAACCAGTCTTTGGAGCGTACAGATTTTGCCCATCCATGTGAAAGAAAGATAATGCAACTCTGCGAATGGGAGGATAAGGTGAGGGAAAAGAATGGTGAGCATGATATAGCAACAAAAGAGGTATAGCAGAAGCCCCATGGATGTTCTGTGCCCACAGGAAAGAGGAATAAACCTCAGGTGGGATGGGGCCTTTCTCTACAAGGCTTACTCTAAGCAGGAATCAGCCGGGTGCTCAACCTCTCCCCTTCCATAATAATGAGACTGAAGACTTCCAGCCTCGGAGTCTGTATAATTATAGATGAGAGAAGGGCCAAAGAGTGAGAAGGGATGCCAAAGATGTGCTACTGGAAATGTAAGACAAAGACTGAAAGGCAAAAAACCCAAAAGAAAAAAAAAGCTCATTATAAACCCAGTTCCCAAATAGATAAACTGACAATAATAATCATAAAAAAGATGGAAAAATGAGTAAAAAACTTTTTAAAAGGCTAAGAAGTCAACACGCATTTATTAGTATTTACTGTGTGCTAGGTACTGTGCTAAGTGCTGGGGGAATTTGGTTCAATTTGCACATTTTCGTGGCAAGATACTGCATTGTAATTTCTGTTCAAGTTCCTGAGTGTAAACATGAGTTTGACTAGAAGAGACACTTTTTTGTCTATCTGAGTTCATTGAGTTACAGAGAAACATGTAGGCTATTTATGCACATGCATTGACATTGGCTTAAGAGTAATGAAATTTCCAAATAAACATTGCCAGGCATGATCCTTGCAATTCAACAAAGGCCTGAAGACAACTGGCATTTATTACATAGGCATTCAGCTTTTTTTTTTTAACTTTTTCCAAGTGCAAAGCCTCCATTTAGGTCTAATTTCTTTTTTTTCTAATTTTTAAAATTTTTTTATTAATTTATTTGGGATTCATCAACAATCACTTCCATAAGCTTTTGAGTTTTAAATTTTTCTCCCCCTTCCTCCCTACCTCCCTCCCCAAGACAGTGCACAATCTAATATAGGTTATACATATACATTCCTATTAAACATATTTTCACATTAGTGAAGTTGTAAGTAAGAGTTAGAACTAATAGGAAGAACCACCAAAAAGAGGAAACAAAACAGAACAGAAGAAAAAAAATAGCAAATAGTATGCTTTGATCTGCATTCAAATTCCATAGTTCTTTCCATCATGAGGCTTTTGGAGATGTCTTAGATCCTTAACACTGCTGAGAAGGGCTGAGTCTATCAAAGTCAGTCATCACTCAATGTGGCTGTTACTGTGTACAACATTCTCCTGATATGAGTCTTTCCAGGTTTATCTGAAGTCTGCTTGTTCATCATTTCTTGTAGCACAATAGTATTTCATTACATTCATATATCACATTCACAATTATGATTACTATCTGTGTCTTTCTCTCCATCCTTCCCCCGCCACCCCCCCGTTTATGCTTTTCTTTCTCCTTTTCCCTCCTTACTAATGTTTTGTTTTTGACCACTGCCTCCCTCAGTCCCACCTCCCTTCTATTAGCCCCCTCACTTTTCTTTCCCCTTTTCCCTCCTACTGCCTATAGGGCATGTTAGATTTCTATGGCTAATTGATTATGTTATTCCCTTCTTAAGCCAAATCTGATGAGAGTAAGGTTCAAACAATGCTCATCTCCCTCTCTTCTTTCCCTCTGCTGTAATAGGTTTTTGTGCCTTTTCCTGTGATGTAATTTACCCTTGTCTGACTCCTCCTTTCCTTTTCTCTCAGTACATTTTTTTTTAGTTAGATCACATTAATTCACTTACTTGGATCCATTTAGCCCACTTGATTAGATTTTTTTCATCATTACATCAAAGTCAATTTATTCCCACCCCCTTTATGTATACCCCTTTAAATATGGTATAATAATAATAATAATACAGTTCTCAAGAGTTACAAGTGTCATCTTCCCTTGTAGGGATGTAAACAGTTTGCCCTTATTGACAACATATTTTATCTTTCTGTCCCATTTATCTTTTTATGTCTTTCTTGAGTCTTGTATTTGAAGATCAAATTTTCTGTTGAGCTCTGGTCTTTTTATCAGGAAGGTATGGAAGTCCCCTATTTCGATGAATAACCACCTTCTCCCCTGAAAGATCATGCTCATTTTCACTGGGTAGTTATCTTTGGTTGTAATTCAAGCTCCTTTGCCTTATGGAACATCATATTCCATGCCCAACGGTCTTTTAATATAGAAGCTGCAAAGTCCTGTGCAATCCTGACTGTGGTTCCATATTTAAATTGTTTCTTTCTGGCTGCTTGCAGTATTTTCTCTTTGACCTGGTAATTTTGGAATTTGGCTACTATATTCCTTGGTGTTTTCAATTTGGGATCTCTTTCAGGAGGTGATTGGTGGATTCTTTCTATGGCTATCTTACCCTCTGGTTCTAGGACCTCAGGGCAGTTTTCCTTTATGATTTCCTGAAAGCTACTGTCCAGGCTCTTTTCTCATCCTGATTTTCAGGTAGACCAATAATTTTTAAATTGTCTCTCCTGGATCTATTTTCCAGGTCAGTTGTTTTACCAATGAGGTATTTTACGTTTTCATCCATTTTTTCATTTTTTGTTTCTGTTTGACTGATTCTTGCTCTCTCAAAGAGTCATTAGTTTACATTTGTCCAATTCTAATTTTTAACAAATTGTTTTCTTCTGTTAGTTTTTGTCCTTCCTTCTCCAGTTGGCCAATTGTATTTTTTAAGGACTCTTCTACCTGTCTCATTTGACTTTTAAAATCCTTCTCGAGCTCTTCTTAGAAGGCTTTTTGGGCTTCAGACCAGTTCATATTCCCTTTGATGTTGCAGATGTGGGTTTGTTGACTATGTTGTCCTCTTCAGAATTTCTGTCTTGATCTTCACTCTTCTCATAATATGAATCTATGATATGTTTCTTTTTACTCATGGTGTTTCTTTATTCCCTGGCCTTTAAAGAGAATGAGCTCTCCTGCTGGGGAGCAGAGGGCACTGACTCAAGCTTCTTGTGTTGGGAGCCTAGGTCTTGGTCACTGGCTTTGTGTGCTGGGGCCTCTTGTGTTGGCAATTGGAGGCTGTAGGGTTCTGGCAGCTTACCTGGTGTTGGGCTGGAATCAGCAAGGCTGGAACTTTCAGGCAATTCTAGGTTGCCTGCTTTTCCTTTCCTTTAGCTTTCTTCAGCTCCTTTTAGATGGGTGCCGCAGGGTGTTTATCTGCCTGGGCCCCTTGCAGTGCTCCCTCCCTTATTTCTGTTGAGGTACTGGGAGACTTCTTTGCTGTAGAATGCCGAGGGACCTGGTGGTTTTCTGAGCTGGTTTCCACCGCTTCCCTCACCCTCAATGAGGTACTCAGAGATCCAGGTGTTGGTGTTTGCCTGCTCTACCACCTGGGCTTCAGGATCTCTTCCTGGTATGCCGAGGTGGGACTTTCCACTAGCTTGCTGGGATCCCTCCCGTTCTGTACTGCTCCCCTTCCCCCAAGGTAAGAGGGGCCTTTCCAGTTAATTCCTCAAGCTACCTGGGCTACTGGACTGTTGTACCCCATCTTTCTTCTGGTTCAGCTGTTCCAGGGTTTTTCCTGGGGTGATATTTTCTGAGCTTTCAGGGGTTAATAGAGACAGGTAAGAGAGACTCACCTCTTACTCCGCCATCTTGGCTCCTGGAAGCAGAAGTCTCAGGTCTAATTTCTTAACTCCCACTTAAGTTAGCAGGCCAAATCTCCAAAGGACATCCGACTTTGTCGTCTGTAAGAGGTCGACAGGTAACCCTAATTATTTTTAGTCCTGTTGTTCATGGTCCCCCACCTATGTGCTCCTCACTCATTATCAGCCAGAATTAACTAGTTTTTAGAAACATATTTTCTAAGTAAGTATAGCAGGGATAAATAGTACAAAAACAATCTTCCCAAAAGCTGGGGCCCACTATAGCATAAGTACACAGAAGGTCAGTAGGGACAGTGGCAACCAACTCAAAGTACAAAGTGGTGAGTTACATGTGGAGAGAATGTTTGGGGCTAAAGGTGAAGCTCACAATACCTGCCCACTGGAAGTTCTCTCTTCACTCCGCAGCTAGTATGCTTCTCTAGTGCACGGGGGTCATGCCCTTTGAAGCTCCTTCCTCCCTCAGGTGACTGTTTCGCATCTTTGTTTGTTCTCAGGGCGTTCTTGATGTGTCTCTTGGCTGGATTCATTGGTTGCAACTGGTGAAGTCTCTGATGAACAGATGAAAAAGAAACATTTTTCAGGTGCTTACTATATATAAAGCATCGTATGAAGCTGGTGTACAAATGGAAAAGTAAGATGGTCCCTGTCTCAGGGTGCTGACTTCATTTCCCACCGTGCTGTTCTCCTTTGCACTTCTCCATTATTCCCTAGGAACTTCTTCATTTTGGAAGATCATGTGAGCCCTGGAATTCATGCCTCATTAATGCCCTCTGGCCCTGGAGTCCCTCCCTGTGATTGAGGGGTAGAGAGCTCCCAGGGGTAGTTAGGTCATTTCCCATCAGGCTTCTTTTTGGCTTCCTTTTATGCATTGTCTTTCCTCGTGAGAATGTAAGCCCCTTGAGGGCAGAGATGGCATTTCTTTTTCCTGGTATTTGTATTACCAGAACTTAGCACAGTGTCTGGCACATAGTGATGGTTTAATAAATGCTTGTTGACTGATTTTGTTGACTGACATTCTAGTGGGGGAGAAATCATAAATGCAAGATTTCAGCTACAAATCATGTGGAAAAGTCCCATGGTCCTTAAGGGACACTGGCCCAATCAGATAGTAAAGTCTCTTCTTTCATGTTATCTCCACTATCAGTTTCTGATGTTGAGCCATTTGATAGGGCTACAAAGTCTGGTAACAAGACCTTTCTTTCTTTAATCTCCAGTAGCTGTAGCTGTGACCCCTTCAGAGACAGTGGCCAGGTTGCATCTTTCTACAGGGGCAGCTTCCCAGGATGATGTTGAGGGCACTGGGTTAAAAGCATTGCTATTTCCAAGGCTCTTGGCTTCAGGGACCTGGGAGGCCTCCATCAGAAAGATGGTGGTCAAGATTTTGGTGATGCCACTTACCTGGCACATTCTGCTTCTTGTCTTTCCCTCAGAGTCTCTTTTGTTTCAGCTTTAATGACTTGGTCATTGAATGGGAGTGGAATGTCTCAAACCTCTGGGCTTACTCTCTCCCCTTTCTTCCCCCCTCCCCATGCTTTGGCACAGGCACCAGGGTCTGCTTCTCAAGGTGCTCCCAAGTTTGTATGGTCTTAGAGCTTGCTTTCTTCTCTACTGGAAGGACTGCTCCAAATTATCCTGTTATCCTTATATGTAGCCCAATTAGTCTAATTAATCTTTGAGTCAGTCACTAAATATCTCTTCTTCATCCAAAGATCAAACTTTTTTAATCCTTTTAAATTGACTAAGGAGTAGTTTGTACCTACTTTAAATTTTTGATTAATTCAATAGGGGTATCGAGGCCTTCTATAGTTATATTAATTGGGGTGCCTATAGAAACTAGTACACTTACATTAACCCCTCCACACACACACACACACACACACACACACACACACACACACACACACACTGGTTGAAAAGAATTTGAGTGATAGCTAACACATATAGCACTTTCAAATTTATTTGTTGTTCAGTTGTTTCAATCATGTCTAACTCTCCGTGACCCCATTTGGGGTTTTCTTGGCAAAGATACTGGAGTGGTTTGTCATTTCCTTCTCCAGTTCATTTTATATAAGAGGAAACTGAGGCAAACAGGTTTATGATTTACCCAGGATCACATAGCTATTAAGTGTCTGAGGCCAGATAATGAATTGAGCTTCTCCTAATTCCAGGGTCAGCATTCTCTCTACTATGCCACCTAGCTGCTGAATTCCATCCCCAAAGCATAAACTGCATTTACAACCAAATGAAAGGAGTTCTGAGGATGAAAATTTCTAGATCCTAGCCATTCCTTCCCAAGTTATCCACATCTCAAATAGAAGAGTCTGTGGTGGTAATTTAATTCACTTCACTTCAATTCAAGAAGCATTCAAAGGCAGCTACATGGTGGAGTGGATTGAGTGCTGAGCCCAGAGTCAAGTAGACTCTGCCTTAAGATGCTTATCAGTTGTGTGATCCTGGGCAAGTCCATTAACCTCCACTTGCCTCAGTTTCCTCATCTGTAAAGTGGGGATAATAATCGTACCTACCTCTCAGGGTTTTGGAAGAATCAAATGAAATATCTATTAGGTAATTTGTAAAAAATGTTATATGAATGCTAGATGTCATTTTTATTTGCACCTGGTATGGAGAGAGTACTGTGCTAGGAAGAGGGGATATAGAAACAAAATCAAAATAGTTCCTGCCCTCAGTAAGCTTATGTTCTACTGGAGGAATTCAAGTACAAAGGTGTTTTTTTTAAACCAGTTCAATCTTTTTTTAAAAATTAATTTATTTATTTTTAGTTTTCAATAATCACTTCCATAAGCTTTTGAGTTTTAACTTCTCTCCCTATCCTTCCTCACCTCCCTCCCCATGATGGCATGCAATCTGATATAGGCTTTACATATACATTCCTAGTAAACATATTTTTCACATTAGTCATGTTGTAAATAAGAATTAGAACCAGTAGGAAGAACCATGAGAAAAAAAGAAACAAAACAAAAGAGAAGAAGAAAAGAGCAAACAGTATGCTTCGATCTGCATTCAGACTCCATAGTTCTTTCTCTGGATGTGGACAGCATTTTCCATCATGAGACCTTTGGAGATGTCTTAGATACTTGCATTGCTGAGAAGGGCTAAGTCTATCAATCTTAGTCATCGCGCAGCATGGCTGTTACTGTGTACAATGTTCTCCTGGTTCTGCTCACTTCACTCAGCATCAGACCATACAAGTCTTTCCAGGTTTTTCTGAAGTCTGCCTGCTCATCATTCCTTATAGCACAATAGTATTCCATTACATTCATATACCACAACTTGTTTGGCCATTCCCTAATTGATGGGCATCCCCTCAATTTCCAAGTCTTTGCCACCACAGAAAGAGCTACTATAAATATTTTTGAACGTGTAGGTCCTTTTATCCTTTTTTTGATCTCTTTGGGATAAACTGGTTCAATCTTGAGCTATACTATAAGAGGCATTGCTTTCAATAATATGGAGGCAATAGGACTACTGTGCCATGCCCTGGTTAGACCACATCTGATGTAGCAAAGCAAAGACTAGATGGCTAGCACTTGGTAGTGTACCACAGTGGTGGTCCTTTTTTTTTTTTAAATTATGGCCTAATTAAAAAAAATTTCTAACCTTCCCCCCTCTTCAACCACTATGTAAGTCACAATGCCACCTCATCCCAATTATTAACTACAGCAAATGTTAGAGGTGGGCCTGACTCAGGCTGGTACCCCATTACTTCATGTTTGATACTGGAATGAAAGGAGACACTCATATCCCATTCAGAGTGGTTAGCAAAAGGAGGTTTACTAGTCATAGCATAGAAAGGTTTGTCAGTAAGGACATTTCCATACTTAATTTGGAGAGACACAACTCCTGTCCCATCCATATGGAAATTTATCTAGTAGCAGGGTAGGGAGTGGTGACTTACTTATCTTAGAATATCTTCCAAGTCTGGAGGGTCCTGGCCCCATGGTGGCGGCCTCAGGAAGACACTCCTTAAGGCTAGAGGCTATTAGTAAGCTACAAGAAGGGCAGATCAGCTTACACCTCAGCTCCCTAGTCAAGCAAGTCCTGAGACAGCTATGTAGTTTTTCAGCAAAACAAACAAACAAAAAAACGGCCTAATTTGCATGGAGGGAGAGCTAGGACTTTGCTCCCACTGCAATAAGAATAGGCACCAGATTTGTGATTTCACTGGTAGAGTAACTCCTGGGTGAGGCCATTCTCTTTCTCAATATAGACTAAAGCCTTCTCCTTAATTTAAAGTCTTAGAGAGTTGCCTGCATTATGATGAGGTTACATGACTTGCCTACTGTCATGCAACCAATATGTGTCAGGAATAGATCTTGAACTCAGGAGTTCCTGATTTTAAGGACTGTTCTCTATCCACCATACCACATTGCCTCTCATAAAAGTTAATGGAGGCACCGCATTCTCTTTTCAAGCAAAACCTTGAGGCTAAGTCTTAGGAGATCAGAGTTGATTTAACAGACCTGACTTAAGTATTAGATGATGTACAAAACAGCAGCAAGGAAGCAAAGTCTCCGATAAACCACAGGAATGCAATTTAAGAATGAGGGCCACCAGCCAAGAGACCACTCAGGCTGTCCAGATGTGCATCAGCTGAGGCAGGCCCGGGGTCTCTGGGAAACATCTAGAAGTCCTGTAAAAATGGAAACAATGGCTGGTGGTTTTATCAAGCAACATCAGCCACATGGGTTCAAGGGAATATAACCAAAATTTCTGATTTTTTTTTTATCTCCATACAAAGAAATAGCTAAGTGAAGCCCTTTTTTGCTTCTCTGTAGAGAGAAAGAGTTTCAGTCTAATCTTACAGATAAGTCTAGGACTATGTGTACAAAGGTCTTCCTTTGTCCTTACCTATAAGGTGGTCTGCTCACTCACAGTTGACATTTTCAGAATGAAACGAAAATCAACTTATCTTTATCTGGAGGAAAAAACATCATTCTCAACGTAAAGACATCAGATAAATAAGATTTAAGGGTAAGTGATACCAGTTGGCTAGACATTGGTGAGGTAGAGATGGGGAGGGGAGAGTGAAGATAAGATATGTTCATTCCATTCCAGCACAGCAGCAAATTCTGTTCAGGCAAGTCGCCCCTTAAGTGGGTCAGTGAGCCAGACAGAGCTCAGACTGCTCCTGATTATATTCATTTCAGGCTAGCAGCTCCCTTCTCTGGTAATTGGCCAGCTGCCAATGATGGTGCACATTCACACACTCCTGGGGCCCTCTCTTCTCCTCAGGGCTCATGAGCTTCTTTCTAGCTGTGAAAAATCTCCACTTCCCATCATCCTCCTTGTGGATAACTGCAAAGGATTACCTGTAAGCAATGTGTTTCTGATACTTTGAAAGATTTAGAAATATTTGTTGAGGCAAATTCCCCCTTCCCTACACTGATTTCATGAGTCACTATCGTTGAAAAATTCATTACCTGAGAGGCAGACTTCTGGGGATAAGCTTCTTTACATAGCCAGGCTGGTCCTCAGATGGCAGGTACTCAACCCTTAAATCCTTGGTCCAAAGGAAAGAGCGGCTGATTTTATAGTCATAAGACTTGGGTTCAAATTCCCCTTTTGAAATTCTTTGTGTGACCTTGGGTTAGTCATTTAGCCTCCCAGATCAGTTTCCTCAACTATAAAAGGAGGGGCTTGGACTAAATAATCTCTGATGTCTTTTCTAGGTATGGAACTATGATTCTAAAACTATTGCATCTTTTTTTGAAATTAATTTATGGAATAAAATAAGCATCTCCATAAAATAGTATAATAAAAAAGATGATTCCACACAAAACTATTAAGTACAATTTGCTATTCCTTTTAAACATATAATAAAGTTACCATACATTTTTTTCTTTTTTTCTTCCCTCTCCACCCTCACCCTAGAGATGACTTCCATTAGACACGAATCGGTGTATGTGTGTGTGTGTGTATGTACATAAATATGTATGTATGTCTGTATGCAAAATTATTCTATACTTCTACTTATCAGTTCTTTCTCTGGATGCAGATAGCATCTTTCTTCATATGTCCTTTATAATTAGTTTGGGTATTTGTAATGGACAAAATAACTTATTCACTCAAAGTTGCTCTTCAAATAATATTGCTGTCACTATGTACGATGTTCTCTTGGTTCTGTTCATTTCACTTGTAAATATTTTATGCAAGTCTTTCCATGTTTTTCTAAGAAAAACCATTCCATCTTGGTAAAAGTTACAAATTTTCCTGATAGATTTTAATGAATAAATGATTTACATTCCCATTTTTTTCTGACCTTGGATTTGTCCAACATAAGTAATTCTTTAATCTTCCTTTCATCAGAACCCCTTGGGTCAGGAATAACATAGGTTAGTGATCTCCAAAATGTGTGTCCTTGCACACAGGGCCCATTGGGGAGCAGGAAGAAAATATCAGAACTGAGAAGAGCAGCACAGATAACTCCCATATTAGCAGCAGCTATCTATCTCTGCTGTCCTCCTTCCAGCTTCCTCTGTTCAGTGCAGGCTGCACAATACAGGCAGGAGGTGTGGTTTTGTACTGGACAGAAAACCACACATGCTCTGAAGGTGGGATACATAGGGAGGTGAAAAGGCCTTCCTGACTTAGCTGCCCCCAAACCTCTGACCTCCCTGGGACAGGACTCTGCCTATTGATTAGATCCTAGGGGAAAACCCCGGAACATAATAGGGACAACCAGCCCTTCCAGGGCCTCACCCACGAGGTATGGGCGTTGACAGGATGGGGACTTCCTGTGTACCTAGTTCTACTCTTAGGAGAGAAACAAAACATACTGCCCAGAGCCTTGGGGTTTCCAGGTTCCAATGGAGACAGTCAGAACATGTTTCTCAAAGAGTGGAGGGCCATTTTAGAGCCTCATTTTCAGGGGAAGTTGGATGGGAGATGTACTTCACAACCTGAGAGAGATTGGGGGCATACCAGGCTCCGTAGGCCTAAGTGATTATGGGTCTCAGGCGGGGAGAATTGCTTCCTGAATTGCTTCCAAACTCCCATCTGCTTTGTCTGTACTCTTTTCTCCCTCTGCCCTTAGGAGAACAAGGGAGTCTCAAACTAGACTAGACTGTGAATCAATGTAAGATCCATTGATAAATCAAAGTCTTCAAAAATAACTAAGACTATTTAATCATATTGTTCTCACTAAGCTGAAATTTAGTTGACTTAGTGGGAGAAAACAAACTTTTTTGTATTGTAATTAAATTCATCTTTATGTCATTTTTTAAAAAAAAATATCAATTTTGGAAGTGTTTGTAACAGACACATTAGAAGTATTGAGCTTCTTACAGGTCTTACTTAGCTTTCTTAGTCTCCTTTGCAATATATTATTGGATTACATTTTGTACCTCAGAAGCCATCTTGTTCAACCCCATCATTTTACAGATGAGAAAATGGAGGCTTAGGGGATCAAATGACTTACCCAAGGTCATGCAGATATTAAATATCAGAGATCTTATTTGAACCCAGGTGTTCCTACTGTAGAGCCAGAATCCTTTGCACTATGCAATGCTGATTCCTACCACCTGTGCTTTAGGGATCAGCAGAGAAGTTTAAACCTGCTCCATTTTTCCGATATAGGCCGATTTCCTGTTCTTTAGAAAATCTGGTGACCCTCTGGCTTCTGGGGGCTCACCACATTGGTGCTGAATTTAGGTGAGACACCAGGTCAGCTTTAGCCCCCCTGCAGCTAAGAGCTCTAGAGCTCAAGCGATTCACCAGCCTGAGTCTTCTCAGTAGCAGGGATCACAGGTAGTGCTGTGCTGGAGCCAGCTTCTGCTGAATCACAGGAGCTGGCAGGAACAAATTTTCACTGTGATATTTACAATTCAGAAATTGGTGAATGCTCAAAATCAGGGCTTGGTTATTGTTTTGATTATCCACACTGATTTAAGTGAGGGAGGGAGGGCGGTGCATAGTTACCAGCCACACTCTCCTCCAGAGCCAGCTGGGACCAGTGGCGAGACATGGATCAGGATGAATGAAGATGAACCCAGATGCACTGGGAGGCCTTGACCTTTTTAAGCTAACGTCTTTCTCAAGTCTCAGTTTGATGGAGGCAATGCCCATTCAGGGATTGAGGCTAGGTGAGAAATGAGGCAAAGAATGGCCTCTTTCACCTAGTTAAAAAAAAATCAACCTGGGAGGGAAGACCCTCAGGGTTTCTGGCCAAAACAGAAACAATTGCCATTTACATTCACTCTGAGCCAATCAGGGCCCAAACAATGAAAAAGCTTATGATTACAGCTTTGTACTATTAGGCCTCCCTCCTTTGCATTTTTTTTTTCATTCATTCCCTTGATGTTCTTGACCTTTTGATTAATTTTGCTATTATTTTTCTAGTTCTATAAAGTATGTATTCGATAGTTTGTTGGTATGTCACTGAATAAATAAATTAATTTAGTTAATAATGTCATTTTTATTATGTTTACTCTGCCTACCCATGAGCAATTGGTACATATCCAATTATTCAGAGCTGTTTTTATTTTTGTGAAGTTTTATTATTGTGTTCATATGGCTCCTGTGCGTGTTTTAGCATTTAATTGTCCACGTGTTTTTCAGTAGTATCACTCTTTGTGACCCCACTTAGGGCTTTCTTGGCAAAGATACTGGAGTGGTGTGCCATTTCCTTCTCCAGCTCATTTTATAGATGAGGAAACTGAGGCAAACAGGATTAATTAAGTGACTTGTCCAGGGTCTCACAGTCAGTAAGTGACTGGGCCAGATTTGAACTCAGGAAAATGAGTCTTCCTGGCTCCAGGCCCAGCACCTTATCCACTGCACCACTTAGTTGCCCCTTGGCAGGTAGACTCTCATGTATTTTATAATGTCTACAGGTATTTTAAATGGAATTTCTCTTTTTATCTCTCTGCTGTGTTTTGTTGGTAATATAGAGAAAGGCTGATGAGTTCCATTGATTTATTCTGTAGCTTTGCTGAAGTTAATTGTCTTGAGCAGTTTTTTAGTTGATTCTCTAGGGTTCTCTATGTGTACCCTTATATCATCAGCAGAAAGTGATAGTTTTGTTTCCTTTTTTGCCTGTGCTTATTCCTTCAATTTCTTTTTCTTTTCCTATTCCTATAGCTAGTATTTCTGATATAATGTGGAATAACACTTTGCTTCACCCCGATCGTGGAAATGCTTCTAGATTGTCCTCATTAAAGATAATGTTTGTTCTTGGTTTTGACAGATACAATTTATATTTTTTTTGAAATATCCATTCATTTCTGTGTTTGCTAGTGCTTCTTTCTAAATAGGAATGAGTGTTATATTTTATCAAAAGGTTTTTCTGAATCTTTGTATTTATTTTGTATATGACATATTTACGCATATGTGATCATGCTTATCTCCTCAGTGGAATGTAATCCCCTTAAGAGAAAAGACTGTCCGATTTACATATTCATTTCAACTTACACAGAACAGTGCCTGGCAGATATTTAATAAATTCAATGGTATTCATTGATCTCTTCTTTTTCATTTTTATAGTTGTGTTTTCATCCCTCCTCTTCTTGATTAAACTGGCTAACATTTTTAGCAATTAGTCTTTTAAAAAATTAGCTCCTTGTTTTAATTTTTAAAATGTTAAATTTAATTTATCTTCTTATTTGAGGATTTGCTACACTGTGCTTGTTTTTATAATATTAATTTATTTCTAATCTGTTTAAGTGCAAATCTGAATGCATTTTCTCTTTTTTGTGCTTGTTAATGTAAGTATTCAGCAATACAAATTTGCTTCTAAACACTGCTTTGGCTAGATTCCATACGTTTTGATACGTTGTATTAATGCAGTCATAGTACTTATTATAATCTGCCATTTATTCTTTATTTTCATTTT
This sequence comes from Vombatus ursinus, assembly GCF_900497805.2. Classification (NCBI taxonomy): domain Eukaryota; kingdom Metazoa; phylum Chordata; class Mammalia; order Diprotodontia; family Vombatidae; genus Vombatus; species Vombatus ursinus. The sequence goes on along the minus strand of NW_020950239.1, from coordinate 260,413 downwards.
TACACAGGGATTATTCAACACATTATTATTTTTCAGTTTCTGTGTACCCTACCCTTTTGGTTAGATTTTCTTTATTGAATTTTTATTGTTGTTGTTGGATTAGGATTTGTAATATAATTCACCAAGAGGAAGTATATACTAGCTTTATAATAAGCTAGACTTGAAATCAGAAAGGTTCAAATCCTGCCTCTGATACTGTCTGTGTGGGTAATTCACTTACTCTTCCTGAGCCTAGGAATCCACTAAGCCACCATTAGATTTGTGACAATTGTTGCAATTGTCTATAGACATGAGACCTTTCTTCAAACATTATCCATAAATGTAGAACACACATTTTATACCTCTTGGAATTTTGTATAACCTTTGTGAATGTTTCATGCATATTTGGGAGAAATGTATATTCCCTGTTATTCCCATTTACTTCTCTTCATGTATCCATCAGATCTAATTTCTTCAGCACTCAGATGAAGTCTATTAATTTCTTCCTTAACTTTTTGTTTCATTTATCATATTCCTTTGCTGGCATGTTGGAATTTGCTAGTAATGTCTTCTTAATCTCTTTCTTTTTACAACTCACTTATTTTTTATTTATAAATTTACTTGCCCCGTCATTTGTGTGCAAATGTTTAATAATGATATTCTTCCATTTTCATATGTACCTTCAATCATCATAAAATTTCCTTGCTTATCTCTTGAATTCAGTTTTGTCAGCTATCATATCTGAATCTCTGCGGTTATTTGAAAGTATTTGCTGGAGTTATTTGAAGCATGATCAAATTTTAATCCATCCTATATTCTCTCCAAACCCTTCCTTTCTCTTTCTCCCCCCACCCTCCCTCCTTCCTTCTGTCTTTCTCTTTCCTTTTTCCTCTCTTCTTCTTCTCTCTCTCCTTTCTCTCTTTTTTCTCTCCTTCCTCCTCTCCCCCCTTATTTATCTATGATGTATTTATCTAGCTTTCTCTATATACTAGCTAATAATTATACTTGTACTAGCTCTTATAGTTGAGAAGCAAAAAATCACAATAATCTCAAAACATCTTAATGGTCTAATAGTGGAAATTCTCCAGTCTCACTTTACGAGAAATAACATGTAACAAACTATATAAGGAGACAGGAACACAGATGGTGTTATCCACAGTTGTAACAACTGTTTGTTGTCCTTGGATACAACACCCGCAGCCTTATCTAAATGGTTCCTTCAACTCTGCTCTCTTAATCTTAACAGTCATAAAAGTATTTGGTCATCTCCTCTTGTCTTCTGTCCTTGAACAGGAAATGCCTCCTCATTATAACAAGTTGTCAGCTGCATGGCAAATATTTCCTGAGAAACCTCCTTTATATTCCCTAGACTGATACCCCCTTTCTCTACCCCTTCCTCTTTTGTGAAATGCTTTATTTATCTATCCTAAGTTTCTGCAGAATGTTGCTGGTTAGATGCATACTTAACTGCAGTTAGAAAGTAAAAAAAAAATAATTGAATGAATAAATAAATGAATGAATGAACTTGTATCATAGGAAATTAAAGTTGCCAGAGAGCAGTCTTCCTTAACATGCTAACAAATTTCTTTGCTTTCACTTTGACCTCCTATCTTTGATCTACAGTTATTTTGTCCTTGCTTGTGGGTATGCCATTCCTCAAGAGAATCCCCCAACACTGGCTATCATCTGTCATCTATCTATCAATCTATCTTTTAATATATGTGTGTATCTATATACATATGTGTATGTATATATATATATGTGTGTGTATATATGTGTGTATATGTGTGTATACATACATATATAATACATACATACATATAGGCATGTTTCCTTTTGGCAACATATTGCTTTTGTGGGGTTTTTTAATGCACTTTACCATTTTTGTTGGGGAATTCAATCCATCTACACTCAAGGTTATCATTGTTACATTTGATTATCTTCTGCTATTCTTTTTAAAAAGTATTCTTTTTGTTAGAATAGAATACAGTCTTTCTTATTTCACTGGAACAAATCTTTATGTAACCTCAGCAGACACATGCAGCCATATACTCACACCCACAACCATACATTTTAAAAAAATATTTTATATTCTTTGCTCTCCAAATTTTGTGAAAACAAACAAGAAATCTCTTCCTACTTTTTAAATTGTTGTCTTGTTTGGAGTTTTGCTCAAATATTGTCATTTCTTCCACATCTCTCTCTTCACTATCACTTGTCTGCTTATTTTTCTTAGCCTACTTCTAAAGCACACAGTTATCTCCTTATATCTATCCTCTTTTTCCTCCACTCACATTCTTCCTTATCTCATTCAGTAGTATAATTGTGCTTTTTTATTAGTTATAAAAATCTATTGATTAAATAACTTAGTTTAATGTTTCAAATCTCTGATCTTCTGTTTTTCTATTGTATGTTTGACCTTTCCTTCATACAATGCTTAAATGCAGGCTAATTTTTAAAGTACACTCTTTTATTTTCTAAAGGATTCCATAGCACTTTTGGGATACTGACTTTGGAATGAAGACCTATATCTCTTGATTTTTGGTATATCTTGTTCCAGGTTCTTCTGTTTTTCTTGGGTTTTGTAGATAAATCTCATGGAATTTGAATGTGTTTTTTCGGTATGTGATGTCTTTCTTTTTGGCTGCTTACAAAATCACCTGCTTACAAATGTACTCTAAAGCTTCATGATATTTCTGGGTGAATAGAATTTTGGATTAACTCATTGACATACTAGAAATTTGATTTGCCATCTTGGACCTTATTTCTGCATTTTGAGAATCAATTAGTTGTTTTGGCATTATAAGACTATAACCTATAACAGCTAAAAGAATATTTCTTGATCTTTATTTAAAGTCAAACATTGTGATAATGACAATTAAATGATTGGTTTGCCTAATAAGAATGGCAATATTGGTGATGATTGTGATTCCATAGAGTTTAACTATAGCTTGTAAATCGATGTACAACATTCAAATTCATTTAAATTTTCCAATTATAAAATAAAGCATGAAACAAAAGCTTTAGATTCTTAAAACCAAGTTGTTTCTGAGGAAACAGAATATTTCATTATTAAGGTAAAACAGGACCTCATAGAAGGAAACATACATATATACATACACATATATTATACATTTTAAATTTGGAAGACTTTAAACTCTAAATGGCATCAAGGTAGAATTTAACTTCTATCCTTTGTTCTATTTTAACATGCTTCTTGTTATAGGTTCTTCTCTTAAAAACATTAAAAAAAAAATTAGCCATGAGTTATAATTACCCCTATCTTAATATAATTATTCTAAATAGAGTATGTGGAAACATTTTTTTCAAGATGCCAGAAAATGCCTTTGTAATTAAAATGTGAGAAATACAAAATGCTTACTATAAACATGACTTGCAGAATTCTGAGTTGCAGTAATTACATTTGTTCCTCTCTGCTCCCTGCCCCCACCAATGAGCCAAATTTGTTTTTTTGGCTGTTTTCATTTAAATTTAAAAATGTATATTTTCAAATTTAAATTCATTATTCTATTTCTCAAACTAGTTTTTAAAGGATCTTTCAAAAGTGTGAGTGGCAGTGTTTTTCAAAGTTCAAATGTCAGTATATATATTTAGGTAGTTATCCAATATCAGATAAAACCAGTAGAATCAGATTTCTTTCTCTTTTCTTTTTTTCTTTTCTTTTTCTTTCCTTCTCCCTCCTTCCTTCCCTCCCTCCTTTCCTTCCTTCCTTCCATTCCTCTTTCATCCATACCATGACATTCAACCTCTTTGACTCTTCAACTCTCTCCCAGGCCATCTCTCCTGCACCAGCTACTCTCCTCTCTTTTGCCCATATTGACCCTTTGGTGAATTAATTCAACTCTACACTGTGTTCTTCTCTTGAATCCCTCATTCACTTATCATTTTACCAATCATGCTCTGCCAAGCCTTAGCCTTGGATCACTGTTACCATTCCTGGCCTTCACAACTACACATGTACTGCTGAATTAAGATGGAGAAAATTACGCAACCATTCTGACTGGGTCCACTACAAATTTATGTTACATAACCTTAGCTGGGCCTTCAGTACTGCTAGGCAATCGTACACTGCCTTTATCAGCTCACTCTCCCACTCTCCACGGTAGCTCTTTCAAATCTTTTCACCCTTCCTCAAGCCTCCCATAGTTTCTCCTCCTCCTTTCCTTCTCAAATTGAGAACCTGGGCTCCTATTTTGCAGGAAAAAAAATGAGACCACCTGTTATAAACTCCCTCTTCTCCCTTCCTTCTCATTTTATATCACTCATATGCCTTCTGTCATTGTCTTCTCTTTTACCTGTCCCATGATGAGGTGGCATTCTCCTTATCAAGGATAATCCTTGTACCTGCACAAACAATCCATCTCATCTCCTCCCACAGATTGCTCCCTCTGTCACCCCTACCTTACCACTTATTTTCAAGCTCTCTTTGCCTACAGATTCCTTCCCTCCTGTCTATAAATATGCCTATGTCTCCTCCATCCTGAAAAAGAAAAAAAACAACAACCCTCATTTGACTCTTCCATATCTTCCAATGATCATTTTATATTTATTCTGCCCATTTGTGGCTAAACTCCTTGAAAAGGACATCTCCAATGGGCAAACTTTCTTTCTTTTCACACTCTTCTTAACTACTTACAATCTAGTTTTCAACCTCATGATCCCACAGAAACTGCTGTCTTTTTAATCTCACATATCCAACTTTCAGACATCTTGTACTGGATGACCAGTAGACATCTTAAACTTTGTAAGTCTAAAATGGAACTCATTATCTTGCCTCCTTAACCTTGTTCCTCTCCTTCCTCCCCCATTACTGAAAAGAACATCACCATCCTCCCAGGCCTTTAGGCTCTCAACCTAAGAGTCATCCTGGACTCCTTACTACCATCCCCCATATCCAAGCAGTTGCTAAGGCCTGTAGATTTCGTCTTTGCAACATCTCCCTAATATATCCCCTTCTTTCATCTGCCACTGCCACCACTCTGGCCTTCATCACCTCAAACCTGGACTGGTGGGTCTGCCTGCTTGAAGTCTTTCTTCACTTGAGTACATTTTCTATTTAGCCACTGAAATGATTTTCTTAAAGTGCCAGTCTAAGCATGTTGCTTCCCTGATTTAATAATGTCTAGGGGCTGCCTATCACCCCAAGGATCAAATACAAAATTCTCTGCTATCGAATGCCCTTCCTAACCTAGCTGCCTTCTGGTTTCCATTGTTCTTACACCTTATTCCCCACCATGTACTCCCTGATCCATGGAAGCTAGCCTCCTGGATGTTCCAGTAATAAGACATTTCTTCTCTTGGCTCTGGGCATTTTCTAAAGCTATCTCCCATACCAAGAATGCTCTCCCCCTTCATCTTTACGTAATGGTTTTTCTGGCTTCTTTAAGCTCCAATATAAATCCCATCTTCTCCAGGAACCTTCCCTACTCTTCCCTAACCTCTCTTAATTCTAATGTCTTCCCACTGTTAATTATTTCTTATTTATCTTGTATATGGCTTTTTGAACATCTTTGTTTCTTTGTTGTCTCCCACATTAGGTTGTGAGCTCCTGGAGAGCAGGGACTGTTTTTGCCTGTTTTTCTATCCCCAGCACTTAGCACAGTGCATGGCAGATATTAAATACTTAGTAAATGTTTCATTCTCTTATGTATTTTCTGATGGATGCAGAATAGTCTTGTGCTATTTGAATACCCTTTCCTTATTTGAATTCTCCTTCCTTTGTATTTGAAGGTCTTTTTCCTCATCATTTGCAGAATCAAACCACTATATGTCTTAGAGTTTGCAGCCTTGTTTTGTTTTGTTTTCTTTCCTAGAGACAATTTATGAATTCTTTCCATTGCCATTTAGTTTTCTGTGTTCTGAAATTCTGGGCAATCTTCTTTAAGTATTTTAAAAATATACTCGTACTTCACAAATTATTCTCAAAATTTGAGAAATGAGGTAACCTACCAGAATTCTTTTATGAGATGCCTAAACCAGAGTAAAGTAAAATACAGAAGGACAACTCTAAGCCAGTGTCATTAATGGATATTCACTCAAATTCAGACTACAGCAATTTATCCAAGAAATTATTCATAATGACCAAGTTGGATTAATATCAGGGATGCAAGGATGGTTCTACATTAGGAAAACAATACAAAATCATGTGATTATCTCAATAGATGCAGAAAAGACCTTGACAAAATATGGCATTTATTTATGCTAAAACCCTACAAAGAATAGGCTTAGAGGGACTTTTTAATATTAGAAGAAGCATATATCTAAAACTAAAAGCAAACATCATAGGCAATTTGGATACCTTAGATCCTTTTCTAATAAATACAGGAGTGAATGCAAGGATGCTTACTCTTTCTACTCTGATTTAGTTCTGGAACTGCTTTCAACAATGATATTCTAAGAGAAAGAAATTAAAAGCAAGAAGATAAGTAAACAGGATATAAGACTATTTCTATTTGCTGATGATATGATAATATATTTGGAAAATTCTAGGGAATCAACAAAAATTCTAATTGAGAAAATTAATAACTGCAGCAAACTTGCAGGTTATAAAATAAACTCTCAAAAATCAACAGCATACTACCCAAGAAACAAAAATAGAAAAAGAAATTCCATTCCACACAATTAAAAATATCTGAGAATTGACCTATCAAAGCACACAAAATACCCATATAGATTCACTTACAAAATGTTCCTTAGAGAAATAAAGAACAACCTAAATAGCTGGAGGAATATTCAGTATTCAAGGCTAGACCATGACAATATAACAAAATGACAACACTACCAAAGTTAATTTAGGTAAATTAATTTTTATGCTCTGACCAATGAAATTACCAAGGGGATGCTTTATAAAACTTAATAAAATAAAACAAAATTCATTTGTAAAAATAAAAGATCTAGAATATTAAGGGAAATTATGAAAAGAATTGGGGATAATGGGGTAATATATCTTCCAGGCCTCAAACTATATTATTAAGCAGCAATAATCAAAGTCACCTACTATTGGTTAAAAATAGGCAGATCATTGGAAGAAACTATTGAAGGGAGAATCAGAAACAAGGAACTCAGTAACTCAGTGTTTTATAAAGTGGAAACCATAAAGTTATCTAGAAAACAATTCTTATTTGGTAAAAATTACTGTGAACATTGGAAAACAGTCTGGCACAAATTAGGCTTAGGCCAATATCTTATACCATATTCTACAAAACATTCTAAATGGATGTGTGACCTTACTATTAAAAGTCATAGTATAAAAAAAAATAGAAGAGAAGCAGATTATGTAGCTCTCATAGCTCTGGGTAGGAGATATATTCTTAAACTAAAGACAGAGGCAATTATCAAAAAGATAAAACAGATAACACTGATTACATGAAACTCTTTGTAAAGCTTCTCAACAGATAACATTAATGCACCTAGAATAAGAATAGAAACAATAAAAAATCTTTGGAGAGGAAATATCAATTGCTTTTTTCTCCATGTGTCTCTCCCAAAATGTCTCTTCAAACCATTCAATAAACGCCTTCCAAAGGAATGTAGTATTGCACACATAATTCTCAGCATTACTCTCACCAATCCGAGTTATCTCACTGCACATGTGTATCAATAATAACAACCAGCACTAGTGCCCTAAGCTTGGTTGGAAGCCAGGTTATGCTTGGATTCTGTTATACTGTTAGCAACAGGAAAAGGAGGAGAACAGGACTCTATTTCTATCACAAACCAACAGGAAGAACAGAGGAGATATGAGGGAGGAGACCCAGGAAGGGAGCTAGCATTTGGGGGGGTGTTGGTAAAAACTGGACTTATGAATCCAGAAATTGACTGAGTTTAATGGATGACCTATAATATATAGACCGTTGTAGGATGTTGATTCATGCCAATGGCTCCTACCCACTCTAAGGTTTGCACAGCAACATTTTCAAGGATTGATCTTCCTTTTCTCATCTTTCTTTCATCCCCTCTTCATCCCTCCTCCACAACTATGGTCAGATAGATCATAAAATCTACTTCAGACTATTCTCTAAGTATAAGAACACATTAGGGGTGTCCGGTGGGGAGAAGGAGAAGGATGTTAAAGAGAAGATTTCATCTATTTCATATTTCTTCCCCTTATGTCTTGTAGAACAATGCACATGACTGTCAATTAGCCTGGCTATGACTGTTACAAGTCAATATTTTGTCCTGTGTTTTTAATCAGTCCAATGATTTGGAAACTATGTTTTTTTATGTAAACACACAAAAAGTGTTTTTTTAAATATAATTTAATGAACTTTAAGTTCTTTTCCCCATTGTAAATTATCTCAGTCTCAGTTATCCTGCTGTATCCCCTAACCAAGAGAAATAAAGAAACTGAAATGGAGCTTCCATTCATAATTTTGACCCAGTGGCCAAAGCAGTGAATGAATCTTCCTGAAAACAAAGGTTTCTTGCTCCTAGAAAAAGCCACTGGCTAAGCCCAGCCCCCATCTTCCTTCTTCCCAGGCTTGGACTTGAAGACAATAGTGAATAAAATTAGAAGGAAGTTGTAGGGAACTGAGCAGATTAGAAATTCAATTAGGAGTTTACAGGAAAGCAGGAAGGAAGCAGCTACAAGCCCTGTCTGGGTGAAACCTTTTTCTAAAGCTGTGTCTGTAGGGCACTGGCAACAAGCAAAGGAATGAGACTTCTAAACTCCTTCAGCTTCTTGTTCATCTAAGGCCAATTAATGTGCTTAGGGACTTAAAAAAAAATTCGACTACCAAATTGACCATTTGTCGGTTGTTGGGAGGTGTGCACTAGAGTCTCAGACAAAGAAATGTAGGATACAAAGTGGGGAGGATCTATTGCACCAGCAATCCTGAAGAGGTCTAGAGGTTTGGGGTGCTCAGAACCCCAAGATCGGGACGCGGGCCCTGCCTGAATGAATTCAACTCAAATCTTCTTCCAGCCAAAGGAAAAGTTTATTAGAGATAAATCACATGGGCCAGGTGACTCCCATAAGGACAAGCAGGAATAGCTGGCATGAGAAAAGCTCAGCCTCTGGGCGTGAGAGATTCCCAGCATTTGAATGGGGGCCAGGGTGGATCTTATATACACTAAAGTAACTTTGGGTGGCCGGAGGAAGGGGGGGGTGGTTGGGAAAAAGGTCTAAGTGAGAATTCCGATTGGAAGGTCTGAGAGATTGAATAGATAATGAAGGGAACTGGAAGGTAGAAGTTTGAAAGGATCAGAAAGTGGGGATAGGGCTTTCAAAGGGACATAAGGGGAGTAGATAAGGAACCTAAAAGTTTAAGGGTTTTCTGGGGTCTGTAAACAAATGGGAGCCAAATTCCTTTTGGTGAAAAGGGGCAAAGGTGTCGGCTTCTGAAACGGAACGATGGGCCCGTAACCCCATCAAATCCCAGCTTTCATCTTCCAGATGCAGAAATGGAAAGGAACTTGTCCAAGATCACAAGAGCAATGAGCAAGAAAACCAAAACTCTTATTCAAGTATTCCAAATACAGATCTGATGCCTTTTTTTTATCTCATGTGACCATTCCTTTGTTAAGTAGGTAGGCCTTTGTCTTCTAATCTGTGGTTAGTTTGTGGGTTTTTTTTTTTTTTTTGAGGCTTCTATGTGCTAGGATCATAGGAAGTTAGAGTTGGAGGTGACCAACAGAGATCCTTAATCTCCAAATTGAGGTGGGCTGTCTTTACTTCAGAACTTGCTCCCTCCGTTTAGCTTTTAATTCCCTTCATCATCCAGCCACAATCTATCTTCTAGCATCGTTGTACCTTGTATGTTGTACATTGCTGCCTCTCCTGCCCTCTATAGGGTAGACAATCTGATCTACTTTTTGTTCTTCACTCAGAACTGTCCATCTCTTGTCTCTGCTGTCTTTGCAATAGCTATATCCCTTGAGTGGTATGCACTCTCCTCTGCCTCAAAGATTTCCTTTCTTCCATTAAGACAGCTCAAATGGTCAAAGGATATGAAAAGGCAGTTTTCAGAGGAAGAAATTAAAGCCATCTATAGTCATATGAAAAAATGCTCTGAATCACTATTGATTAGAGAAATGCAAATCAAAACAACTCTGAGGTACCACATCACACCTATCAGATTGGCTAACATGACAAATCAGGAAAACGATAAATGTTGGAGAAGATACGGGAAAATTGGAACCCTAATGCATTGTTGTTGGAGTTGTGAACTGATCCAACCATTCGGGAGAGCAATTTGGAACTATGCCCAAAGGGCTATAAAACTGTACATACCTTTTGATCTAGCAATACCACTTCTAGGTCTGTATCCCAAAGAGATCATAAAAATGGTGAAAGGACCAACATGTACAAAAATATTTATAGCAGCTCTTTTTGTCGTGGCCAAGAATTGGAAGTTGAGGGGATGCCCATCAATTGAGGAATGGCTGAACAAGTTGTGGTATATGTATGTAATGGAATATTATTGTGCTGTAAGAAATTATGAGCAAGCAGACTTCAGAAAAACCTGGAAAGACATATGTGAACTGATACAGAGTGAAATGGGCACAACCAGGAGAACATTGTACATAATAACAGCCACATTGTGCAAGACTGACTTTGATAGACTTAGCTCTTCTCAGCAATGCAAGGACCTAAGACAGCCCCAAAACACTCATGATGGAAAATGCTATCCACATCCAGAGAAAGAACTTAGGATTCTGAATGCAGATGGAAGCATATTATTTGCTCTCCTTTTCTTTTATTGTTTTGTTTTCTTTCTTCTTTCTCATGGTTCCTCCCATTAGTTCTGATTCTTCTCTACATCATGACTAATGTGAAAAATTAGGTTTAATATGAATGTATAAGCAGAACCTATATCAGATTGCATGCCATCTTGGGAAGTGGAGAGTGGAGTGAGGGGGAGAAAATTTGGAACTCAAAATCTTATGGAAGTGAATGTTGAAAACTAAAAATTAATTAATTAATTATTTAAAAAAAAAAGACTTAGCTCAAACACCACCTTCTAAACAACCTCTTTCCTAATCCTCTCAAATGTTTTTGCCTTTGAGTTACCTTGGGTGTTAGGGCACTTTCCATGTAAGGGAATATGAAATGAACCCTTATTCAGCACAGTCTATAGTCAGTCTGTACAGGCTAGCTCCATAGAGAGTTTTCAGAGCTGGGACAATCCAAGGGGATCCAAAAGGAAAGCTATAGCAAAGGAATCCTAGAGAAAACCTTCTTATATGTTTAAAAGGAATAGCAAGTTGTACATAATAAATTTATAGTTTCATGTGCAATCATCTTTTTATTATACTATCTTATGGAAATGCTTGTTTTAGTCCATAAATTAAAAAAAAATAAAAATTAAATTAAAAATGTTCACGGGGGATAAGAACTTTAAATAATACTTAATTTCATGTTTAATGTTTTAAAAGGGAAGAAATAATTAACATTGAGACCTTCTCACAGAATCACATTTCAGGCTATGCAGGCCACCAGAGTAAATACTATGCTTATTCTACTACAGAGAGTGAACTAAATAAGCCAGAAAGTGTATTGCTAACATACCTATTAGGAATTATTTTGCCTAGCTCAAAACAATTAAGTGATGGTAGTGGTTGGGAGGGATTGGAGTTGAGAGGTGAGCAGGGGCAGGCTACGGCATAAAGGACAATCTATAGTGATCGAACATACAGCAGTCCAAATGTGACACACCTGGAGAAGTCATACCCATTGGGCTCTGGGTGAATGGCACCATGATAATGAGACAATGGGGGTGGTCACATAGGACTGGGAGGATAAGCTACAATGCAAAGGCCACTGGGAGAACATGAGAATGTCATGGGGAGAAAGTATTTTGTTCACCTTTTCTTACCCTAGGACAATCTTGTAAAAGTGATATAGGACAAGGCCCCAGTGATCCACTCCAGTTATGATTCTGGCTATCAGAAAGAACAAGGAGAGAGAAGGGCATCTGGAATAGGGTGGGAGAAAGGAACACTAGGGGCTTTATGTGAATGTAACTCATAGAAGAAGCATGTTGTTATGAGGTTGTGGCAAGTTGTGGGTGCTCTGACTTTGTTGTTGCTTTGCCGAGAAGGAAGGCTCTTGTGCTCTTAGGGCTCCACTTCTAAGAGGTTCAATTATGGGTGGGCTACAAAACATCTTACAACACAGCATGAAGCAAGGCAAAGACTTTCGCTTCCAGAGTCAGATGACCTGGGTTACAATCCAATTCCTGGTGCCCAGACTATTACATTCTTGAAAACAAAGGCTGCTTTCCCCCCTTTCTCTGTATGCCCAGTGTGTAGCACTTAACAGGCACTTATTAAATGCCTTTTGGTTTGACTACTAACTGTGAGATCTTGGAAGAATAACTTCACCTCCTTGGGCCTCAGTTTCCTCACCTGTAAACTGACTTGAAGGCCTCTGAAATACCTTTTTATACATAGTTGTGTACTCAGTGGAGAGCTCTAGATGTATAAGTCTGTGTAAATGTGACTTGCTACTTACTTCATCATCGCTTTCTCATCAGCATTTGACTCATCTATGTACCAAAATGGTAAGGACTCAGGCTATTCAGGATTCTTTAAAGTGTACCTGAAAAGACTACTGGCAAAAATGAGTGGGCAGGACCTGCCTTTTGGACATCTAAAAGGACAGTTACATGTGGTGTAAACTTTCACCTTTGACTGAAATGAGACAGGTATCAGATGAATTGCTTATCCCTCTCCTCCTTCAACACGAAGACATGTCTTCTACTCCATGCTCACAACATCATACTATTATCTAAGGACAGGCACAGCTTTAAGAAGCAGCTGGATCTTATGACTCATTATGGCCAAAAAGAGCAGCTTAGCATGAAAGAATACTAAAATGAAAATCTCTGTACTTGGCAGCCATTCCCCAGCCCATAAATGGGCAATGGGAAACAGCTCCATCCAACAAGTCAAATGTTTTAGCTACTGGGGACTGTGTTCTGTAGCTAACTCATTGTGGCAGGCCCATCTAATGCCATCCTCCTCAAATTCAGCCATTCCATAGGGACCAGATGGAAGGACTTTAGATTTGAGGAGGTTAATCGGTAACACATGTCTCTGAAGCTTTTGAAGTCAAAATTGCTATTTCCATATACATGACTCTGAAGTCTCTACTGAGTACACATTTATGTATAAAGGTAGTCTGGTCTAGCATAAAAAGGGCTGGAGTTAGAAGACCAGGGTTGGAATCCTGGTCCCAACACGCCTTAGTTGTATGCCCATTGGCACACAACTCTTGACTTCAGCTTTGGCAGCTATAAAACAGAGATAAAAATGCATGTGTTACATATGTCATTGGATTTAGACTGAGAGGAGATTTTGGAGGTCATCAAATACAACTCTTCCATTTAGCAGATGAGGAAACTGGGTCCTAGAGAAGCTAACTTTTTCAAGACTGCATTTTGAGCAAATGACAAAGCCAGGATTCACAAGTCATGTCTTACAGAAGATACCGTGGAGAAGGGAAAAACTCAACTTACCAAAATCATGGCAGCAGAAGATTCTGATAGGGAGATGGGGGAGAAAACCCCAAAAGCTAGGCTAAGGACACAGTACAGAGTTTCTTGATCAGGATACCATTTAACCAATCAGCAGGATTGAAAAATAAATATTAGGATACTATTTAATCAAAGTGAAGATTTAAGAGGAGAATAGGAAAAAAAAATTAATCACAGACATGATTGATCTTGGTGGTGTAGATACTTTAAATGATTAAAAACTAAGGCACACCATTCCAGAAGCTCATTTTGTCTTTCCTTCACTCCTGTCTTGCTATCTGATTTGACTCTACTGCACAGACAGTGAATTGGGAGTTCAGTCTTGATACCAAGGCTCTGTGCTCCTCATTGCCCTGAAAAGAGGCACTTGAATTACATTAGATATCACCTCTCTGAAGACATTATCAAATAGTCACGGCTCCCAAAAATTCCTTTCTTGTGTTTTGTTATAAACCAACTCAAAATGGCTAACTCCCTTCCTGTACTTCTTTCCACCTCTCTTCCCCTCTCTTTCCTCCCATTTTCTTCATCATTCCCTCCTACTGCTTCCCCTCCTTTCTATTCTTTTTCCTTTCCTATCCTTCCTCCTCCTCCTCCTCTTCCTTCCCCCACTTCTTCCTCCTTCTCCAGAGCTCATACTTGGGTTTCCGAGGCTGGTGGCAGAACCCTATTTAGATATTTGACATTTGTGGTTACTGTGTGATGATCGGGCAGGGATTCTCCCCTCCTACTACAGAGCTAAGAAATGTCAAAGAAAAAAATAAGGGTAGACAAGTCATTAAAATGCACACATACAAACACAGCCACCATTCCTGGGTAAGTGAATGTCACAGTGTTGCCAATGTGGTGCTTTGCCCAGTGCTGACACTCAATAAATGCTCACTGACTGTTAATAACATGAAAAACAGATTCTTTGACCATGGAAATTTTCCCCTAAAAGTATACTATGGAAGTGTACTTGAGAACTGAAGATTTTTATGAGAGAGAGGGAGGAGAGAGAGAAACAGAGACAGAAACAAAGACAGAGACTGAGACACAAAGAGACATGGAAAGAGTGGAGAGACAGAGACGGAGAGTGATAGAAAGAGACATTGACAGAGAGGGAGGGAGGGAAGGAGATGAGACAGAGAGAGAGAGAGAGAGAGAGAGAGAGAGAGAGAGAGAGAGAATTAACCAGTCAACAAACATGTACTATGCTAAGTGCCAGATAGAAGACAGTCAACTGTCCCTTGTTTGGTAATTGAAAGATTCTAAATAGTTTCGTGCCCTTGGCTTAAAGGGCATGGTTCATTGTACAGAATTTCTGGTGATATATCTCAGGAGCACACCAACTGACCGGCATGGTCCTTTCTATGCATGAGTTACTCCTCTGAGTGAGGGCACATGAACTATGTGGCATGCAAACTATATAGCTTATAGAACTAGGAGGAACATTTGACACCATTTGTCCAGCCCTTTCCTATTACTAACATGGAACTGAGGCCCCGAGAAGTTAAATGATTTGCCCCAGATTATGCAGGAAGGAGGTAGCAAAGCTGGGATTCAAACCCACGACCTCTTAGGACAAATACAACAGTCTTTGTACGATTCTAAGGTTTTTATAGGAATAAAAGAGTTAACACAAAAGTCTATTAACATTGCTTCCTATGCGTACATGCACACACGCACACACGCACACACACACACATACAAACACATGCATGCATGCACGGTGAGATTTGATCTGTTATCCATAAGGTTGGAAGGTTGTTGCATAGTCAAGGGAGGGAGGGATGCGCTGAACATGGTGCTGAGAAACCATTATTTATATGATGTAGGTTAATTGTGTTCCTTTGAAGAGCAGACAATATTTGCAGCCCATTGAGCGCTAAAGCTGAGTGTGTGTGTGTTTGTGTGTGTGTGTGTTTGTTTGTGTGTGTGTGTGTTTGTGTGTGTGTGGTTATTAAAAAGCCATCCTCTTTCACATTCTCTTTCAATAATCCTGTCTACTTCTAGGGCTAATTTCAGAAGTGTATCAGGCTTCCCCTGGTAGCTATATCAGGATTACTTGTTAAGGTTGCTCTGATCATGACATTATTAAGTTGCTCGACTGATACTCTGTCCTCACAGGGTTTTTTGTTTTTTTTTTGGTTTGCTTATAAATTGGAATTGATGTCTGATTTAGGATGCCTTGTCCATAATAAGCAATATAGTTAAAAGGAAAAGCTTTCTTCCAGCCAGTCGATGTTAAATAGGACTATTGTAATTACTACCAGTTTATGTTTCTATGCTGATGTTTATAAAATGTTTTATATATGTTAGGTGGTCCCTCTTCCTGATTTGGATATTTTTATTAGTAGAAAGAGGACAGAACTGTGATGATTGTGAGAGAAACCACAGAGATAATACACCAGTGAGAAGAGGTACTCATGCAGTAAAGTTGGCTGGAGTGTCTGTTGTGAAAGATATAATTTGAATATGATTGATATGAGGCCCTTGAGGTTGAGAGCCAGGAAACCTCAGTACTAGAAGTGTTTAGTGAATATGGAAGAAATGTATTTTGCTTAGCTGTTCACTGGCAGAATCAGGAGCTAGAAGTGAGTCATTTCACACAAAATGCCAGCGGTGACTAAATAATTGGATGGAGGAATTTTTTAGAAGAATATTTGATTTCTATTCAATTTAACAGTTAGCCAAATGCAAATTCTGTATATCATATTATATCATATCATATTATATAATATATACATACATGCATACATACTTATGTATATATGTTAATGCAAAACATATTTCCATAATAGCCATGTTGCAAAACAAAGCAAAAAGAAAACAAAGTGAAAAAAATGCTTCAATCTACATTCAAAGCTCATCAACTCTCACTCTGCAGGTGGATAGCTTTTTTTCATCACAAGTGCTTTGGAATTGTTGTGGATCACTGTATTGATCAGAATAGCTAAATCTTTCACAATTGATTATTGTTACAATGTTGCTGTTACTATGTACAATATCCATCTAGTTCTGCTCACTTCACTTTTCATCAGTTTATAAATAAGTTTTCCCAGGTTTTTCTGAAGCCCTCTCCTTGCTATTTTTTTTTTTTTTATGGCACAGTAGTATTACATCACAATCATGTGCTAAAACTTGTTCAGCCATTCCCCAATTGTTGGATATCCTCTGAGTTTCCAATTCTTTACTACCACCAAAGGAGCTGCTATGTATTTTTTGTACATATGGGTACTTTTCCTTTTTTCTTTAATCTCTTTGGTATACAGACCTATTAATGGCATTTCTGGGTTAAAGGGTATGCACAGTTTTCTAGCCCTTTGGGAACTGTTCCAAATTGTTCTCCAAAATAGTTGGACCAAATCACTACTCTATTTACAATGCATTAGTATATGTATTTTTTTTTTTTTTGGTCACGTTAGCCAATCTGTTGAGTGTGAGGGGGTACTTCAGAATTGTTTTAATTTGGATTTCTCTAGTTATTAATGACTTAGAGTATTTTTTAATATGACTATTGATAGCTTTGATATCTTCATCTGAAAACTGCCTCTTCATATACTTTGACTATTTATCAATGGGGGAATGGCTCTTATTTTTTATAAATTTGGCTCAGTTCCCTATATATTTGAGAAATGAGATTTTTGTCAGATAAATTTGCTCTATCCCCATTTCTTGCATTCCTTCTGATTTTGGCTACATTGGTTTTGTTTACATAAAACCTATTTAATTTAATACAATCAAAATTATCCATTTGTCTTCTGTAATCCTCACTATTTCTTGTTTGGTTATGAACTCTTCTCTTATCCATAGATCTGACAGGTAATTTTTTTTCCCCATGCTCTCCTAATATGCTTTTGATTTCACTCTTTATATCTAAATCATGTACCCATTTTGAGCTTATCTTGGGATACTACATGATAGCTTCTGCCATATTGCTTTCTAGCTTTCCCAACAGTTTTGTTTTTTTTTTTTTTTTGGTCAAACTGTTCTTGTCCCAGTAGCTTGGATTTTGGGGTTTCTCAAACACTCTTGTGTTATCAAACAGATACTGTGATCATTTCTTTCTGCATATTGCGTACCTAATCTATTCCATTGATCCACCATTTTATTTCTTATCCAATTCCAGGTTCTTGGCTTCTTAAATAGAATATACTTAACCTGTCATAATTCAGGGCAATCATGATGAATGTCAATTATTATTATATTATGCTGAGGTCAGGGATAGTACTTGGGACATTACTGAAGTATGTAGTATGGGACATTGTTATGCTTGGGGATAACTTAGTGGAAAGTGAGCTGGACTTGGATTCAGGAAGACCTAAGTTCAAATCTTGTCCCCAACACTTAACTAGCTGTGTGACCTTAGGTAAGTCTTAACCTCTACTTGCCTTAATTTCCTCATTTGTAAAAAATGAGAATTATAATAGCACCTCTATCACAGGATTGTTGTGAGGATCAAATGAAATATGTAAAATGCTTAAAGACTAAATCCTAGTTATTATTATTATTTTCACTTTGTGGCTTTTAAAAGATCTATATGTTATGCTTTATCATTACTTCTTGCTGTTATCAATGTTCCTACCATCTCTTCCTTTATAGACAAAGTAGTTAAAACCATGTCCCAAATAAGCAAATGGATTCTGAGTGATGATAGAAGGGACTTTCCAGTGAGGAAAGGACATAAACCTATTTTGGCTGCCCCTGGGCCTCCTTTTGGCCCACTGACAGGTTCTTGGTGGTATTCCTGAGAGTAGACAGTGCCCCTTAGGCAGAACCAGAATTAGTGAAATATTACTGTATCCCACCATCCAAGCAACATTAGGCTGAATAGATTGTTAAGTAGCATGTGGAAATAGCCTTATTGTGCACATTGGTGTTTGGTGTCGTTCGTTTCAATCCTGTCTGACTCTTCGTGACCCCATTTGGGGTTTTCTTGGCAAAGTTCCAGAGTGGTTTCTCATTTTCATCTTCAGCTCATTTTACAGGTGAGGAAACTGAGATAAGGAGGGTTAAGTGACTTGCCCAGCATCACACAGCTAGTAAGTGTCTGTAACCAGATTTGAATTCAGGAAGATGAGTCTTCCTGACTCCATGCCTGGCACTTTATCTACTGCACAACTTAACTGCCTCATAATACAAATGCAAACATCATAATGGAATTCATTAAATTGAGATTCTCTGAGCCAGAAAGTTAATCTGACAATGTTGGGTTGATATCAATGGTTGCCTTATGTTTTGGGGGGCTGGTTTTTCTTCATTAGGAGCAATATGAGCAGGTTCACAAGGTGCTGCAGGTGGTGTTGGGTAACAGGCATAGGTGTGGAGGTGGGAACCAAGGCAGGGAAAGGGGTTGGGCTTTCTGCCACAGCTGCTACAATAGAAGAACTCACTGTGGCTGTGGGGGTAGGATTAGATTCTTGCCAATGCTGAAGTGTCCAGTGCTTTGGGTTTTATCCCCATGACCACGACAGAGGTCTGCTCATCTGTGCTGTATACTTTGAGAGTAGTAGTTTAGATTTTTTTAAGATCCTGACAAGTCATACCTACAGCACCTATTTTAGGCGTATGAAGGATTTTTGGACACAGTGTTATTACTCCATCTTATAACATTGTTGGCATTGCTCTGAAGGAAAGTTGTTTTAACCATTTTGCTCACAACAAAACTGAAAACAAGAAGCAAGGATCTGGGTCTTCAAAAGCTTGGTGACATCTCTAATGGCTCTAATTCATTTCAGGAAAAGGAAAAGATGTTTCTAAAGTAAGTTTTCTGATATTTTCATTAATAACATTGCTGTCATTTGCAGATATGATTTGCTGCCACCTAACCTCTCTGTACACACACACACACACACACACACACCACCACCACCACCATCATCACGAAAGTACAAAGAAAAACAATAAAGCAAAAGCAATTGAAAAGTATTATGTATATAGTAGTGTATAATTGGGTATGGGGCAGCTAGGTGGCACAGTGGATAGTGCTGGGTCTGGAGTCAGAAACACTCATCTTCCTGAGTTCAAATCTGGCCTCAGACACTTATGAGCTATGCATCCCTGGGTAAGTCACTTCACTCTATCTGCCTCAGTTTCTTCATCTGTCAAATGAACTGGAGAAGGAAATAGCAAATTACTCCATTATATTTGCCAAGAAAACCCCCAAAAGGGGTCACAGAGAGTCAGACATGACAAACAACTCAACCACAGTAATTGAGTGTATAATAATTGGTATGTGGATTGGAGTAGATGATTGCTAAGGTCCCTTTTAACTCAAAATCTGTGATTCTGTGACCTATACACAATGTTCTGTACCTGGGGTTGGAGGCAGCTGATGGTGCAGTGGATAGATAGAATGCTGGGCCTAGAATTAGAAAGACCTGAGTTAAAATCCAGTCTCAGACACTGACTAAGCTGTGTGACCCTGGGTGAATCACTTAACCTCTGTTTGCCTCAGTATCCTCAAATGTAAAATAGGGATAATAACAGCACCTACTTTGCAGGGTTGTTTGAGGATCAAATGAAATTATGCTTGTAAAAATGCTTTGTAAAAAAAGCACGGTACCTGACACATAGTAGGTGCTTAATAAATACTTATTTCTATCCCTTTCTTCCTCTTCTGAAATGATGGTTCATCATTTGAAGTATGCAGAGTTCAGCTTCCTTTTGGTGCTTTTCATTCCATTATTATCACTTTTCTGTGTATGTCTCCTATTTGTCCTTTCTTAATTTTGCTTTGCTTCATACAAGGCTTCCCAAGTTTCTCTAAATTTCTCATATTCATAATTACTTACTGTACTTATTTCATACCTTTGCATGACATTCATATGTCATAGTTTGTTCAATCATACCCTAATCAGCATCCACTGTGTTTCCAGTTCTTTGTGACCACCAAAATGCTACTATGAATATTTTGTTATGTGCAAGGTCTTTCTGTCTGCAAAGACAAGATATAGCATCATGATTCCCTGAGCAAAGAATTTTGTATTCATTATTGATGAATTCAGGCCTTCTGGCTGCCTGGAAGAATGGACTGGCTTTGTTGTGGTGCCAATGGTAGATCATTGCCCACAATGATTCACACTTTTTAATTACGAGATTGTCCCTTTGAGCATGCACATAAATATTACCAGTGAAGGGGCCATCTGGCCAGCCCTAATCCAACGAAGTTCCTCAAACCCAACCTTTTATGCTATGGAGGCCAGGGAAAGCAAATATTCTGTGAGTCTCACCTCCAGATGACCTTCTCCAATGGTCATTTCAGCATATTTTGTTGATCAATGTCATCATTTTAGATGAACTTCTGAGATGTTGTGGAGTTCTTTCTCTATGCAGCCATCCCAAATGTTTCTTTATCTATCCCTTATAACAAGTTTACATTCCTGTTCTTCATGTGGTGCCTATTAGCAGAAGACAGTAAGGAATGCCAAATACCTCTCTCTATAAAATATCCCCAGCCTTCAAGTATCAGGGAAAAATTAAACAAGCTAGCAGGCAATCTCCCAGCAATAGCACAGCTTTAACAAATACATGATATATTTATAGCACCTTCACAGAACAAAGGAAACAGAGCATTTCCTCTGGGTATGATTTCTCTTAGTGTCTGTCTCAGTTAATCTGGTTACTGGCCACATTGTTGTACTGAGATCTCTGGGGTGCAACAGGGACTATGGTATCCCCAGCTAATGCATTTTCATCTTCAGGTATTTCTTCACGTCCAAGAAAGAGGCTTAGTAGTTAATAATACGTCAATTATCTTAGAATATTGGTTTTTAATGCTAATATATTGGGGCTTTGGAACCTAGTGATTGACAAGTAATGTGTCATAGTGGATAGAGAGCATTTTTGGAATCAGGAAGAACTGGGCTGGATTCCTATCTTTAATATTTAGTAGCAGTGTGCTCATGGATAAATCACTCGCCCTTTCTGAGACTCAAGCTTCTCTCTAAAAGGGTCATCAATGCCAATGAATCATTTGCCTATAGCATCTTCCAGCCCTATAATTCAAAGCTCTATAACATGAAATATTTAATCACTGTAATTACTGTAGAGAATAGCTACATACTTTCACAAGCGATCAATTAGACTAAAGCAATATACAACATTCTGTAAGGGAAAAAACAAATCATCATTAACCAGGAAAATTTCAGAGATCTCATGGTGGGATATCAGACATTAAAGTTATACAAAGGTAGATGAATTGAATTACTAACTGGTTTCCAAGAATCCACATACTTCTATACTAACATGCCAAAAATTGAATCAGAAAGAAGTGTGTATTCTAGGGAGACTCATTCTGTGTCTTTTCTTGTATTTGTGGGTGTCATCCACTCAAATCACCTTTTATCTTTGTCTCCTCCATGTCTCCCTCCATTTTTCTTTTAAGGACTGGCATCAATTTCCTCTTACTGCCATGGAATCAGAAAATTTCAAAGTGGAAGGGACCTTAGAAACCATCACTTCCAATCTAGACCTGACTTAGAAACATCTCTATGATATATCCAACAATTGGCCATCCAACTCTGTTTGATGATCTGCAGAGAACAAGCCATTACCTCCTGAGGCTCATCGTAATAATCCATGAGCCTCAGTGTGCCTCTCTTCCACTTGAACCCATTGCCTTCAGTTCTGAGGTCTGGTGGCAGTGCAGTTGGAAAATCTTGGAGCATTTTTGGCTACCATGCCATCCTTTGACATATTTCCTATTCCACATTAGAGGTGTTCAAATACATGAAGACAGCCATCATGCTCTCCCCAAATCTTTTCTTCTCCACTTGAATGCTCCCCAGGTGCTTCAATTTATCCTTCTATGCCAGGATTTTGAGGATATTTTCCATCCTGATTGTCCTTTCCTGGATACATCAATGTCCTTCAGTACATGGTGCCAGGAACTGAGTACAATATTCCAAATGGGGGATGACCAGAACAGAACATATCAGAACTATCTTTGGGTCATAGGACTAGATTTCAGTGATCATCTAGGCCAATTCAATCCCTTAACTTTTCAGATGATGAATGAGGCCCAGAGTGACTTGTCTGATGTTACTCAAATTCTAAGTATCAGATTCTTGACTTGACCCTAGGTCCTCTGCCTCCAAATAAAGTAACATGATCACTGCATTATATTGTCTTGTCCTCGGTACTATACTTCTTGCAATGCAGCCCAAGGTAATATTAATGTCATTGGTTGCCACACCACACTCTTGGTTCATACTGAAATTGCAAAACACTAAACTCCACCATGACCTTTTTCAGATGAATTTTTGTCTAGCCATGCCTCTCTCATCTTGGGTCTGTGAGGTTGAATTTTTACTTTCATCCTTGAATCATCTCCAAAAGATATCCCTTTCCAATGATCATTAATTCTCTAAATTCCTAAGAATAGGAATAGTAATGTAACTTTTAATTTTGGCACTGCCTCTTCCTTCAAGGACAGAATGACCAGGATGATCCCTTAGTGTGTGTGTGTGTGTGGGGGGGGTTTCATCACCTCCCAAATCCAGAACTGTGTAATTCCTTTATCTGACTACATTCTCCTGACCTTCCACCTGTCGCTCTTCTTCCCTCCTCCTAAACTTACTTTCTATCTTCACTTCGACCTCCAGTCACTCCACTTCTCTCTGCTTTCCTATTGCTGCTGCTCTGGTCTCACTTTCCTCCGTTCAGAAGCTTGGCTAGCTCAATTTTACATTGTTCTCTATCCCCCAGTCCTCTTCCCCTCTGGGCCTCTGTTCTGTAACCATCCTTATTTTCCATACCCCATCCTTATATTCCACCTTCTCCTTGCATACTACTGAAAAGTGCTGGAGGAAGCCACACAATGTTAAGTGGGTATATCAAAATTGCACATTAACCAACGTCAATTGAGCCCTCACTGATGCACACCAGCCCTTTTACTATTTACTGATCAACTTTTTTTTAATCACAGTCCCCACTGTCTAAAACTTCTTTCCTCAAGCTGTTTTTTCCCACAAGCGTCTTCCTCCGAGGAAAAGAACTTGTCTCATACTTCAGTGAAAAAATGAATTCCATCATTTGGAACTTTCTCCACTTCCAAATTCCATTCTTCAAATCACTTTAGCATCAACCACCATGGTTGATCAGGTCTTTTGGGTGAATGGTAGAGGATGAGGTGGTCTTTCCCCTCTCCAGTGTTAGCATCTGCTCAGGGAACTAATCTTACAATCATACCTACTGTTTTCCCATTTTTTTTACTTCTTCTTATTTATGGGCTCTTTTCCTGCTGTCTACAAACATGGTCATATCTTTCTATTCTTAAAATACAAAAGTAAATAAAAACCCTTCATTTCACCTACCATCCCCTGAAGCTGTTACACTATATGTCTCCTCCATTTCAGCGCCATTTCCTAGAAAAAGCTACCCAAACCAATTTCCTTTATTTAATCACTACTCATATACTTCTCAGTCCTTTGCCATCCAAGCTTCCTTCTCTACCATTTGGCTGAAATTTGTAGTTCAGTCATTTTTTTTCAGTCGTGTATGACTCTTTATGATTCCGTTTGGAGTTTTCTTGACAGAGATACTGGAGTAGTTTGCCATTTCCTTCTCCAGATCATTTTACAGATGAGGAAACTGAGGCAAACAGGGTTAAGTGACTTGCCCAGCATCATACAGCTAGTAAGTATTCAGAGGCCAGATTTGAACTCAAGAAGATGAGTTTTCCTGACTCCATGTTTAGTACTGTATCTACTACACAACTTAGCTGCCCCATAATACAAATGCAAACATCATAATGGAATTCATTAAATTGAGATTCTCTAAGCCCATAAAGTTAATCTGACAATGTTGGGTTGATATCAATGGTTGCCTTATGTTTTGGGGGGCTGGCTTTTCTTCATTAGGAGCAATATGAGTAGGTTCACAAGGTGCTGCAGGTGGTGTTGGGTAATAGGCATAAATGTAGGGGTGGGACCCAAGGCAGGGAAAGGGGTTGGACCTTCTGCCACAGCCTACAATAAAAGAACTCACTGCAGCTGTGGGAGTAGGATTAGATTCTTGCCAATGCTGAAGTGGCCAGTGCTTTGGGTTTTATCCCCATGACCACGACAGAGGTCTGCTCATCCATGCTGTATACTTTCAGAGTAGTATTTTGGATTTTTTTCACAATCTGCTTCCAGCCGATGTTGACAGACTGACCTCACACTGCTCCCCTCATGCATTCTATGCTTCAGCCAAATTACCTTGCTTACTATTTCCCAGATGTGTCATTCCATCTCTACTCTCTCTTTTGTCCAGGACATTCTCCATTATTGGTGTTCTCCCCCCTCACCTTTTCTTCTTAAAATACTCAGCTCCCTTCAAGACTCAGCTCAAGTGTCTCATTCCAGAGACCTGCCTTGATTTCCCCACTTTTTCAAGTCTTGCCCCACAAAAGCATAATGTATTTATTTGACTACATTCTGTTTTTCCTTCACTACAGATATGTTGTATCTTCTCAGTGGTGCATAATCACCTGGAAAGAAGTGACCTTCTCTTTTTTATATTTGTGTCCCCAGTGCCTAGCACCATGCTTGGCACAAAGTAGGTTCTGATAAGAAAGTCTCTGAGGCTTAGTACACTTCTGCTATCGAAGTGTACCTATGATTTCCCTATGGACTCCCTTCTCTGTTGTAAGTCTCATTCACACTATTTTCCTCATGGACCCTTACTTTATCTTATAGTGTAGGTAGGTGAAGGGATTTTGCCCTATAAAGGTAGGAAGTAACAGAGTCAGAATGCAAACAAGGTCCAGACCTAGAATTCTTTTGATTTTACTTTGTTGCTCAACTTTGAATCCAATGGGGGAATTCCTTCTTTAATTTGATTCCCAAGTGATTATTATCCAGTCCCTCCTTGAATGTGCACTCTCTGATTCCTGACCTAGAGTTCAATCCAATATTCCTTACTGTTTGTTTTGCCTTCAGGCAAAGGCATTTCTGCATATGTGGTATTGAAGTCACCTAGAATCATCAAGCAATGTAGGGCAAGCCAAGGCAGGAGCCTTAAAAGTGCATAATATTCCAAAGTGTTAGAAAGAAAAAACTGTCACTTCTGTACTCTATAACAAAGTCTGTTAGTATTATAATGGGGCCATTCTTCTTTCCCCCTTCTCTTCCCTTCTTGATGTATACTCAGAATTGCCATTATTTTGCTTGGGAGGAAAAAAACACTAAAAGTAATCAACTAAAGGAAAGAGAAAAGCTCTAAGGAAAAATCATGTTAAAAGAAGGAAACAATATGATTAACTGGCAACATCACCAGTGTAGTGCAGAGCATGGATGTTAATTTAAATAAGATATGATATATAGATATAGAGATTGAATCTGAAAAGTCCAGCATCTCAGTTTACAGATAAGAAAACTGAAGTTTAGGGAAAGTAAGTGACTTTTCCCAGGTTACAAAAGGAATTAATATCACAGGTGGGATTTGATCCCAGGCCTTCTGACTACAGCAGACCTCTTTCCATTGTATCATATTCCCTATCCAAGAATGAATATGTTCTTTGGATTAATTGAAAGAGGAGCCAGCTATTAATGGATTGAGAGACCACATTGTTAAATTTTCAGTGTGAACATTTACATCTTGAAATTGGCCAGCTATATAAATCAGGGCTTGAATCATTGTTTTGTTGATTGTCTAGATTTAAGAAAGCAATGGATAAAATACTAGTAATGCAGATTAAATTTAAAATTATGCCAGTCTTATGGTGAGCTGGTCATTAAATATTCAGCATAACTCTGAGCATGATCCACCTGGGTTATCTCTGGACTCCTGAAAAGGTTGGAAGACTGGAAGCTGAAAGGATAAGTAAGACAGGAAGAATAAAGTTGTTTATTCAGTCTCTTCAGTTATTAAAGTGCAGAAAATTGGCCAGAAATGGTAGCAAAGGGTCGATCTGGGGGCAGTATTCATTAATATTTGTAACCAAGCTTTCAGCCACACAACATCCCATCAATTTACTTAGATCTATGTCTTTATTTATGCATTCCCCCAACTATCAAAAGGCCTTAGAGAGATGATAGTATAAACACGGTAAATATTCTTGACTGCTCAGAATTTTAAGAATGTTCTCCCCTCAGAGAATCCCCTGCTAGACCATAGAGTCAACTCATTTATGGACAGAAAAGCTTTGTGTTGGTGAGTTAAAGCAAAAAGAAAATAGTCTTAAAACACCCTGCAGCCCCAGTACCAGCCAGCATCTTCATCTCATTATGAGACAGATCACTTCTTTTATTCCATTGGAAAACCAACAGTGGCAACATTCATAGATGTATACACTGTGGCATATGGTAGACTCCTGGGGAGACAGAGAGATTTGATCTTTAAATTTTAGAAACTGAAAAAAAAAAAGTACACTTCCATGTAACATTACGCAAATTTGACTCTTTCTTTGTCTATCCTTCTCTAGGACTAAATGTTCTCTTTGTGATTCAGTAAATTATATAGAATAGATATATTTCTAAACAGTCCTTCCAATAAGGCATGGACTGGCTGCTTTGGGAGGGGATTTAAGTCCTTAAAGACCCTGGGAGCTGTATTTTTTCTGAAGTTTGGAAGAGAAGAACCCAAGTCAAAATGAGGACTGGAGAGGGGAGATTTTCCCCTACAGTGGGAGTTTGTAAGTCCTCATGAGAGAGAAGAAGGGAGACACAGAGAGGAGAGAGATGGTGGGGCTTCCCTTGGACACCAAACAGCATTCCGACCATGGCAGCAACATTGGTGATTCCCCTCCTCAGACCCTCAACTTTGAGGAGACTGTAGGGATGAAAGCGAAAATGACGAGCTCCGAGGTAGAAGGTTGTTTTAACAATGGTGCTTGCTCAAGTGGCTGGAGAACTGAAGGAGGAAATAAAGAAAACCCATTTATAGAGATTTTATCTTCTTCATCTGCAGTGTTCTCAGAGTCTCAGGTCTGAGGAGTGGAATTGATGACATTACCAAGGCTGTTGTGGCCATATTCTGGCTTCCTGTTTAGTTGAAGATCCACATTCTCTCTGTCACTGTTTCTGTTTCTGTCTCTTTCTCCATATCTGTCTCTCTCTCCATTTCTGCCTCTCCCCCAATCTCCATCTCTGTCTGTCTCTATTTCTATGTCTGTTTCTGTCTCACTGTCCCCATCTTTCTATCTCTGTTTCTTTCTCTATCTCAGTCTCTTTCACTATGCTTTTTCCCCTTTCTCTTTGCCTCTATCCCACTGTCTCTTTCTTTATCTCTGTCTCCATCTCTCTCTTCTCTCTGTACCTCTGTCTCCCTCTCTAACTCTGTCTCTCTGCGTCTCTGTCTCTCTCTGACTCTGTTCTATGTTTCTGCCTCTGTCTTTCTATCTCTCTCTGTCTCTGTCTGTCTCATTCTCTGTCTTTCTCTTTCCTTAAAACTCCTGCCATAAAAGAGAAAAGAAATTCTGTCCTCCAGTCTTGATCTTATACTTACTTCCTCTCTTTCTGAATTGAGAAAAAAACATCATTCCCAGTTTCTGAAGTGACTTAAGCCCCTTCCCAAGGTAGCCCTTGCCAGAAAGACAGTGAGTTGCCTTCTAAAAGCCTGACAATATCTTAATTCCTTGCCTTTATCTCCCCTGCTGGCTGCCAAAGAATCATTGTCAAGGTTCTAGACTACTCTGGCAGAATTATCATTATGCCACAGAAATTAAGTGAAAAAAATGATGCCAATCACTGGGTGTGTGTGTGGGGGAGGAGGGAAATGTGACATTCAGTGGCTGGTTTGACTCTTTTTTTTTACTGAGTTGGCAAGTGGTTTCCATCATCATGGATTCATAGTTATTATTACCATTCCCATCTTCTCTACTCTACACCTCACAATTTCTTGATATCAGCATGCACCATCTTTTTTTTTTTTCTTCAGTCTCTTACAAAAAGGTGACCCTTACCCTTGCAAAGGCTGACTCATAGATGTGTACCCCTGGTCCCATCCCTCCAGTGTTTTCCTACCCATTGCTTTCATAGTTCTTCCCTGCCTCTCACTAGTCTTTAACCTTTTTATATCTATTGTTGCCTTCTCTGCTGCCTACAAACACACCCATGTTGCCTCTCTCTGTAAGAAAAAAACAAACAAACCCAAACATTCATTTGAACTCCACATCTATTCAAGATGCTTAAGATTATAATTTTCCTCCATTTCACAAACTCCTGGGGGGAAAATTGTCTACATTCATTGTCTCTACTTTGTCAACTCTTAGTCATTTCTCAAGCCTTAGTAATCTGGTTTCCAAACTCATCACTCAATTGTTATTTCTTCAATGTAATCAATGATCTTTTTAATTGTCAAACTTGGTGACCCTTTCTCATTTTTCATCTTAACATTTCTGCAGCATTTGGGACTGTTAATCTCTCGTTCTGGATAATTGTGTGTATGTGTGTGTGTGTGTGTGTGTGTGTGTGAGAGAGAGAGAGAGAGAGAGAGAGAGATACTGCTGATACTGCTCTCTTGGTTCTCCTTCTACCTGGTTCGCCACTTCTTATTTTCCTTCTGTACATATTCCACCCCTAATTGTGGGTATACCCAAGGCTTGCTCTAGATCCCCTTCTAACTTAACTCTAGCCCTAATCCCAATCTCTTCTGACCTAGTGTTGCCAAATACATACACTCAATCTCAGTGGACTCATCACCTCCCTTTGGTTCAATGATCATTTCTATGTAGACAATTCTCAGATTTATAAATCCATCCCTATTGTCTCCTCTTAGCTAGAGTAATATCACCTGTTTCTCAGTTTGAAATGGATCTCAGAGTGCTCATGTCTGATCAGATTCTGCCTTGAACCTACCCCTCTCTCCACCTTCTCTACTTTGGTCATTGGTCCCACTGTTCTTTTAATCACACAGGTTTGCAAATTTGGCCAACACAATCCAATCAGTTACCAAATCTTATAGATCCCACCTCCCCGATATTTCTCACAACCATCCTCTTGTCTCCACTCAGACAATAAACATGTCAGTTTGGGCTTTCATTCCCTATAGTCTATACTATTTCAATAACTTCCAAATCAGTCTCCTTGTTTTAAATCTCTTTCCTCTATTCTACCCTCCACAAAGCTACCAAAGAGATCTTACTAAAGCAGAGATCTCTATTCAATAGATTTCAATGAGTCCCTATCGCTTCTAGGAAAAAGTACCAACTCTGCCAGCATTTGAATGTTTCACAATTTGGATTCATCTCACCATTCTAGGCCTAATATGGATCACTCTCATTTGACATACTCTATGCTTCAGCCAAAGTAGACTTTGCCTTGTTCCCTACACATTATATTCCATCTCCACATCTTTGAGTAGGCTATTGCCCATGCTTCGAATACCCTAAGATTGTAGCTACCTGACAGCATCAGAGGAGCTCTTTTTTGATTAAGTTAACATATTGGTCTAATGCTTCCTCATGGCTAAGAGGTGACCTAGGAACTCAAAGGCTATGTCGGGAGCAACAAGCCTTGGAAGGGCCTGCCAAGGTGAAAACATTTCCAGTACAAGGCCAGTGACAATCAGTATTTTTATCATCTGAGGGCCAGTCTACTTGGCTCAGAAGTCATCACCAAGTTAGCCACAAGAGAGGAATCTTTCAGTCACAGAAGATCTCAAAGACAATAGACTAAAGTGTATCACAACCTCCTAGGGTTATCAAGGGCCTAACAGGCATTTTTGAAGCACCTACTAAGTGCCATGCCATGTGTCTAGGTTTGGAGGATACAAGATCACAATTTAAAAATGGATATTGTCCTAAAGAAAATTCCATTCCACTATATTTGGAGGAGTACATACTGACAAAATCATGGATGTTTGAAATATTGGTCAGAATGTCAGCCTCACTCTTATTTTAGGGTCATGTCCTCCCTTGGGGGTAACATAGATGGTGGCTTCCACGATAGTTGCCATGTCACTGGAGAGGTTCTAAACTCTTGCCAGTTAAAAGGATCACTTGGCCATCAACCAGTTATTGAGAAGTCAATTTAAAATCACCTAAAGGCAACAATTAGATATCTCCTACACCTGGCCCAAGACTCTTTCCACATGATGTCAATTTGTAAAGCTCTGCCTTCCTTCTTCTACCTTACTGTCCTTCCCCCTTTTCCTTTTTTACTTCTTAGGAGCCTGAAGAAAACCTAAATTTAGAAAATTTTTGGCCTGTATAATGAAAAATATCTGAAAGTTGAAAACTTTTATATTGAAAGTAAACATGAGGTGCCTAAGTCATGAAGCTTCCCAAGTTTCTGCCTCACTGGCAATTTTTTTTTTTGATGGAGTCTGGGTGGGGTTGAACTAAGATTTGATGGTGAGTGGGTTTAATTTTTGAAACCTCAGAATCCAAGTGGGTTTGGCATTTTCTCCTTCCTGGCATCTACCCATGTCATTAAATCACAAACTCAACAACTATTTTTGGCATGAAACTTTTTGAGATGCCCACAAGTAGTATTTACACATGGTATGGTTATGTCAGCATGGCCTTAAGAAACATTTGGATGAAATTTTATCCAAGCACAACTGTTGTATGTGGGCATTAGGAGTTATGGCATGCTCCTCTGTATGTGTCTCTCTCAAAAATTGAATAGATCCCAAGGGAGCTTCTTAAAGATAATGCCCAGCAATTACAACTCCCTCTTATAAATAACATTTAAAAACATTTATTGGATAAAAATTCTCCAAATTATGTTTCCAAAGGTTATTTACAAATCCTTGTATATATCTAACTTAGGAATCAGCAAACTATAGCCCAAGGACTAAAATCATTTTTAGTTCTCCAGACCATACAAAAACTGGTGGTAGGTTGGAGTTTGCTGACTTTTGATCTAACCCAACCCAATCCAGAAGCATTTACTAGATGATTTCTATGTGCAAAGCAAGAGACAATGTAGAGTAGTGGGTAGAGAGCTGGGCCTTACATTCTTGGGTTCTAGTCAAGTGTCTGATACACACTGGCACACAACCCCAAGCAAGTCACTGAACCTCTCAGGGCCCCAGATATCTGTAAGTTATACAGCAGGGGCTGATACTGGACACGTCCTCATCAAGAGTTCTTTTTGACAATGAAATCATAGGACCACCAAAAGCCACATTCAAGGCACTATGTTGGGCAATGAAGATACAAAAACACAATCGAACAAATAAAAACCATCTCCTGCTTTTAAGGAACTCATGAAAATTACCTCTTATATGTAATCGAAATTTACTTGTCACACATAATAGAAATTTATATATTACATGTAAGCAAAGTTTACATGTAGCATGTAACATGCATGTCACATGTAATGGAAATTCTCACATCACACAATTGAAATTTGTGTGTCATATTTAAATTTACTTCATGCAGTTGAAATGTATGTGTTGTATATATTTGAAATTCACATGTTATACGCAAGTGAAAATTACAGTGACACGCAACTTATGTGTCACATGTAACTGATATTTACGTGTCTATATGTAAATGAAAATTACATGTTATATATAAGTGAAATTTATATGTTATACCCTCCTATACTCAATTCTCTCCCACTAGAATGTGAGGGAAGATAGAAGAACATGCAAAGAGTAATTATATACATGATGTTTGAGGATGGGACAACCAGAGAGATCTGAAAGGACTTCGATGTTGAGGAGATGATAGGATCACAAGATTTAGGACTAGGAAGAATCCCAGAGATCATCTAGGGGAATCCTCTCATTTTACAAAAGGAGGCACTGAGGGCCAGAGAGGCCAGGGAACTTGCCCAAGGACATAACACTAGGAAGGGTCAGATTCAAGATTCAAACCAAGTTCCCACAAGGCTAATTCCCTAACTCTTCCAGTTACGCTGTGTTGCCACTTCTGACTCTTTAAGAGAGCTGGAGGATTGAACAAGATGAACTCTGATTGGGTGTGAGGGTATCAGAAGGGAGGGCAGAAATTCTGAGGTGGGTAAAGAATAGAAGTTATGAGAGAGGATCTAAAGGACTGAGGCAGGGGAGGGGCCCATGCCCTTGGTCACCACAGGAATATTCTAGAAAAAATGAAATGGGAAGGAGTGGATTCACCCATATAAGGGTCAGGGCCAGGGAGAGAGAGTATTTATAAGTCCTTATATATATCTAACTTAGGGATCAGCAAACTGTAGCCCAAGGAGTAAAGTCATTTTTAGTTCTCAGACAAGTACTTCGAATTCCAATTATACTAGCACAGTACCTGGCACATGGTATATACTTAAGGGATATTTACTGAATTGAATTAATTGTAAGGAGTGGAGATAGCATCAAAATATTGGACAACTGAGGGGTTTTCATAGAGATATCAGTGACATGGGAATAGGACCCAGAAATGAAAGTCTGTGAAAGCTGGTAGTAAATTCCAGATCTCCTCAGCTTTGCTATGCTTGACCCTTAGCATCACTATATATAAATAGCTTTTTTTTAAATAAACTTGGCTCTTCCCATTCTATTGTCCTTTAATATTTTTTTTTTGCAAAGATATCAATACAACAGAATGATGGATGGTATTGATAGTTCAAGTGGCTGACATAAAAATCATTAGATTTTTCCCAAATAGTAACTGATAATTTTCTATGGGGCTGGCATTTCCTAAAACCAAGTCAAGGAATTGAAACCAAGATCAATCAGTTTTATTCATCAAGCATTCATTACACACCTACTGTGTATAAAGTACTGTGTGAGGGGATATAAAGGCAAGAAAAAAATGAAAAACAGTCCCTGTTTTTAAGGAACTGACATTATTATGTTGCAGGGGTGGAGAACCTGTGGTCTTAGAGCCACACATGGCCTTCTAGGTTCTTAAGTGCAGCCTTTTGACTGAATCCAAATTTTACGGAACAAATCCATTTTTTTTTTTTTTTGCAGTCAAAAGGTTACACTTAAGGACCTAAGGATTTCTTCTGTAAAATTTGAATTCGATAAAAAGTCTGCACTTAAGGACCTAGAAGGCCACAGGTTCTCCACCCCTGTACTAGGGGATATGGCATGTAAACAGTTATGCAAATAGAGCATTCCTTGAAGAAAGATAAATCACTGAAAGGCAGAGATCAGAATGTAATTTCATGCCTATGAAAGGTCAGACCCAAAACGAGTCTTGCAGGAAGCTGAGCAGTAAAAGAAGTGTAGGTGAGGAGGGGCCACATTTTAGGCATAATACAGCCTCTGCAAAGGCACAGAGGTGAGAGATGTAACGTGGAATTTAGGGAATCACATTGAATCATTTCTACCTTTTAGACTATTGTGAAGAATTATTTTGATTATTATTGTTTATTTAACTTTGGGAGGGAAGAGAAATACTCTAGCCAGCTGACACCATAGAGGAAATCAGAAAGGAAATTTCTAAATTGGAACTCGGGCAGAGTAGCCTCACTCCATTTCCTTACCTTGGCTGGTTGTCCCTGGAGATTTTCAGTTATGAAAACGCAAACACTGTATTGTTTGACTCTTTTGAAAGTAGACTCATGGCTCTTCTTTGGGGGCCATTGTCTCATTCTATTTTGGGCCTGTATTTAGATAGTATTCTAGTGGATTGAGCTCACTGGTAGATTTTATTTATTCCCCCAAATTAAGGACTTTTTTTTTTTACTTGCATCAAGCATTATATAAAATGTTAGGGCCAGATAAGTATTTTTTTCCTTGATTGCCTAGAAGAGGGACATATCTTTCCTAGCAAAGATTTACTAGTCATGGCTATTTTGTGTATGATACAGTAAAAAGCATTTATGTCTTTGGTTTCCATGTTAGCACCGTCAAAGTCTTTTTCAATCCATTTAATTCTATTCAACAAATAATTACTAAGCATGTAAAAGGCACCGTATAGAGCAGTGGGGGCACAAAATGAGAGACAATACAATGTGGGTCAGACAACATCTAGAGTGAAGCCTTGAAGTCACCTTCCACACTTCTGTTCCCTTCCCATCAAGAGATGATCAGGTACCAAGTCTTGTAAATTCTCTCTGCACAACACCTCTCTCCTTTCTTCTCCACTCATGGAGCCGACATCTTTGTTTTCTTCCGGGAATATTGCCATGTCCTCTTAAATGTTCTCCCAGCTTCTAGTCTTTCTTTTATGCCATCTGTTCTCCATCCAGCTGCCAAAGTAATTGGGCTATAGAACATGTCTGGACATAACATCAGAATAAAAATAAAAGCTGCTCAGACTGGAGTTTGAGGTCTTTTATATTTTGACTCCAATTTCAGTTAAGTGGCACAGGAATAGAAGGCTGACTCTGGAGTCAGGAAGACTTGAGTTCAAATCTGGCCTCAGATACGTAATAGTTGTGTGACCCTGGGCAAGTGCCTTAACATCTAATTGCCTCAATTGTAAGATGGGACAAATAACATTTATTTTGTAGGGTTGTGCAATATCTTACAAATGATATTTGCAAAAGTACTTAGCACAGTGCCTGGCATATAGTAGGCACTAGATAAATTCTTATTTTCAGCACTTAGCACAGTGTCTGGTACATAGTAGGCACTAGATAACTTATTTTTAGCACTTAGTGTAGTGCTTGGCACTCAATAAATGGTTATTGACTGATTGAACAACCTGTGAAATATCATTCTCTTTTTACTCATAAGAAAGTGGGACTGCGTTAAGAAATTTGCTCAGTCACCCAGCTGGATGAATGCAGGATTCAAATTCAGGTTTTTTTCACTCCAAGTCCAAAATTCTATCCCCTGAACCACCTAGTTTTGCCCCTTCTTGCTTGTTTGCATGTGGTTAAGTCACTTGTCATCTCTGTGCCTCAGTGTCTTCATCTGTAAAATGGGAGAATGGGTGGGTTAGAAAACCTTGATGGCTCCTGCCAGTTATAAATATATTACTGATGGTCTAGAGCAGGAGTTCCTGACCTTTGCTGAGTTAAGGATCCCCTTGCAGTCTGATCTGTAGGGACCCCTTCTCAAAATCATATTTTTGAATGCATAAAATAAAATAAATAAGACTGCAAAGGAAACCAATTACACTGAAATGTGATTATCAAAATATTCTCAGACTTCATCTGATCCAGAGATTCAACCAGCCAACTAAAACATTGACCCTCCCCAGGGCTCATGTTCCTCTGAATCGATCTGGTAACATTAATTCTGTAACCACAGAATTAGGTCTGCAACTATCTGGACTTCCTTGAAGCATCTTCAGAGGGGAAAAATATGATGTGCATTTGTTTTACAAAAGTTTATTTAATAAAGTAGTTGATGTTAAAACACTTCTCATTTTATTATACTGTTTTTGAAAGCAAGTCAGGAAAAAAAAATGTATCTACGTCGAGTCTAGGCACCTTCCATTGCAAAGCATCTTCCATCTCTTCTAGCAGCAGGAAGCTCTTGGCTGACATTCCTCTCCTTGGGGCCTCCTTAAGTCACCAGAGGTTTTCCTGTTCATTCTTCCCTGGAGAGCAAACCCCTTTGAAGGCTGGCCTGAGCCCCCTGCTCAGTTTATTCAGTCTGATGACTCATCCTGCTCATGTTATATTTCTCTGCCTGCCTTCTTTTTGTCTTCTCAGGGGGTTGAGGATCTGTCTTCTGGTTGATCGAAGCATTGTCACCAGAGGTCCCCACGGTATGTGCCCTTTCCCAATTTAGGGGCAGTGACAACTCTTCTCATCCTCCCTAAATGTTGTGCTCCTCTGGGTGTTTCCTGTTTTCAATACCCCATACTTTCAGAGACCATTTAGAGAAAGAGAAACAGATGTTGATGTTAATATTGGGTTTGCAAAGTAAAATAATCCATGAATGTCCTTTCTGAGGTTTGGAGAAGGGAGAGTAGTATATGTCTTACTAACCTGATTTCTGGGCAGCTTGGTCATGTGGGAGATAGAATCAGGAAGACTCATCTTCCTGATTTCAAATCTGGCCTCAGATGCTTACTTGCTGTGTGACCCCAGGCAAGTCACTTAACCCTTTTGGCCTTGGTTTCTTCATTTGTAAAATGAGCTGGAGAAAAA
Organism: Vombatus ursinus; assembly: GCF_900497805.2. Classification (NCBI taxonomy): domain Eukaryota; kingdom Metazoa; phylum Chordata; class Mammalia; order Diprotodontia; family Vombatidae; genus Vombatus; species Vombatus ursinus. The sequence continues at coordinate 224,040 of NW_020950239.1, read as the reverse complement.
AAAAAAGACAAACCATTCCAGTATCTTTGCCAAGGAAACCCCAGATGGGGTCGCAAAGAGTCAGACACAGCTGAAAAACAGCAATCACCTGATTTCTATGAATTTCTGTGATTTAGGTTTTTCTTTTTAAATAAAACTTGTCACGTGGAACAGGGATTGGGTTTGTTGTACTTGGCCCTAGAGGAGAGAAGAAAGATTGGGGAAAGGTGGAGATGGAGACTGGGGAGAGAAGTAGCTGCCAAAGGACCAATTGTGCAAAGTCATGACTGACAATTTTAGCATAGGGGAAACTGAGATGAACAGGGAAGTGGAGGGCGGGTGATTCCAGGACACTTCACGGTCATGTTGAGGACTGTGGCAGGGGATGGAAGAACAAGGAAGATTAGCTGGTGGAGGAGCTCATCTGGGGAGCATCTGTAGAAGGGGAAGAGATGTCATCAGTGGCTTCCTGTTTTATGTAATTATTCTTGTTAACGGGGTACTAAGTTCACTTGTTCTACATTGCGGAAGAAGCAGGAAGGCTCTCCTTATCTCTACATTTTATCCAACTGGGAAGCTGCCAATGTTATCAAACTGCCTCACCCTAGTCATAGCTCTGAATTTTAGATTTAAAGGGAAAAATATTAAAATTAAAGTCATTAAAATGTAAAAAAAAAATAAACTATGAAGTATAGAGATGCCTGCCTAGGTATATCCCCCAGGTTGGATATGATAGCAAATGGCTACAATGAAAAATGTGTACCAGCTGAGACACCCCCTGGATCACAGGAGAAAAAATCCAAGAAAGTAACCAGAAGTAAAATCCATGGTCTTAAATGTCTATACTGTATTTAAATACCTAAAGAGGGATTGGAGGTAATTTGAGAAGGCAGATTGAGACTTGGGGCAATGAAATCCTTTACTATGAATTGGACTCTGGATGGGTATACTTTATATTTAAAAATATATATATATATATAGTTTGAAAGAGTAGAGTTGGGTTAAAATATTTAAATATTTTATTTTTTAAAAATTAAAACAATACAGATGATGGGTTAAATAATAAATTTTATTTTTTAAAATTGTATTAAATATCTATTTTCTAAAAATAAAACCAGTTCAAGCTTTGTTGGGGTAAGGGTGGGTTGAGTTCTGGGTAGCGTTGTATCATGTGACAAAAGTCAGAGGGAGAAAGCATGACAGAGAACATTTAGGTGAAGGAGGTTGAAACAGAGTTGATTCTGTCATATGATCATATCACAGACCACTGGGACAGAAAGGGACAACAGAAAAAGAGTTTGGAAAACAGGTCCAAAATCTTGGATGGAGGTATGATAAAGTAGTGAAGAGGGACTTCAATTAATCCTACATCTGCTGGAACTCTTTTTGTTAAAAACAGAGCAGCTAAAACCTTCTCGAAATGCCATAGTGATTTTTTCATCCTTCCAAAGGCAGGAGAATATACAAAGGGAACATCAATTTTAGATCTAATGCACACTGATGGAGAGAATTGGTTGCTGGAGTGGGAATAATAGAAACCCTGGGGGAGGGGGGAAAGTGACCACTTTCTCCAGGAAGTTAAGATGGAAAAGAAGAGGACCCAGTTTCAGTTTGCCATGTACCTTAGATTCTCAGAAAACAGATTTCAAAGTGTTCAGAGTGAATATATATTAGTACTATGGGTAAAAATTCTATAGAGGAAGTCATTCTAAAGGGAAAAGATGTACTAGGTATGAAATTCCGAAGACACAAGGTGAAATAATTAGAGAGAAGAGGAAAATTGGGATTTGTCTGAAGAAATTGATGTGGATGTCCTGGGAGCTTACCAACCAACTTTGATTTTAAAAAGAAATATAAAGAAGATGAAAGCTAGGCTAGGTATGAATTGAGAATGAATTGAATCAGAATGAATTGAGATTGGGGAAGAAAGCTGGGAGAAAAAGGATAATCAGAGAAGAAATAGGACCTTGGCTTTGGGGTGGATGGGATGATGATAATAACAGACAGCAGAGAGAATGCAGAGACATTCAGTTTTTAATTTTGCTCCTGTTTACTCTGCCAAGGAAAATGACTTTTGCAGTGGAAATGAGAGAATGAAAATGACTAGCAGGGAACTGAAGCCCAAGCTCTTAGTTGTCCTAGGTGAATTCAAGTCAGTCAGATAAACTAAGATTCCGAAAGAACTGAATAATTTGACTGTTAAGTCACTGCCAATGATATTTAAAAGATCATGAACAAAGGACATGCACCATGAAATTAAAGAAGGGCAAATAGCCAATTTTCTTTTAAAAATAAAAAAGGATGGGGAGAAGGTAACAGATTCTGTGAAGGTCAGTGAGATTGGCAGCTTCCTGGGGAAATTTTCAAATGGATTATTAAAGAGATGAACATCTAGAAAGTCAAGCTGGGAGAACCCAGAGAATTTCTCAATTGTTTTCAGCATTTTCTTTTGTCTGCTGATGTTTTAAACTTCTGCTCTTGGTTTGAAATCTTGCGCTTGGACTAATCTCCTCTGGTACTCTTGGACGGGTTGGATAGTTCTGATTTGGACCAGTCCTATGTGTGGTCTGGATGGTGCCACCACTACTGCTGTCAATCTAGAGGACAGAGCTGGTATCCAGCCTCATTCTCTGTCATCATTCTTGGCTTCTGTCAGTCTCCTGTGGTCCAATGATGAGTTCAAGCTTTCAGCTCTTTTTCCTCCTTTTTCACAATCTTTAATTGGGAGTTGGTGCTGTCTCTGCTATGCCCCTAACAGGCCTCAGTTAGATGTTGGAGATGATGGTGGTCTCATCCCTTCTGTGGCTCCGGTGCCCCATTGTTAAGTTGGCCTTGCTTCCAGTGCTCTAAGGGGTGCTCTACTAGGCCCTGTTTTGCTGTGCAGTGAGTCATCTGGGTTGGTTTTGCCCCTCACTTGTGTACTGATAGTCCAGAGATGTTTTCAGGAACCATATTTTTCTTTCCTTTTTAAAAAATAATAATATTTTATTTTCCCCCCAATTACATGTCAAAGCCAGGTCATACCTTTATTATGTCCTTTAGCTATAGGACTCTGGACAAATTCTTCAGGAAGCATGCTCTTAAAGAAATCTTCCAAGTAGCTATCATAGAAATCCAGAACTCAAGAATATTCAGATTTGGGGTGGACCATGAGGGAACCCCCAAGGCTAGGAATATCAAACGTTTCTCAGAATCACTAGTCATGGACCTATGATCAAATAAGGAAATAAAAGGCGGATGATGGCCAATGGGTAATTGAGAGCCAATCTCAGGCTGCCACATGCTTCTGTTATAAGCTATCATTGATGCAAGGCATGGGGGCGAAGGGTACTAGGAAAGAACTTCTCTTTCCCCTCCCTTCCCCTCCCCCTTCCTGGAAGTTCAAGAGGAGACAGTCCTGGAACAGAGTCTCTAAAGAGATGAAATGGGTGAACCTACTTGACCTCAGATTTTCTACAGGCCAGAGAGAGAAAGGTTAAACTCAGAGTTCTTCCTTCTTGACCTCAGTCTACCAGTTATCAGAAGGGAGCCATGACATGGAGGGGGTGGGGAAATCAGAGGAGCAAACCATGTCCACAACCCTCAGTACATGCCCAGCTCTATGAGAGGTATGCTAGTCTAAAACAGGTCCACAACCTGTAAACGGGTCAAATGGGTGGAGGGACTCACAAAATCAAACCATGTCTTTCAGAGACCTCTCTACATAGGAGACACTTGCTATGTGTTTGTTGATTTCATTTGATAGTTTAATGTCATTATTATTTTAAAAAACACAAAAAGTCCCCACGTTTTAAGAGTTATAAGGATAGGGAGGGGCTATCTTAAAGATCTATGATTTCTTGGGTAGAAGGAGCTCTCTGGTGAAGAATTCTCTCTTCCAGTGTGGGTCAGGACCTTTGCCACAATTGATAATCTTAGAGGCTATCCATATAGAGTCCAGAGCACTGAGAGGTCCTTGCTCAGAATCACACAGTCAACATGGATCAGAGGAGAGACTTGGACCCGGGTCTTTCTGTCTTTGAGGCCAGCCCACTGTCCACTATGTCACACTACCTCTAGGCAGCTACGTGGCTACCACCGTGACATGAGATTGATGCTGGTAAAATTATATTTATGGTGAAATGGAATGGAATTCTTGCATGAGCGGCAATGATCCGGGCAAAAAGGTTTGGGGATTCAGGGAAGCATATTTTCATATACTAAAGTGCATTGAAATAGATCTTTCTGTTGGATTAGGAAAGTATTTGAAGTTGAAATCTTTGGGTGGAGAAAATGCCATGCCTTCCAGAGGGTTTCGTTCTATTTACATAGCTCCAAAACTGACACTTAACTCATGTTTATGAGATGAGAATACACTGGAAAACACTGTTGATCTTCTGTTTGAAGCTTCTGAATTCATCAGCTTAGAAATGTTTTAGGCTTAACAACACAAGAAGTAGCTTACTGAATTCCAACCTAAGGATTAGTCAAGCCTGAGTCGCCTGTAGGAGCTCAATTATGAACCCATTGGTCTTACTGTCCCCTCATACCCTGATCTTGGATGCCCCATATCATTTTCTCCAAGTTTCACAGGCACTGACTTTCTATTTACACTGAAATGAGTCCCTCTGATCTCACTGTACTGAAATATGCTTCTTGTAGGACAGAGGTGGGGAACCTGCAGCTTCCAGGCCACCTGTGGCCCTCTGAGTCCTCAGGTGTGGTTTTGACCTGTCGAAGGGCTGCACTTGAGGACCTAGAGGGCCACATGTGGCCTTGAGGCTGCAGGTTCCTCACCCCTGTGACCTAGGACTTCCTTGTCAGTCATCACCCTGAACTGATTGAACACCTGTGTTTAGGAGCAATGTGGGAATTGCAAATTGATTCATAAGTATCTCTGTTTCGTTTCATGCATGCCTTTTAAATTGATGTAGGAAAGCTTTGTCTCCCATCTTGAAGGCAGGGCTACTCTCTAAATTACTCATACATGGTCTGAGACAAGGCCAGACATACATCATGAATCATTTTTAAAATGTTTATTCCGTTATTCTAAATAGTGTCAATCAAAATTCAAATATGAAAAGATCGTATATAAAACCATAAAGTCTATATTTGTAATTTGTTTGAAAATCTCTTAATTTAAATAAGGTGTCTTCCATACACATAAACATTTTGTAAGATTATTCTTAAACAAAAGATATAACTGGATTCAATGGTCCTCGGGTAGTGATAGCTTCTGGGGGTAGCTAGGTGGCAGTGCAGGTGGATAGAGTGCCAGGCCTAGAGTCATGAAGACTCATCTTCCCCGAGTTCAAATCTAGCCTGGGACACTTACATTGTGTGACCCTGGGCAAGTCATTTAACCCTGTTTGCCTTGGTTTCCTCATCTATAAAATGGGCCGGAGAAGGAAATGGCAAACCAGTCCAGTGTCTTTGCCAAGAAAACCCCAAATGGGGTCATGGAGGGTTGGGTGCAACTAAAATGACTAAATAACAACAACATGCTGTATATACCTGAAGAAGGATGGCGAACAACAATGACCGCACAGCGGCAACAACAAAAAGCTGGGGATTGGACTTGTGATGTCACTGAGTCCATATCAAAATCCTGAGTAAGGAAACTCCCTCTACCAATGCAACATGGCAACTTTACGCAACTTTGGAGTTCAGAGCACTGGCTAGAGCGGAGGTGACAAAATCCAGCCTGCAGCCCTCAGAACTCTAGTGTGGTCTAAATCAGGTTAAAAGGAAATAGAAACATTTAATAAACTAAACAAAAATACAATACGACATAGACGATGTTAATTTGTGGTTTTCTAAGTCAATAGATTGTTTCTATTTGAGCTTGACACCATTGGTCTAGAGTTTTCAGAGTTTAAGTGACTTACCCAGTGCTACAACTCGGTAAATGAGTGGGACTTGAATCTAGGTTTTCTTGGATTCAATACCAGTTCTCCAAGCCAATCAGTCAGTAAACACTTATTAAAAGCTTACCGTGTGCTAAGCACTGTGCTAAACACTTTGGGTACAAAGAAAGGAAAAACAGTCTGTTTTCTCAATGAGCTAACAGTCTAATGGGAAGACAACATGCAAAGAACCCTGAAAAACAAACTACAAGAGAGAGTGAAGAGTTGAGGAGAGCACCGAGGCTGAAAAGTACAAAGCGTGGAGACTTTGATTGAATGAAGATGTTCACCATTGTAATGGGAGCTATCTAAGAAATCTCTCTTCTCCAAGTGAAAGAGGAGTTCTCTATAGATGGGTGTGTTTTCAGGGCTTATCACAGTATCTGCTGCATAATAGGCACTCAACAAGTGTGGTTGAATTCTGCCTTTGACATCTACTGATCCAGGCAAATCATCTCAACTATCAGTCTGCTAAACAAATCTCTTAGACCTTGAGTTGTAGGGAAGGTCCTACACTGCATTGACAGAGGGAGTTTTATCATCCAGGGGTTCTCTATGTCACTGAGGTCATAGGGCCAGTCATTAACTCGATCACTGCCATTATTGGATGGGAGATTACAGTAAACACCCACTGGATGTAGAGTTGATATAAGAATAAATATTATTAGATATAAGAATAAATGCCTGGTATGAAATGTTTTTCTTTTCACATTATTTGTTTTCTTGTTTCCCCTAAGAGTTAAATTCTGGAAAAAAAAATGCCATTTAATGGATGGTTCTTGTAAGATGTATTCTGATTAATTGAGGTTAGCCAGACAGACAGAGTTGAGGCACCAAGGGATAGAGTCAGAGACAGGAGCATTGGAAGGCCTGGAGAGGAGGATACTTTACTGCAGATGTGGCCTTTGCAAAAACACACAGCCTTCTCCCCCACCTTCCCACATCCACACAGATGTGTGGAAAACACCCTCAAACCAGCATAAATGCAATAACTACCGTCTGTGTCCTGTGGGCACCACAGTCATTTTTTTGGCCAGGGGTTAAATGAAGAAAGCTCTCAGATTGCTCCCATCGCTAGATAATTTGAACGGTTCAATTTTCATTGTGGTAGTGACCCACGGCTCCTGGTTTTAGGAATTTGAAATTAAAGTTACTTCCCTGGCCACACTGCCCAGTCCTTGCTGTGCAGGGCAGTCATTCTGAGCACAGGAAGACATCCCTGCCAAGCAGAAAAGCTCCCCTCAGGCTGAGCTTCCACCCCATCCATACCCAAGTGGAACCTCGACAGAGACTTTTCCTTTATTCTTCACCAAAAGGATAAGGAGGCTGCTCGACCCCCCACGGAGGATAGAGAAAGGGCATCTTCAAATGGGGAGTATAGGGAAATGATCTATTTGGAGCGCCAGATCAGCAAGACACACATAAGTGTGTAAAGTGTGTGTGTATTTGTATGCCTTTGTATTTTCTATTGGTCTTTTCTTTTTATATAGACTAGGGGAGAGACAGCCTAGCATAGAATGAAGTGTAGAGAATGGGCCATGGAGCCGGGAAGATCTGGGTTCAAGTTCCACTTCTGACACACTGGCTGTGTAAGCCCTGTCAAATTACAAGCAGTCAGTGATCTCAGAAACAAACCAAAAAAAATGAATGAGGCAAAAAGAAATAAAATCACAAGTACTTATAATTAAAGCCAATGCATAAATAATAAATACATCCCAATTCACATTTAAATCTGTGTTATACTTTCCCACCAACGCATTCAGTATCTAGGGAGATTGGGAGAAAAGAGGTGCTACACATTGACAGAATCCTCTTGAGGATGCATGTGAGTAAAAAGAAAAATATTTGAGGTAATTCACGACTCTGAAATGATAAACTTCAGCATCCTTGTTCTGTCTCAGGAACAATCCATAGAAAGTTTCCTGATGAGCATGGCTTTTGTTTAACAGTCTACTGGTAAACTGTGTTGATCCATGCGATGCTTGATTAACACTTCACTGGGCACAACGTTGGCTCCAAATGAATCAATTTGCTGGCTGACTTCTCTGATTCTCTCATTTCAAGCTGTTTCTCTGCTCAGTCGGATTTATTTCCTCAATAGGAATGAAGACAGTAAACAAAGAGAGCTCCAGTCTTTCTTGAACAGTTCTGAAACTCATCCTTTGGCTTTGCTTTGCATTTTCTGGGCTGATGCTCTAGGTTCTCTCTGCAAATAACTCGTCTTTAACTTTGGGTTATTTCTTACCTTCTGTCTATGATCAGGTAAATTGCGTTTGTCTCATTACATTGAACCATTCTGTTAGTCTCAAGAGACAATTAGATCTCGAGGATAGTTTCAATACCAAAAAACAAACCAACAAGCAAAAACCTTTAGTCTAACTTGCATGTAGGTGGGCTTATGATATTGTACCCACTATCCTTATTGATAAGGTCCTTAAGATCTTGTAGAAGACTTTCTACCACTTACATGACTTTAGGTTTATTACTTGTTGGCCTCAAAAGTACAACAAGTCTGGCATAGATGTAACACTAAACTAGGAAAAGGGGAAGCTAGGTGGTTCAGTGGATAGAGAGCCAGGCCTGGAGTCAGGAAGACCTGAGTTCAAATCTAGCCCCAGTCACTTATCGTGATCCTGGGCAAGTCACTTAATTCTATTTGCCTCAGTTTCTTCCATCTGTAAAATAAGCTGAAAAGGAAATGCAAAACACTCTGGTATCTTTGCCAAGAAAACCCCAAATGGGGTCATGAAGAGTTAAAAAAAAAAAAAAACAACTGAACAACAATAGCAAAACTAGGGGGAAAATCCAAAAAACTAAAACAGAAAGTAGCAAAACCAAACCAAACGGTGCAACGACCCTCAAGAAGGAGTAACCGAATATGGGACAACCATGGTGAAAAATTTCAGTCTTTGGCATCTGCCTTGGAAGGACCAGTTTTTAGATCCATATGATGTCCATATGGTAGGTGATGCCAAATCTTGGCAGTATACAATAGGGCATTTTTTCAAAAAAGAAGTGAACACGAGCAAAAGCAAAACCAGGGACGTGAGGACTTCAGTAAAGATGGTTACACTTCCTGCACAGTCACTGATCCTTATGACAAGTCAGGGAGAATTGCCCTATTATACTTCTGGTTTACTGTTCTCAAGACCACTAGCCAAGACCTCCCTCTCCAAAAAAGCCCCAAGGAGTGGGGGAATACTAAATCGTTACTTCATTAGAAGCCTTAAAGGAATTTGTCTCTTCTTCCCTGGGGCCTGGGTACATACTTTTATCTCCCTCTGGTTGTTGGAAAGGAAACCACCTCCTCAAAAGTCTGCCCCTTGGTCCACTAAATCCTCCCTATACTGGAATTTCTGATGGCAGAAAGTGAAGAGGGATTAAGAAATCTCTTGAAGGTAAAAGAGGAGAGTGTAAAAGCTGACTTGAAACTTAACATCAAAAAGCTAAGATCTTGGCCACTGGTCCCATCATGTCCTGGCCAACAGAGGAAGAAGAAATGGAAGCAATGTCAGATTTTATATTCTTGGGCTCAAAGATCACTGCACATGGCGATTGCAGCTATGAAATTAAAATACGCTTGCTCTTTGGAAGGAAAGCTATGAAAAATCTGGACAGCATACGAAAATGCAGAGACATCACCTTGCCAACAAAGGTCCATACAGTTAAAGTGATATTTTTTCCAATAGCAATGTGTGGCTGTGAGAGTTGGACTATAAGGATAGCTGAGTGCTGCAGAATAGACGCTTCTGATTTGTGGTGCTGGAGAAGACTTTTGAGAGTCCCTTGGACGGCAAGGAGATCAAATCAAATCAGTCAGCACTTAAAGAAATTAACTCAGGCTTTTCACCATAAAGTCAAATGCTGAAGCTGAAACTCGAATACTTTGGCCACATAATAAGACAGGACTCGTTGGAAAAGACCCTGATGCTGGGAAACATTGAAGGCAAAAAGAAAAAGGGGGTGGCAGAGGATGAGATGGATAGATAGTGGAGTATCTAGTATCTAGATAGATGGCAGGTAGATAGTGTCATGAAAACAGCAAGCATGAACCTGGACAGACTTTGAAAGACAGTGGCGGACAGCAGGGCCTGGTGTGCTATGATCCATGGAGTCGTGAAGAATCAGACGCAGCTCAACGATTGAACAACAGCAACAGTAGAGGAATTGTCGTGACCATGGGCAGTTTTATTGGCGTTAATGTGAAAGGCTCACTCATTTCTAGATTACGGCAAAAACAGGGCTACTATGGGCTCACCTTTTTCGTTGAAAAATCACTCTGTGCCCAGTGAACCCCTTCCCACCCCCATACGTTGGGTTTTTGAAGGTCTGTGGGTCTTCCTGCTGTGGGCCCCATCTCACTCTGCATTTGATTTCTCGTAGTCACCGCTGCCCTTGTAACTACCTATCTCACCAGTTGAGTTGTCATCCAGGCCATTGGTAATCTCTGATGAGCTGTCTTTCCTTCTGTGATTATAGCCCACTCTTGATGGTAGTGCTCACTCCACAGGGTTTGCCTCTGCCCACTATACTGTCACTGGGCTGTCCCGGCCATGAGGAACCACTTCCATCGCTGTTGGAACCTGCTTCATTATCCACTCTGACAAGGTCATCCCCTACCCTTGTGGGCTGGGATTTGAGCACTACCATCACCTGGCACTGCCCATGAAAACAGGACAACTGCCCCAATTGGAGTCTGACCTCTTCTGCCCTGTGCTAGGCCAACCATTACCTAGTTATGCTGGGTCCTAATTCTGACTCCTTCAGGCTGGAGCAAATGTTGTGAGCCTGTGTAGACAGTGCCAGGAATTAACTCTCTCCTACTGTCCTTGACCAGTCCAGGTGCCTCAGGACAGATTGCCACGCTGCTGGATTGTTCACCATGACTGATACCCAGGTCATGAACCACCATGTATAATGTCATAGGAAACCTCAAGGAATGTTCCCACCAGGGCTTGAATTTCTCTTCCTCTCAGTGGTCATCCTCTACAATGAAGGAAATTCTTTTTGTTGCCAATTTCACCACTCGGGACCTAGGAAATACCAAGAAATCAAACTAGCTAAGCTGCCATTAAGGTTCGGGATGCCCATCAAGGATCATCCACCTTTGCTGTGTGATTATTTCTGCCAGTGTGGGATAATGTGCCCATGGCCTAGAGCTCTTCAGGGCCACCTCCCTGACAGTCCCAGAGGGCGATGGAGTTACAGGTCACAGTGCTTGAGTGAGAGTATAAACTGTCTCTCTTTTCAAACTTTCAAAGTCTGATGCAGCACTCCTGTCTGCAGCAAATTAACTAAGGAACAATTGGTACATTTGCCCACGTCCTCAATTCCATAAAGTACTCTGGGTTCCTGGAGGGAATCTAGCATTGTTCTTCCAAGTACCTCTCAGCAAATCCATATGGCACAGCTCCCAATTGCTTCCCAAAAGCCACATAAAAAGACACCAACAGTTTCTTCAGCACAGGTTTTAAGAGTATCTCAAAATTCCAGGTGAGATAGAGGGGGCATGGCCCAGACCCCAGAGCTAGGCCTACTGGTTAGTGGACCTAGAGACCACCATCACCTCTCAATATAAGAAATTATACAAATTCAACCACCAACCATTCACTGCAGTATTTCTCAGAATACAATTCTTAATGACATGAACATATTCTCATGAGACTTTCATTGATTCTTGGCCACAAACAATTTTCTTTCTAATCTCCTTGAAGTGAGGTATAATTAATGGTGAGTGACTTCCACCTCTAGAAGAACCACATAAGCCAATCCAGACTTATCTTTCTCTGCACCACCCATCACCTCCTTCAGTGAGATCATCTAATCTTGTATGGCTACACCAACGCTCTGGGCTGGGTCTGATTTAGGCATATCTCCTGATGGTTTAAGTCTGGTATTGAAATGGAATGAGTTACTGTGGATCATTCAGCAGTTAACAAAAGGAGTTTTACTTAGCCTCTACCCTATACTAGCCAAAGACCCACTCACCTCTTGGTTCTCAACCAACTTATGCAATCCAACGTTGTGGGGGAAGGCTACTCACTAAGCATGTGCACTAAGGATACTATGAGTTGATCCAACTGAGGGAAACTCTCCTACCTCTGACTTGCCCGTGGTGGTCTACAAGCCAAGCATTGGAGAGAATCTAGACGTTTTGTACCCAAAGGAACAAAGAAGTGAGTTCAAGCCTCTATTTCTCTAAACCAATTAAGTCTCAAGGATAGATTCAATACTTTTAAAGGAAAAGCTAGGTTAATCGGACTTAGATTGGGGGGAGTGGATTAGGTTATCATTGCCAACAAAATTTCCTTTGTCTGCAGGAACAGAGGTCCAGAGGTTATAAGGGACTTGTACAGGTTAATTCTTCCAATCTCATACTAAAGTTCATCTCAGCAAAAATGGCTTTAAAGACATTCTTATCCTGCTCTCTGTTCCTCCTAAAGTAGATGACAGTCAGGCAGAGCCAGTATGAATTGTTAATCTGTGTTCTTTAAAATTCTCTGTCTCCTTGAAACATTACTCCTATGTCGCATGCATGAGTTGGAGGTGGTGGTGGTGGTGGAGGGGAGGTCCATGTGATTTTTCTAGGTTTCATATGCTTCTGATACATGGTTGCATCAGTTAGACCTGGACATGCTCCCTTTTCCATATTTTATGGAGCAGAACCCATAAAAAAGAGGGGGAAGAGTATGGGGGGAAAAGAACAAGAAAACAGACAACCCCATTAAGAGGCAGGCCTAAACAGAGGCTTCTGAGCCCTGGATCCTTTTTTTCCTCTCTTGACCCTGAGTTAACATTCCATTTCCATTAACCAAGAGTGAGAGGGAATGAAAGGCTATTTCCTTCAAAGCTCTTGCCCCCATTTCTTTCTCTTATTTTCCAGTAGCGCTTCATCTCCCACTGTATCAAAAGTACTCCAATATTCACAGCTGCGATGCAAAATGAAACCTTGCTACAATGTGTGGAAGTTGTGAGGCACACACTATTCATATGACACAATCACACATCCAGCAATATGGTACACACTCTGGCCGCTTTCTAAGCCATCAGACAGGGCTTCCCAGCAGGCATGAAGGCAGAATGGCAGGGACTTTGCTCTCCCTCCACACCTGGGTAGAGAAGGATGATATGCCTCCTCTCCAGTGGTCAAGCTTCCATCTGTAGTATTCCAAAGACCACTGTCCCCTGGATTTGAACTTCTTGGCTCTCTGCCAACTTGTGTGATCCAATATGCTAGTGCTTCCTTCTTCCAGCTCGGGGTGCCATCCACAGGGTCCCATCAATGTAGCTTTGTTCTCACAGGACATATCCCCCTTCCTCCCTCCCCATATACACTTGACTTGGTTTTTGTGTGACCACTACCCTAGCTCCCACTATGGTGTTACCCTCTATACTGCCACTGTTCCATCTGTTCACTCCAGGTGAAAAGACCTCAAATTATTTTTTTAGATAGCATGCATGCCTAATTTATTGGGAGCTGCATGCTTACGGGGAAGATTAATCTTAAGGACACCTAGGGAAGAAACCGCCATGAACAAACACTGCAGGGGGGCCACCTGCCACTCTGTTGCTTTTTGCATGCTTCACGCTGATGAACCTCTGTGAGCACAGCGAGCATCCTTCCCATTCCAACATTTCTTGTATTTGAGGATCTATAGTTATTTCCTGTGTGGGTGCAAGTTCCATCGACATTTAATTTCTGGTTCAAGTTGCTGCCCTAGCAACCACCTCCCTCAGCACTTTAGACATTGAATCTCTGATTAACTATTCTTTCTTTCAAAGGTATAGCTCACAGGGTCCTCCTCACTATGGACATTCAGTTCCCCTAAGATCTTGGTATTTGTTTGGTTAAAGTCTTCTCTAAAATCAAAACTCATGAGCCCCCATTGCTGTGTTTTACATTTTTTTTTGTCAGTAAGCCAGGTGACACACTTAATATTTTATGTATTCTCCCTCATAAACCATGGAATCTCTTTCCTGTGAATAAATATACCCTCATTTGGAAGGGTAGCCTTTCATAGGAAATATGTATGGTGAAAGCCACACTTGGGAACATATGTGGATAGTCCACTTGTACAAAGGACTGCATACAGGGACTGTATGAGGTCACAGTCATGAGGGGCTATGGTCACCCCTTATGAGGGCCATCTCACACCTCTAACACTGCAAAGCCACCAATACAGCATTCTGATCTTTGTTGGACCTGTTCATATGTGTGCTAACATATTAGAAGCTACGATTCACTTATCCTCCCTACAAAATTTGAAACAACAGCCATCCCAGACATCTCCAAGAGTTCTTCAAAATCATGGCTTCCAGAGAAGCAACATACGAGCTCCTTGCCATCTCCTTCTCCTTTGGAGCACAAGTGACTACCTTAAGAACTTTGAGTCCTTCCAAGACCAGAGCCTTACTGAGAGAGGTTCCATGTGGTTTAGGATTTGTTGACCTTTGAAGGCCTTGGGGGTTGGGGCTTCTTGCTAAATGTTTTTTGAAATGGATTTGTTTGTAAGGATGTGGGAATGAGAAAGAGGAGGCTTAAGGTCCTCAGCAGATCAGCCTCGGTACCGCCAGTGCCTGTTTCTACACTCATCACCCTTCGACATCATCTTCAACCTAAGTATCACCAGCACCTGAAACTATTCACCAAGGATGTGTAAGTGGTGCTCATGTGCCATGACCTAGGGAGCAAATTGGATGGAGGTAAGACTGAAGCTCCCTACCTAACATACATGTAGACTTTGGGGGTTGAGGCCCTGTATTACTGAAGGCTACAATTTGTTCTTCCATCTATTGTGACCAGGACTGGTAGTGGGAGACTTTACTTAGACTAGACTAGAACTAGGAGGAATCCAGGAGGCAGGAGTGAAACCGACCTTCGGATCAAAGGTAAGGATTGAGACAACACACAGTCCAGGCCTGAAGAATTTATTGACCAGAATCTACAGGGCAAGGCAGGAGTGGGAGAAAACAGAGGGCTGTTGAGAACCTTGTAGTCAGCGAACCAGGGGTGAGGAGAACTATTCTTTTTCCCACTTTCTCTGTTTTCTTTGTTCTAGTTCAGTGGCTGGATGCATTACCTGTTCATTTTACTTTAGAGGGAATGCTTTGGGACTGTCCTCACAGCACTCCAGAAAGAAAAGCTTGGAAGGCAAGCAGGAAGAGGCCGACAGTGGGGCAGGGAGAGAGGCAGTTAGTACAGAATCTTCATATCAAGTATATGAAGGAATTTTCCTCATGTTTTTGTTCTATCTAATAAATTATGGCGATATAGTTAGTTGAGTGCATGGGATTACTGAATGGGTAAGGAAATTCCAGATTCAGGATGGGGGAAAGATCCATAGATCTCCCACTACTTCTCCAATAACTCTAGTCTAGACCATATTTCATTACCTCTGGTTATATTTAGAATCTAGTTCTTGAGGAATTTAACTAACTTGCCTCAAATCCTGCACACTGTCCCTATGCCCCAACACATATCAGAAACAGTGTGACTTAGAATGGGAGACTTGCACATGCACACAAGAGAGGGGGATCACACATGTGCATCCAAGAGATGCTGAGCAAACAACTTGGATGATTGCTTGAGTATAGCATCACCTGCTGGATAAACCTGATGGCAAACTCCCTGGCTGGGTAATTAATAAAACTACATCCTTCCTTTCCATTTGCATGGCCACTATCTTGGTCCTGGACTATTCCAATGCTGTTGTTACTGTCAACCCTTTATTGATCTCTCTACTTCAATCCTCTCCCCACTCCAATCCCTCCTCCATACAACTACTGGAATGATTTTCCTTCAAAGCATAATACCTTTCTTTCCCATCTCCCACTCGATAAAATCTAATGGTTCACTGTTGTCTCAGGTAATCAAATATAAATAATTTTGTTTGCATTTAAAGCTATTGACAACCTGCATCTTTCATATCTTTTTATATATCTCACATTTTACATGTTATCCTCCTACAAGTCCTCTGTGATCCAACCATATTGGTCTAATTGCTCTTCTGCACATATGTTGTTCTGTCTCCCATCTCCATGCTTTTGCATTGGCTGTGCCCCAGCATCTGGAATGTCCATCTTCTCAACTCTTCCTCTTGGAATTCCTGGTTTCCTTCAAGACTCAGCTGAAGTGCCAACTTCTACAGGAAATCACTTCCAATCCCTGTAGTTGTCCTTCCCAAACTACCTTGTATTCAGCTTATGAGTAAGTTTGGTGTTTCTTCTATTAGGTGAAGGCCTGTCTATCCCTCGCAGTTATCGCAGAGCCTAGTACATAGTAATCACTTAATAAACAATTCTTGTTTGATTTGCTGGTGATTCTTCCAACATTGTATTTGGATAAGAGGCATTTCCAAACCCTACTCATGTCTGAGAGCAATAAGGCCCCATGCTAATTCAAATTCTGTTTTACTCTGTAGCTCAGAAAGAAAGGCAAGAGAATTTGTCTTCTTTATTTCCATAACTCAAGTTATCTTCATTTAGTTTCTCTGAGTTTTTTTTAATAGAAGATCCTTTGCCAAGATGAATTTATGACCTATATTGCTCTGGGAGGAATTGTTTGTTTTCTTACATAAAGTGCATGCATCGAAAGCAGGGTGGTACATTGGCATCATTTTTCATTGCTTACCTGAATCCGTGACATCCCATGACATTTTTTTATCTTAAAAATTTAATACTAAAATGGTGAATGAAATCATGCTTGGCCATAGGAAATAAGGTGACTGGCAGTTATTTAGTGGGGGTATGATAAGGATTCACTTTATAGAAATGAATCAGGAAATGTTTGTATTAAAAATCAACATTTATGGTTTAGAATATATTGCAGGAGTTGATTCCTAATTTGAATGTCTAAATGTTTTTAAATAAAAAGAATAGGACTGTGTTTTTGAAACAAATTCAATTCACTAAAATCAATCACAACTTTGGTAATAAGAACATATGTTTGTGGCAAGACTGCTGAGATGTTAATGTATCTTGAGTTGAAAAGCTAGAATTTGCAAAACCATGTGCAAGGTTACATTTATCCATAAGAAAGTTTCATGAATGAAAAGAATTTTGTTAAGCACTTGCTATACACCAACCCTGTGCTAAGTGCTGGAGATATGAATACAAAATGGATAGAGTCCCTGCCCTCAAGGAGCTTATATTTTAGTAGAGGGAGGTATCACAAAGAGGGGAGTGGTTGCTAGGGATGAGTTAGGGTCTGGGAAGTCACAGAGATCATGACTGGAACATCGACATTCATCGACATTCCCTTTTCAAAGACAATGGAAGTGTTGGTACTATTATAATTCTCAGAGGAAGAGATGGAAAGGCAAGATTGAAACAGGAAGGAGGGAGGGAAGGAGATGCAGAGAAGAAAATGGCTGAGGTAAAGACAAGGAGAAATCGTTCCAAGGAGGTCTGAGTGAGTAATCTTGATCCTCTGAGGTTGGATTCTAGAAGTATATTTTTTCCCTTCCTTTTGTGTATAGATGAGATGATTACTGAGGTCCCTTGTAACTCCTGAAGCCTGTGATTCTGTGACATAAATGAATATAAAAAGTATACAGAATACATACAAAATCCTTTTATATTTGGGGAGGGGGTGACTAACAATTGGAAGGGGGTAGGAAAAACCTGTTAGGAAAGGCAGCGTGTGAACTGAGCCTGAAAAGAAAGGGAGAGGAGCTAGAGAGTCGAGTTCTTGTTACCTCAACTTTTTTTTTTTTTTGGCTAGGCAATGGGGGTTGAGTGATTTGCCCAGGGTCACACAGCTAGTAAGTGTTATGTGTCTGAGGCCAGATTTGAACTCAGGTCCTCCTGACTCCAGGACCAGTGCTCTATCCACTATGCCACCTAGCTGCCCCAGGAACCTCGACTGTTACTCAGAAGGCTTTGTGGCTTTTGAATATATTCAAAAGCTGTAGACACATGATGAAAAGAAGCTTAGCATCATACAGATGCTCACTCTAAGCCTAGTGTCTATTCCTACCAGTAAACTGGCAATTTTCTCATAGATGCCATACAATAATAGCCTCTCTAAATTATGCATAAAATCACCAATGACTGCTATCGTTCTGGTAAGAGCAGAATAGCAGCCCATGTATTTCAATTTTCTTAATGACTATATTCAATATGGAAAAGAATAGAATCAAATAAGATAGGAGAGGAGAGAGAGTAAAGGGGTGAGAAGGAGAGAGAGGGGAAGGAGAAAAGAGGATGGGAGAGGAAGTCAAGGGAGGATGAATGGAAGTCTTTGTTTTTTTATTGTTTACAGTCTAGTGGATTGATATGGGCAGCTAGGTAGTGCAGTGGATAGAGCAGCTCATTCCAAGTTTGGAAAACCTTAACTGTTAGGAATTTAGACAGTTTTAATTGTTAGAAAAGCCTATGCAATAGATCCTCCTCATCTTGGAATATGTTTAGATATCTTCTCTCTTTCCCCAAGGAAATAAGTAGAAACTTCAGCATGTATAGATATCTACTGCCTGCCTCTGTGTAGGTTGAGTCTTCAGGATTGGTTGCTGAAATGGGAAACATAATCGATGTTACTGGGCTTCACATCAGGTAGAAGGAGAGGTGACTTCTGGGTAGTGGACCTCTTGGCTTCTGGCCTATAGACATGTGATTTCAGCCAATGGAGGAGAAGGATGCCATCTCTAACTTGGCATGATGGTGGCAGGGCTTGCCACGCCCCATCAGAAGGGGAAATCCAACCAGCCAGGCTTGTCTTGGGGCACCTGGCTATCTTTGCCTCTGTTGTGTGAATGTGGAAAGGTACTGGAAGGCCTGAAAGAGCTGGTGAGAAGCAACAGCAATTTGGCAGCTATGACTGTGGAGGTGGCAGGGGTAGACTGGCAGGAAGGAAAGCGAGGCTATCAGGGAGAAAGTCAGTCCTGGAAACAAAATCCCATTTGATATTTGATGGG
Source organism: Vombatus ursinus (assembly GCF_900497805.2). Taxonomy (NCBI): domain Eukaryota; kingdom Metazoa; phylum Chordata; class Mammalia; order Diprotodontia; family Vombatidae; genus Vombatus; species Vombatus ursinus. The sequence continues at coordinate 205,262 of NW_020950239.1, read as the reverse complement.
ACTGGACTCAGTGAAAGTGAAATGTAGAGTGATTCATCAACAACCTCGCAAAGAAACAGTATTCAGAAGCTTGAATGGTTGCATCCCAGCTGATGTACTAAAATAATTATCCCAAGATAAATGACTGGATTCTGTTCTAATTACTCTGTGATTATTACTCAGGATTCCCTTTAATGTGTGGAAATGAACTGCATGAGTCATACCTCATTTATATTTGGATATTGGCTGGTTGGGGGACGAGAAGGAAATAAGCATGTAAACGTGTCAGGCACTGTTCTGAGCATTTTATTAATAATCTCTCATTTAATTCTCACAACAACCCTGTGAGGCAGGTGCTGTTATTCATCCTTATTTTTACAATTGAGGAAACTGAGACAAATAGAGGCTAAGTGACTTGCCCAGGTTAACATAGCTAGTCAGTGTTTGAGGTTGGATTTGAACTTGGGTCTTCCTGACTCCAGGCCCAGCGCTCTATCTATTGAGACAACCACGTCCGAAAGAGGTAAATGGAGTACCTCTTTATTAGTCGCTGATTGCTGGAGAAGACACAAGACTTTGAGCAGCTCATAACAATTTTTTAATTATCAACTCAATAAGTAAGAACATTCTTTGGGAATCTGAGGTAGAAAGTAGACTATATTCATTCTGATTATTATAAATACACAAATGAAAAATAAAGGACTATGAAGAGATATGCCATCTGCATCCAAAGAAAGAACTGATAAATAGAAGTATGTATAGAAAAATTTTACATATGTATACGTATACAGGCATATATACACATATACTTATACATACATATACACATACTATATGTAGGTATATGTGTATGTGTATGTGTGTATACATATATATACATGTTTATATACACACATACACCTATTTGTGTCTAATGTCAGCCATCTCTAGGACAGGGTGGAGGGGAAGGAAGAAAAAAAGGAAAAAAAAAGAAATTTGCATGATAACTTCATGATATGTTTAAAAGGAATAGCAAATTGTGCATAGTAGATTTGCAGTTTCATGTGCAATCATCTTTTTTACTATGCTATGTTATGGAAATGCTTGTTTTATTCCAAAAATTAAAAATTAAATGGAATTAGAAAAGAAAGAAAGAAGGTTGACAATACTATTGAAGAGGTGAATCCCTATTTTGCGAAGTCAATGATCCCAGGTCAAATCCCAATGACGGGTAAAAGATGGGGATTGGTGCAGACAGCTGAGTCTTGTGGTCTCAGCCAAGTGGTGATGGCTGGCCACTGGGCTAGTCCTAAATTTGCCCCTTTGCAACTTCTACTCATTGTCCCTAGTCCTTCTTTATGGGTCCAAGCAGAATAAGTCTGATCCCTCTTCCTCAAGACAGCCCTTTGGATGCTTGAAGACTCTTCTCATATTCCTTCAGAGTGCTTTCTTCTCTAGGCTAAACATGCGTAGGTACTTCTCCTGAGCTTCATATGACACGGATTCAAGTCCTTTTCAATTAGTCAGTCAGTAAACATTTATTGATCACCTTAGCTTGAAAAGACCAAGGTCCCCCACTGCCTCCTGAGCCACCTCCAGTTGTCTTGATCTATATCTGGCCACAGGACCCAGTTGGTTCTGGAGGAGAAAGTGAGGCTGGTGACCTTGCACAGCCCTCCCTCACTTAAATTCAATCCACTTGAATGTTATGGCATCACCTCCCTGATGTCATGGTCATCTTCAAAAACGAAGGACAAACAGCAACATTGAGCACCTACTATGTACCAGAAACTCTGTTAAGCACAGGGGATACAAAGAAAGGAAAAAGGCAGCTTCTGATCTTAGGGAGCTTACAGTCTAATGGGGCAGCTGCCTTGGTGGCTCTTGTCTGGATTCTTTCCAGCTTATTAAAGCCCTTTTAATCTTGGCAGCCATGGTGGAGGACAAATTCTACAACTAATGCTCACGTGCCATGAGCTTGAGTCCATTTGTCACCTTGCTCATGACAGGCTGAATACCTTGCCCATACATGACTGTGCTAGAAACCCTCTACTGGACATTCTCTACCTTGACCCATGTCTGAATACAGTCCTCTAGATGTGGTCTGACAAGGGCAGAGGGCAGCACTACTATCCTCTCCCTGGTCTGTACACTATACCTCTCTTAATTAAGCTTACCATTGCATTGCTCTCTTGGCTACCATTATGATGTTGGTCACTCATATTGAGCTTGTGATCCACTCAAATCCAGATCCCTTCTCAAATTTTCTAGCCCTCCCCCTCCCCCAACTTGCTTGACCTGTGACCTTTAATGTTCGAATTATGTCCTGGGAGAATTTCTCATGGCCATGCTTTCTTCTCTTCCTTTCCTTACCCTGCTTCCAACTTTTCTTCTGTGAACATCTGGAGACTACAGGTACCCATGGCTGTCTTCAGAAGACTGTTATCGATGGGCAATCCTATTTCAACATGTGCTCTTTGCTGGATAGAGCTGTTACCATCTGCAGCCATTAAATCAGCCAGCTTTTGAACTTTTTTTTTTAATTCCCACTCAGCTGGCTGTCTTAATGAGCAATGTATGTAAAATCAATTAGATTAGTTACACAATTGATTCCATTTTCCCATGAAGCAGGCTGCAAACACCTGATTAATCTTTTGTCAAAATGGTGGGTTTTGTTTTGTTTTGTTTTTAATCTAGAGCCTACAATAACACTGGGAAACTAGAGGCTTCACCCAATGAATTCCCCCTATTCAGCTTTCTGAAGTGGGCTCAAAACAGGAGAGAGCTCAGGCCCTTTGGCTATGTCAGTGACAACCATCAGCAGCAATGAATGTAGCACGTTTCTATATGTAGCAGGAGCCAATACCTCCATTTTCTTTCTTCTTGCTTTCTTTCTGTGACCAATGAGATTAAAATCCCATCAAGGAGAAGCTATTTTCACTGGAGCCCATAGCAAAGTCATGATGTGGAAAAAGCCCCAGTAGGAAAACCAGAAATCCATCCCATCGTGTCCAGCATGATGTAATCTTGCAATCTGAGTTCCCCATGTTCAAACTTTGGTCCATTTTCTAATGAGTCTTTGGGAACAATGTCTGCTTTCTACACATTAAGTCTGCCAACTCTGCATACTTTCATGGACAATGCTTACATTTTGGAGTGCCTGCCTCTTCTCATCATACAAGTAGTTCATTGAATTAGAGCTGTAAAGGACTTCAGAATCAATGAAGTCCAAGTTTCTCAATTTATACTTGAGAGAGGTTAAAAAAACGTACTCAATGTCAACGGCTAGAAAGTGACTGAACCAGGATTTGATCTCAAGACCTCTGACCCTAGACTAAGCATGTCTTCCCCTGTAGCACATGGTAAATCTGGCATGTTTGGGCTTTGACTAGAGAAGTTTTTGACTTCTAAATCAGCATGGCATCTGGCTTTTTGTGTATTTTTGGAGGTGTTGAAAAAATCTGAATTTTTCAACTGTTTATAAGACAGGACCGTCAACTATTATAAAGAAACTGCTTTGGGGCTGATGAACAAGACAGTTCAAATAGAAAAGGACTTTGGAAGAAGCCAGCTGCATGCATCTGCTCATGAACATGTGTCCTGGCCCTGAGCTGGGAATTGTGGAGGCTTTTTAGGAAACGTGGGTTCCTGGTCTTGGAACACGTATTGCTGCCATCAGTAGCTGAACAAAGATTTTGCAAATTCCCATGAAAGAAACATGTTGGTTCTGAGACAAAGAGGGAAAACAGCTGAAAATCAAGGGATAATCTTTCTTTAAAATTATTTTTCAGGACAAAAAAAGTTAAGGACTAGATGAGCATAAAAATGAAATTAATATTTACTCAGTAATTAAGATTTTTTTTTTTGCTCTAAGTGTAAGATAATACTAAATCGATCTGTTTATTTCCTAAATAAACATGGCCTCATGTGTGACTTGGTGCAAAGACTGCTGGAATTAGAGTCAGGGAGACCTAGGTTTGAATGCCACTTTTGCCAGTTACTAGATAGGCAACCATGGGCAAACCACTTCTCCATGTCTGATTCTTAGTTTCTTCATCTGAAAATGAGAATAGTAGTGGTCACGGCACCAGCTTCATAGGGTTCTTACAGGGCTCTAATGGGACAATAGAGTAAAATACTTTGTAAACTTTAAGATGATCTACAGACACCTATGGATCTATAAATATAGATATAGATAGATGGTCTATCTGAGCAAATATTTCACATGCAGTAAATTCAGAAATGTCAAAAAATCATCACTGAAAACACATAGAATCATAAATCAAGAGCTGGAAGGAAACCCAGAGGTTTTCTAGCCTAATACTCTGATTTTACAGATGTTGAAACTGAGACTCAGGGAGGGTAAGTGAATTGCACGTGGTCGTCTAGGTTGTGTGTCTAAGGTGAGATTTGAATTCAGGTACTTTGACTCTAGAGATAGTGGTCTTTCTACTGGTATGATCAAAGTCAGAAGACCTGGGTTCAAATCCCACCTCTGACACTTGTGACTTGTGTAATCTTGAGGAAGTCTTTGCACAGTAGTTTGTGACGATGAATCTGGTGCCCAAAATACACAATATCACATATAACACAAAATTCCTCCTCTGCCTCACTGGGGTAAGGGAGTGACCTTGGGCTCTCAAAGGTTCTGTTGGCCAAGTGTAGAAATCGTCAGATTCTTTGTCATTCAGTCATTTTAGTCACGTCTGACTCTTCTTGACCCCATTTGGAGTTTTCTTGGCAGAGATACTGGAGTGGTTTGCCATTTCCTCCTCCAGCTCATTTTACAGATGAGGAAACTGAGGCAAACAGGGTTAAGTGACTTGCCCAGGGTCACAGATCTGAAGCCAGATTTGAGTCTTCCTGACTTCAGGTCCAGCACTCTAACCATTGTGCCACCTAGCTGCCCCAGGTTCTACCAGGTTGGACATGATTCAAGCCTGATCCCAGCAGGCAGCTGGTTATGCCCATTTTCTGAGGGAGGATCCCATGATAGACTGGCCACTAGCCAATGAATTACAGATCCTGGCAACCAATGAGTCAAAGATCAAATGCAAAGTGGTGCTCGGTTCTGTGCAGCCATCAGTGGAGAGTCTAACAGGAGAGCTTGTATGTGTTGGTTCTTGGGCTTTCTGGAAGAAGATGGCGTTGGGGAAGGATGTGAAGAAAGGAGAAAACCTACATTAGGATCCTAGGCCTTCAGGTTGAAAGAGAAGCCCAAGGTTATCTAATCCCACTCCCTAACTTTACAGATGAGGAAACTGAGGCTCGGAGACAGATCCTAGAATCGGAGATTTAGAGTTGGAAAGGACATTAGAAGTCATCAAGTCCAACTTCCACATTTTACAGATGAAAAAACTGAGGCTGAAAGAGGTTAAGCAACTTGCCCAAGGCTAAATAGCTGATGAATGTCTGAGATAAGATTTGAATTCAGATCCTTTTGACTCCAAGTTTAGCACTGGATGTCTGCCTTACACAGTCTGTTTCCCCTACCCGCCAGATCATCCAAATGAAGACAGTTATCTACATAGATGCAGAACCAGCTGCTACCAGTATCTGATGTCATTACTCACTCATTCACAGCAGCTGATCATGCTCTTTGGGAATTTTATAGCTGTGATCATAACTGTTTTGGACTTCATATTTCAATAACCTCACTCACTCCCTCTCTCTTTCTCTCTCTCCTCGTCTTCTGTTTCTCTGTCTCTGTCTCTGTTTTTCTGGCTCTCTGGCTCTGTCTCTCAGTCTCCCTTTTTCTGTCTCTCTTCTCTTTTTCTTCTCATATCTATCTGTTTCTCTGACTCTGTCTCTCTCGGTCTCTGTCTATCTATCTGTCTGTCTGTCTGTCTGTCTGTCTCTCAGCAGAGGCAGATTTCAAATTTACTGAACCATTACAGTAGCATTTAAATTGCTGTATTTATGGGTTGTGGATGTGGACAGACCTCAGAGGAGTGAAGTCCTGTCAGACAGCTGATCTCAGAGGTCAGATAGTAGGATTTCTTACCAAATGAGAGAAATCCCAGTGATGGCATAATATAACATGCAAATCACGATGCAAATGTGCAGCTGTTGCTTCTTCATCCCTAAAACCCAAATGTTCTTTTATTCATAAAACATGTAGAGTCCAAATGCTTTTGTCTTACGGTCCCAGACTTTTTTTTTTTTTTTTGGAGTAAGCAGAAACCAAATTTGAGAGCTAAAAAAAGTCTCCTCATTGTGTTCCCATGATTATATATCCCTTCCTATTTGACTGTAGCTAATTGTGAAATCTTTCTCTTTCCATTTTATGAGGAGATGTCTTGGAATCAGACTAAGTCCAAATATGCATAGAATCGGCTTTTGGCTGTACTTTCAAAAAACTCAGCTTTAAATTGTGGAAACCTCTGAGGGTCCCATGACATTCCTTGTTTAGAGACTTGAGTGCCAAGTGAAGGCAATGAGAAGTTTTGGGTTTCCCCTCATGTACCTGGGATCAATCCTATCACTTTTAAAAAAGCTTTGTTTGTTCTGATTGTTACAGTGGCATTTAGCCAGGGCTATCTGGCTTACTATGATTCCCATCCTCTTTCAGACAAGGAGATTGTTTTTGCTTTTATGTTTATTTCTTGGGAGGGAGATTAATCATTTATGTCATTAAGGGAATATTTGACATTTTAAGACCCAGTTGGCCCCTTGGGTGGGGTAGCCCCAAGGAACCATCCCCTTGCTTCCCTGATCATTCACTTGGCTTCCCTCCTCTCTGGTCCAGTTCACTGTGGGAGCTCCTGCCTGCCTTTCCCTTTGCACAGCTTGTGGATATCTGGGGAAAAAAAAGAAAGGCCTTTTGAGCTAATTTGTGAATCTGTGTCTGTTGGGGTGGGGGTGAGGGAGAGTGACAGTTGTGAACACAGTCTTTACAGTATACCTAATGTGCAAAAGGAAAAAGAATGGATTGGTTGGGCAGGATTAGCTCTCTGAGTAGAAGAGAGGGGAAAGCGATCTGTCACTGGATTCCCAGTAAGAGAAGTTGAGAAGCAAACAAAAAGGCTTCCCACCTGGCCATGCTGTGAGCTGGCTGCATAGAGATAGGAATTGGAGCTCTCTGGCAGAAATGAACCAGATGGGTCCTGACCACCATTGACATTGACAGTAAAGCAAGAAGGAAAGAGGCCACTGCGTTTGGACCAAAAAAAGGCAGAGACCTTGCTCTTCAGGGGGTGTTGTCACAAGCTTGGTCTTTCAGCCTGGCCCCGGCAGGCAGGCCCAGGATCAATCAATGGCCCCCCTGTGGCTTCTACCATCACTGGACCAGGGCCAATTGGAATGCAGAGCCAAGCCTGCACTGGTGAATATCTCCCTTTGTTTTCCATTTTTGCAATTCAGTTTGTCTTCCCTTGAGAGAGGCAGATTACCCGATAGGCATGCTAGGGAGATGTTAAGGGCTTCTCAAGGTTTGCACATAGGTAGGGGGCCCAGAAGGTAAGCAGATTTGTAGTGGTTAGCAGGGGAAGCCAAATTGACTTCCATTTGTCAAAGGTTTGGAGCAGAAAGTCATCAGCTGCTGCCAACTCCCATAATGAGGACCCTGGCCCTTTTCCCCACTGTGGTTAGGCTATTCATAGGTAATAGATAAAACAAAGAGGCCTGGAGTGTCAAGTCAAGTCAACAGTTATCTATTAAACCCTTACTATGTACCAGGCACTCTCCTAAATCATACAAATACAAGCAGAAAGATAATCCTTGCTCTCAAGGAAATTATATTCTAATAGGGGAGAGAATCCCATAAAAGTAAGCTTGAAGGGCAGGGAGTGAGGTGATGCCAGGTCATGTAGAGAAACTGAAGCACAGCCTGAGGAGGAATGAAGACAGTTGGCCAGGGTGTCCTGAATGTAACCATTCCTGGCAAGGGCTCCCAAACCCTATGGGATCTGTAAGTCTTCCCAGTTTGGGAAGAGAGGAAACTAGCATGCCATCCCTTATATGGAGAGAGGCTCTGGAAGGCATGGAGAATGTGAGGAAGATGAGAGAAGAAGGGAGAGGTCGCAGGAGACTGAAGCAGAGGCTGGTGTTTTCTTCTGGAAGGCTATGACAGGTGACCTCCACATCTATGGCCAATGTATGGGGTGTGTGTGACTGTGGGTGTTTTAACCCTCAGCCACAAGCAGGATTTCATAGAGAAAAAAGCTTGTGCAGAGAGGTACAATGGCCCTACCCTAACCTGTCCCAGTCTTATTTTGTTTTTGTTTTTCTCTAATTTATTCTTTTAAAGAATTCATTTCCATATTTATATTATTTTATTTATATTAAATTTATAATAAAGTATATTCATTTATATTATTTCTCATCAGAACTTGTGGCCAACCCCATTCTTATGTTGCTGGGCATCCCTTTGATTGTGACATGGAAGCACTAGGGAAACCACCTTTTGTTTTTCTCCTTTAGAGAAAGACCTTTCTGGTTGAGCTCAGAGCTCAACTCCCCAGCCCACACGAGCACAAACCATTCTGTTGTACTACCCTTCTAGGTGCGGAATCACCATGAATTCAGGTTCTGTGGCATAATGACCTCATAGACTTGAGTCCAGGTTCCATTAAGGGGAGGAGGGAGGGAATACACATTTATATGGTGCCTACTGTATACCATGAATTGTGCTAAACACTTTTTTTTACAAATATCTCATTTAATCCTCACAACAACTCTGTTATGGTTGAGGAAACTAAGGCAGAGAGAAGATATGTGCCTTGTCGACGATTATAGCTAATAAATGTCTGAAGCCATATTTGAACTCAGGTTTTCCTGGAGGTAGCTAGGTGGTTCAGTGGATAGAACTCTGGGCCTGGAGTCGGGAAGTCGGTCAGGAAGATCTGAGTTCAAATCTGGTCTCGGACATTTATTAGCTGTGTGACCATGGGCAAGTCATTTAACTTCTGTTTGCCTTAGTTTCCTCAACTATAAAATGGGGTTAATAATACCATCTCGCTTACAGGGTTGTTGTGAACAAGCTAGTTGTGTGACTTTGGACAAGTCACTTGACCTCTGTTTGCCTTAATACACGGGAGAAGGAAATGGTGAATCAGTCCAGTACCTTTGCCAAGAAAACTCCTTGGACAATATGGTCTGCAGGTTCACAAAAAGTTGGACAACACTGAGCAACATAGTTTAATAAGCGTTATTTCACTCACACATTCATTCAGTCACTAATTCAGGAATGAGACTTTCATTTTGGGGGCAGTTAGACGGCACAGTGGAGAGATTGGACCCAGAGTCAGGAAGATTCATCTTCCTGAGTTCAAATTTGGCCTCAGACACTTGCTAGCTGTGTGACCTTGGACAAGTCACTCAATCCCGCTTGCCTCACTTTCTTCATCTGTAAAATGAGCCGGAGAAGGAAATGACAAATCATTCCAGTATCTTCGCCAAGAAAACCCCAAATGGGGGCTCAAAGAGCAGGACATGATTGAAAAACAACTGAACTACAAAAGCTATGTGAATATCTAATCAGATATTATGAGTTGAATCAGATATTATGGAGATGGTAAGAATATAGTATAGGCTGTGAAGAGAGGGCACAAGTCATAGTTTCTGTCTTGTATTGAAAAAAAAAGGGAGAACGATCCACAAGATCAGTTTCTTTCCAACCCGATTTGGCTGCAGAGAACCAGAGAAGCTGGTCCTCACATAATACATCACCTGATTTGAAGTAGATATCACGAGTATGGCAGGAGTGTAGTGTTGGCAGCCAATGGAGAATTCGAGTCTTATTCTCTGTCATATTCATTAGGGAGAAGTCCAAGGAGACGTACCTAGACAGATTTCCTCTAGCCTGGATTTCCTCAATCAGTCCTTATTCTACGACCAAAGAAATGATTTTATTGATAGGACATGTGAAAAAGTGAGACTTCTTTTTGGCACAGGAGTGTTCCTAGATGGGTTTTTCCTCTTGTGTGTCTTCTGTATTTGAATCTCTATTGTACTGTTTGTCTGTCTGGGAAGGTCTCGTGAGTCAGAATGTGCTATGAGCAGCCTGAGGTCTTGGACACAGAAGGTCTACTTGTAGTGTACCGCACTCCTGATGATACGAGTGTTCCTGATGGTATTTTATGAGCCTTTCCCTGTTCCATGGGTCACTCCTGTGTTGGTGGTAGTATTAGGTACTGATACAGGAGCTTGCCATAATGTGTTTATGCACCTATAGTGGCGCTGCTCCGGGGCTTAGAACCTGTGGATAAAGGTTGGTGTTAACAGAGACGTACGAGGGTGGAACAGTAGGACTTATTTGCAGAAGCAGTTACCTAGGTCCACGTTTTTTTTTTGTTTGTTTTGTTTTGGTTTAGTTTTTTGTTTTGTTTTATAGAGGGTGGTCCTTTCTCTCCTCATTTTTCCAGAAATCATGGTTCTGAATCTCCTGAGTCTCTAGTCCTCCACCAGCTGGGCCCTTAAGAGCTTTCTTATTGTTATTGTTGTTATTGTTGTTATTGTTGAGGGTGACGCAGTAGGGGAGCAGGGATGCAGGCCCTGAAACAGGACAAATAAACAGGGTTTCAGGCCAGTAGAGGATGAATGGCAAGAGAAGAAGGTGGGGATGGGCCACCTTCTATTTTGGCACAATTGTCCCTGGGACCCAAAACCACTGTGGAGATACAGGATTTCAGCATTTTCAATCTTCCCGGGCAGCATCGGTTAATAGATGTCCTCTGTATCCCCAAACCTCGGTGGAAGGCTCAGTGAGAACCTCCTCAATGTTCTCAGGTGCTGTCACCTTGGGAAGCACCCCTATTCAGGAAAAGCACTTAAACCTGTCTCCCTCCCCAGTAGACATGAAGGATGTAGAAGCAAACTTCCTTGCCAGGGAAGACACCCCATTGTTCCCAGAAGGCTGAGGCCTTAAGCCTCCCCTGACATCCTCACCCATTGCCCTGTCCATTGAAGTTCTGACCACATATTTTCCTGAAAAATATGAGGTGGTTTGCCCATGTCTCTCTTCTCTTCTCATCTCCTATGGCTCTGATATCATTCCCTCATAACTCTTCTTCTCCAATCTCTGATAGAGGTGTGGGGGGGGGGCTTTCGCTTGCCAAGGCCCACCCCTCTATATGCCCTTTTAATTTACATTCCTTTTTATACTCTAACAGATTGCCCCTGTCATCCCCATTCTCTCTCTAATCTTTGTTCTTTCCCTATGAACACATTTCTTCTCTGCTAGCAAGGGAAGGGGGAGGGAAATAAGCATTTGTATAGACCACTATGTTCCAGGAACCATGCTAAGTCCTTTACAAATATTATCTCATTCACAACTCATAACAAACCCACAAGTTCAGTTCAGTTGTTGTTCAGTTGTGTCCAGCTTGTTTTCACCTCATTTGGGGTTTTCTTGCCAGAGATACTGGAGCGATTTGCCATTTCCTTCTCCAGCACATTTTACACGTGAGAAACTGAGGCAAATAGGATTAAGTGACTTGCCCAGGGTCACACAGCTAGCAAGTATCTGAGGCTGCACTTGAACTCAGAAAGATGAGTCTTCCTGATTCCAAGCCTAGAGCTCTATCCACTGAGCCACCTCGCTGTTGTACCCCTGCAAGGTAGGTGCTTATTATGATCCCCATTTTCCAGTGAAGGAAACTGAGGCAGACAGAGATGAAGCGGTTTGCCCATGGTCTCATATCTAGTGTGTGTCTGAGGCCACATCAGAACTCAGGTCTTCCTCACTCCAGAGTCAGAATTCTATCCGCTGCCCTACCTGGCTGCCTCTAACAACAGACATGCCCCTATCTCCCTTCAAAAATCCTCCCTACAGTCTACCATGCCTCTAACTACACAGTATGTGTTGTTCTCCTGTGAGATGCTGTGGCCAATGGTCAGCAAGGGGAGGAGAGAGAAACCTTCTCCATCCCTGGTCCTCTGGGGGGTGGTGCAAAGACCACATTCTGCAAACCCGCTTCCTGTTCATGCTCTGTATAGAGTTGGAAAGTTAGATTTTTAGGAGCTAATTAGGGGTATCGTCAACGTTCAACTAGCCAACGGCAGCTTCCTCTCGGGAGTCAATCAACGATCATCTTCACATTGTGTAAACCATATATGGATTACACAAATCTTGCCACTTAGGTTAAAAACCTCATTATCTGCTCTTACTTTCTCTGATTATATCCTAGGCTGGGCCTTATTCAGGGACCAACTCCCTCCCCATTCTCTCCCCCCAGTTAAACATTTGCTGCCTCCAGAAAATCATCTTGGGTGCTTTTAGGGGTAGTTTTCCAAAGTTCCAAATTTGGATGACTTTTATAATGTGGAAAGACTTGGCTAGGGGAATTAAGTTTGACTAGATGTCACCCTCCCCCCACCCTGCCCCTTACCTTCAGGTGAAAAACCAAACTGTCCTGGGTAAACATTCCTTAGGGTTCCTACAACCCACAGGGAATCCAATATTTTTCCAAATGTTCCTCCAACACAAAGAGAATCTAAGAGTTTCCCAAGGGTTCCTCCAGCACACGGGGAATACAATCTTTTTCCAAGGGTTCTTCCAATACACAGGGAATCCAAGAGTTCCTGCAACAGATAAGGACATTTTAGTGGAAGTTCAAACTCACCTCTCACTAGGACAAGCAAACTAATTTAAAAAGAAAGCAAACACTCAGAGGAGGCACCAAATAGATATGGGTGTCTCTGATGTGGACAAAAGCCACGGATTGTTCACACGGGGTTTTTAGGCCAGAGGCAAATTATATTCAGTGAAACTAGAGTCCATAAGGATCTCGGACAATCTGGCTGGACTCATGTCACAATAAGGCAAGCAGTATGTTCAGAAGCGAGAGAGAAGGCATTAACACGGACGAGCTCCCTCTGTCGGCTCTAGGTAAATTACTAGGTATCAGTGTTCTAAAGATGCCGCTTCTGCACTGCTCAGATCACCTTCCATATTTGTAGTGGGCATGGTAATCGAACAGTGCATAAGCCTCCAACTACAAATGTTACCTCAGAGAAACAGAATTCACTTGTAAAGAAAATATATCAGAAAACAGTTCATTTATAATCTTAAAGGAAGAAAAAAATCTTTTTTCCAACTGATTCCTGCAAAATCTGAGTTTACAAAAAGGAGAGTCATAGGTGAAGAGAATCTCCAATGAGACCCTGTAAACATCTAGGGAAACCCTAACATTCCCTAGAGGAAGGCCCCATGGCGCAGCTTCTCCTACTTGGCACTCACGGGTTTGTAGGTTAGATGTGCAGAGGTCCGAAGGGCCTCTCTTTCTACACATACAAACTTCATCTCAACCCTTCACCTCAAAGTTAGTCCTTTTCCATTTTAACTGGATTTAAATGAAGGACAGATTTTTAAAATTGCAAAATTCTCCAATTCCAGAAGGCTGTTAGAAAATATATTTGACCTTTTCTATCCACCCCTACTCTGGCTACTATTAACAAAATCAGTTTGGCATTTGGGCTCCCGAGAGGAGGGAACCTTTCCTTTTAAAAATCAAAAAAGGCAAAACAAAGAAGTCTGGGAGTAGTGAAGTGGAAGTAAGTAAAAAACACATCCACAAACTGAAAGACATGTATCATGAACGCTGTGTTTTTGTGTCAATTCTCAGCTCCTGAGCAGAATTGGTTTGTGAATACAGCCTTGTATGTGAAAATGAGTGCGTGTGCCTGTCTCAGAATGCAGAAGACAACGTCTCATTGACTAAACTTGGCTATATAAATAAAGAGATTTTTTCCTCTTGCCCTGCTCCCCACCAGATCTGAACAATGGACAGCAAAAAAGGAAATTATGTCAGTCTTCTGATGATAGGATTCAGTGTGCACAGAGGAAGCGGTAGGATACAATTTAGATAAAAACAGAAGCGACAACAGACCTGAATTGTCAGACTTCTGAAAGTTTATCTTTGCAACTTATAGTAGAAGTGATTTCATAACATAAGTGTATTAGACAAAAATTTAGATATGCAAAAGACTTCTATATATGTGTATATATGTACATACATATATATGCATATATATATATATATATATATATATATAGATAGATCTTAATTCAGTCCAATTCCATCCAGTAAGCATTATCTCTCCTCACTTCTGCCACAGAGAATACTTAATTTCCTTGAAGGGTCAGCTGAGGAGCCACCTCCTCTGGGAGGCCATCCATGATTGCCCTCTGTACTTATTAGTATTCTCTTTCTCTTTGAAATTTTATTTATGGTTAACATTTATCTGTGCCCACAGGAGGATTCAAGCTTCCAGAGAGCAGGAATGGTCTAACTTTTGTCTCCCCAGCAACTAACACAATGTTTTGCGTATCATACTTTCAATAAATCTGAGTTGACCTGAAATGTAGGTACTGTGTTAGACACTGTAAACATTTCCTCCTTTCCTTTACATGGTGATGTCTGAACTCTAGTTGTGGATACTGCTTTCACCACTGCAGGTTGCAACTATCAAGTCTTTATCTTATGGTAATTCTTATCCATGGTGCTAGGTGGCACCGGGGATGGAACACTGGGCTTGGAGTTAGGAAGATCTCAAATCAAACTTGATCTCAGACATTTCATAGCTATTTCACTCTGAGCAAGTCACTTAACCTCTGTCTGACTGAATTCTATAACTGTAAAATGGGGAGAAAAGTAGGGATTAAATGAGACATTTGTAAAGTTCTTAGCACAGTGCTTGGCATATAGAAGATGCTTAGTAAATACTTGTTTTCTTCCTTTCTTCCCTCTCTCCCTCCTTCTGTCATTTTCTTCTTTCCTCTTTCTCTCCTTCCCTCTCTCTCTCCTCTCCCTCCCTCTCTCCCTCTCTTCTATCCTTCCCTCCCTCCTTCTCTTCCTCCCTTTCTCTCCCCTTTTCTCCCTCTCTCCCTCCCTCCCTCCTGCTTTCCTTCTTTCCTTTCTTAATTCCTTCCTCTCAAAAAACTCACTCGTAGAGGATCTCCTCATCATTTTCAGAGGCTTGCATTCTGTTTCCTTTAATATTTTGTGTATCCCAGTGAAGCATTTAGGAGTATAAATATGCAAAAATATTGAAATATCATCCCTCAAAGACAATTAGGACAGCCAGGGATACAGACAGAAAAGAAATGTGAACACATGGTTTGAGACAGATGGAGCTTACAGTTTCAAGTATGTATAATTGTTTCTGGTTAGAATGCCTAACCATTTTCTGAGAATCTACTGACATTCACAGGCAACCAGGTTAAAAAATGTAATGTTTCAGAAGGATTTATGAACTGGATATAACAAAAGCTGTTGATGACTAATTCTTCCATGAAAGCACACAGTGCAAGTTGACTGGACATCCAACCTAATGTGATACCCAGAAGTGGCCAAAAGAAAATATGAAGGGACTTTGTGAAATACAAGAGAAATAGAATTAAAATATTTTAAATTCACCTTCTGGAAAATTCTGAGAATTACTTTCTGAACCAAGATATTTAGTATGGATTAATAGCATTCACAAGGTGCTGTTTGAAGTCAAGAAGACTTTAGAGGCATAGAATTTTATGCCTAGAAGAGGTGTGTGAAAGTATATTGTCTAATTCTCTCATTTTTTCAAATTAGGAGACTGAGGCACAGAGAGTTAGCATGATTTCAGACTGGACAATTTAGGAGCTACTTGCCAAGTGAATACATTGATTTATTTAAATTGATTTTATTTATTTAAATTTAAATAAATGTGTCAGAAACCAAAATGAAATGAAAGGCTTCTATAGTTTCTGGCTTAGGTTTTCAAAATTTCCAATCCAATTTTCATAGCTCCTGGGGTGGGGACTTTTGCATGGAATGCTATTGCTCTGAACAATATTTGTTCTCCCTGCACTGGGAACAATTGTTAATTCCTAATCTACAAGGTCACCTTTCCTTAGTCAAATAAGATCATACAATTTAAAGTTATTAGCTGTGAGACTCTGAACAAGTCATTTATCTTTCCTGAATTTGCTTCCTTATCTAAAAAGTGTTATATCACTGGTAGTGCCTACTGAATAGGGCCTTTGTGAGAAGCAATTGAAATAATGTGTACAAAACACTTTGTAAACCTTCAAGAATTATATCAATGAAATCCGTTTAAACATAGGTGGCATATTATATAATAGAAATTATAATTCTGCCTAAATTAATCCATTTATTCAATGCCATGCCAATCAAACTAGCAAAAATTATTTGGTAGAGCTAGACAAAATAATAACAAAATTCATCCAGAAGAATAAAAGCTCAAGGGTGTCAAGAGAATCAATGGAAAAAATAATGTGAAAGCAGGTGGCCTAGCTGTACCAGGTCTCAAGCTGTATTATAAAGCGGTAACTATCCAAGCAATCTGGTTCATAGAATCCCCGAATTTGAGAGTGAGGAGGGACGTCAGCGACTACCTAGTGTAGCCAACACACCATCCAGGAACCAATATGAGGTGATCACGTTCAACTTGAAGACCTCCAAGGGAGCATAAGCCACTGTGTCTCTAAGAAGCCCATTTCATCT
This sequence comes from Vombatus ursinus, assembly GCF_900497805.2. Lineage (NCBI taxonomy): Eukaryota > Metazoa > Chordata > Mammalia > Diprotodontia > Vombatidae > Vombatus > Vombatus ursinus. Next base: position 188,862 of record NW_020950239.1, on the reverse strand, counting down.
TGGATAACTAATCGCTAGGAATGTTTTTCCCTCTGACATCAAGACTAACTTAGATGCTCTGTAACTTCCGCCCATTGCACCAGGTTCAGACCTCTGGAGTCCAGCTGAGTAAGTCTAATGCCTCCTCCATAAGTTGCTTGGTCATGTCCAGCTCTTCTTGACCCATTTGAGGTTTGGTTGGCAAAGATATTGAAGTGGTTTATAATTTCCTTCTCCAGCTCATTTGACATATGAGGAAACTGGGGCGAATGGGGTTAAGTGATTTGCCAGAGTCACACAGCTAGGACGTGTCTGAGGTAGGATTTGAACTCAGATCTTCCTGACTCTAGGCCTAGTGCTCTATCCACTGTGCCACTAACTGCCCTCTCCTCCATAAGACAGCCCTTCAAATACTTAAAGGCAGTTATATATTCCCTGATTCTTTCCTTCTCCAGGCTAAAATTCCAAAGTTTTTTGGCTAATTCTCATATGACATGCTTTTAAGTCCATTTATCATCCTGTTTTTCTCTTCTGAACACTTCAGCTTATAAATGTCCTGTGGTGTCAGATATGACAAGGGCACATTTAGTGGAACTACCATATTCTTAGAAGTAATATCCTTCTTAATGCAGCCCAACATTGCTTTATGTCTCTGTGTGTATCTGTATGTTACTTTGTAGATTAATGTTATGCTTGTGGTCCACTAAAATGTCCAGATCTTTTTTTTTTTCAAAAGAACTGTTTTTTAACCACAACTTCCCATCTCAGATTTTTGAGGCTGGATTTTTTCATACCCATATATAAGATTTTACATTTATATTGCATTTTAAAAATTAAATTCAGCCCAATTCTCTTGCCTGTCAATACCCATATGGATCCTGACTCATCTTTCACTTTCAGCTTTCTGTGATCTTAGCATTTGATGGTCATACCATCTGCGCCTTAGTACAAGTATAGTATTAGCATAAAAATAATTTATCAAAAGCTTTGTTAAAATATTGATATATGAATCCATTACAATCACTTGATCTATAATTTAATAATATTGTCAAAAAAGGAAATGAGGTTGCTTTGGTATGACCTTTATGATGCCATGCAGGCTCTTTGTCATCACTCCTTCCCTATCTAGATGTTTGCCAACACTCTCTTCAGTGCTTCTTTTTAGAATTTTGCCAGGGATCAAGGTCAAGCTCACTGGCATTTAGGTTGCACTTAGTTTGAACATTTAGTTTAGGCTCTGTCTCTTCCCTTTTTTGAAAGTTGGAATAATTTTTTCTACCACTCTCCATTCCAGTCTTGTGCTCCTTCTCTTATTTTCCACAATTTTGCAAACATCACTGACATTTGTTAAGCAATCATCCCTAGCTTCTCTTTTATGATCTGAAGAAAAGCTGATCTGGGCATCAAGAGAAGCTAGGCGCCCTCTAACTCCATCCTTACTTACCATGAAGATTACCCGCTAGTTAGTTTTCTTCTCTCATTTTCAGTGTAAAAGTCATTCTTCTTTGCAAATGAAACAAAATAAGAATTGTGTTAGATTGTAGCCTCCTTGAGGGAAGGGCCTGTGCCTCATTTTGTAACCCCAGTGCTTAGTACAAGGCTTGGCACATTGTAGGCACTTTCTAAATGTTGATTGACTGAACTGAGCAGTTCTGCCTTCTGTCTGATGACAGTGCTCAATCCCATATAACTGAAGCGAATGTCCTGTCCTTGCTTTGATCCTTCCTTTCCTCCTAAATAATCTACGATTATTTATTAAGCTGTGCTTTTTGGCAGGAGGGAAAACCATCAGATGTCTGGATAATTGCAGCCTTTCACATTACCAGACCATGTCTCTGTGCCAGGCTTGTGATGTCCTCTCTCGTCTTCCTATCCGGGATGTCCAGCAGATGTTCCAATGACGTCATCACTTCTGTGACCTTCACCGAAACCAAGAGATGCTTTTCCGTTCTAATTCTGGGACTTTCTCAGAGGAATGTGCTTTCTTAATATGACCTGCTCCTCCCCACCCACAACTGCCCATTACCTACCCTGTTTATTTTGAATAAGCTACTCTATAATCCAAGGGTGATAGAATTAGCTTGAACTTCTTTATGGGAACCAATTGTTAAATTTTCAGTATGAGCATTTGTACCTTGCAAATTGGCAAATGCTACAAATCTGGGTTTGATTTATTGTATTTATCATGATCCAGACTTAAGAAAGCGATGGAGAAAATGTTGATGATGCAGATGAAAATTAAAAGTATATTGAGAGTATGTGTGTTTATGTGGGCTTTGTTGTTTACTCATTTCAGTTGTGTCTGACTCTTTGTGACTCCATTTGGGTTTTCTTGGCAAAGACACTAGAGTGGTGTACCATTTCCTTCTCCAGATCATTTTACAGATGAAGTAACTGAGGCAAACAAGGTTAAGTGACTTGCCCGGGGTCACCCATTTAGTATGTGTCTGAGGCCAGATTTGAAATCAGGAAGATGAGTCTTCCTGACTTCAGGCCTGGCGCTCTATCCACTACAATATCTTATTGCCCTGTGGATGTGGGTACATAAATACATACATACATATATATACACACGCATATATTTTTGTATGTTTGTATAGTTTGGAGAGCTGGTTGTTAAGCATTTGTCTTTTGTATATCCATCTAGAACTATGTATGGTCTAGTAATGAGTTTCATTGTACTAATTCTCAAGAATATCTATGAGACCTTTTTATTCCTCATCTAATATGTTATTTTCTTGTAAATGTTTAGAGAGGCTTTTTGTTTTTGTGATACAAGCTGTTAATACTTATGTGAAATATACAAAAATGTAATTGGTCAATATTTGGAAAAGTCACTGGATTCCTATCTTGTGTGTGTGTGTGCATACATGCATACATATATACATATAAATATAAAATACTTTCCAATTTAAAAAAAAAGTGTGTGATTATGTTTGCCTGGGAAAGACTACTGACAAGCAGCCTTATAAGTTATTCCCATGAAATTTTGAAGCCACTAATTCTGAATCTTCTCCTCCCCTGCCACTTTCCTGTTATACAGAGAAGCTAGAGTTTCCTTCACCTCTCAATTCCACTTCTTTGGTCATCTATCATGTTGATATCATGCAAACTTTTTGTTTCTTACTTGATCTAACTTAATTTTTTTTTGTTATATTGAAATTCTATTGATCATAGAGATGACCAGAAATTTTCCACATCCTCCTTTGTTTTTTTTTCTTTCTCCTTTAGTGTCTTTACTTATTTTATTTATCTATTTATTTATGTTTTGACTGGGCAATGGGGTGAAGTGACTTGCCCAGGGTCACACAACTTGTAAGTGTCACATATCTGAGGCTGGATTGGAACTCAGGTCCTCCTGATTCCAGGGCCAGTGCTCTATCCACTGTGACACTTAGCTGCCTTGTGTCTTTACTTTCTACGTCTCTGTAGTACAGTTTCTGATTGACGTTCATTTGTTTATTTTACTCTTTATGCTGTTTTTATTCTTGTACCACCTTAACCTTTTGACTTTTGTTTTCTACTGCCAATTAAGAGAATCCATAATTTCTGACCTTTTTTTCCCAGATTCCTTTCCATGGGTTTCTATTGGTAGCTACTTGGTTTCGACTCTTATTTTTTCTAACCCAGGCCTGTGGATGCAATTATTATTATTCTTATTATTTTTGTAATTTCCCTGCAGTATTTGGACATTGAGAAGAAGTAGGCCACCAGAGATATTCTTTGGTCCTTTGTCATCTCACAAAACCACACTGTTAGGAGATGTGACATTCTAATCTCTTGTAACTACCGGCAAACCTTGTTTCCAGCAGCACCTCCCTCTCTGTAAGAATGTGCGACCTGGTTTGTTCCCTGGTGATTCTTTGCTCTTGTACTCTCAGTCAAAGGCTCATAGGAAAGCCTGGAATGCAGAGAGAATTTCCCTGCAGCACCTGTCTGTAATATGGGGGATAATGACAACTTCTCCACCTCATTCACTTTGACTTTGTAAATGGGACATGACTGTCAACAGCAGGAAGTGAAATCCATGCCTGGCATTATGCCATGTCACCTTAAGGAAAGATACGATTCATAAGCTAAAGTCAGGCTCATGTAAGTGGACATTAACCTGATCCAAACATGGGTCAATGAATGGCTGCTGGGGTCAATGTCAGGATGCCTTCTGAGAGACAGTTCTAGGGAACTCAGGGATCCTCATCTTTTCTAGGTTCTTTCCAAGAGAGCATATGACTGTGATGAGTTCCTGAGAAACAAGATATTTAGGATGACAGGAGAGTGCACAAATGACTGATGCTCTCTATCTATAGAGATTTACACTTATGGGTTTGAATTCTGCATATTCATCACACATTTCTTCCAACACATGAAAGTAGGACCAAAAATTCACTGAGAATACTGTGCCATTTCAAGATCTGGCCCTCATTCTATAGCTGGAATTTCTCTCTCTCTCTCTCTCCCTCTCTCCCTCTCTCTCTCTTCCTCCTCTTTCTCCTCCTCCCCCCTCTCTCTGACCCCTTTGGCAGTCTGACAAAGCTTATAACCCCTTTCTCAGAAGAAAGTTTATAAGTCCATGAAATAAAATGTTTAGAATTACAAAGGGAACCAATTCTATTAAAACAAATTATCCAAACATTTTAAAGAGAAATTCTCAGACCCCAGGTTAAGAACCTCTGCCCTAAAGTAAATTTCTGCATGTTAATGGAAAAATACCTAAAAGCCCCTGTTGTCAGTTCAGTTAAAGCTCTGGAGATACTTGCAGTGGACTCATAAGGGTTCAGCACTAGCTTCAATTAGGTAGCTACCTGGGGTTTTAATGGGGTTTTTTCAAACTACTAGAGCAGAGATAGAGAAAATGAGTCCCATTTACTCTGAAAAATCAAGCTAAAGGTGACACAGATGGACCATAAAGCAATACATAACAGCAAGTGGGTGGTCAAGGGAATTGTGGAAATGGAATCCATGCAGAGGAAAATCCCATCAGTGGAAATGGAAGCTGCTTTCTCACACAAAGAGCTGTTGAAATAGCAAGTGTGGCTCAGCGGGCTTCGAAGGAGAACAAAGGTCTTATAATGGGCATCCATGTATTTTATGTTCATGGGAGTGTGCGCTGTGGATGTGTGTTCTTTCTTCCCTCACTTTAGATCAGGGGTTCTTAAGCTTCTGTGTATGAGTGTGTGGGGATCTCTTAGATAGTCTTGCAAAGCAGATGGACCCCTTCTAATAATAATATTTTAAATGCACAAAGTAAAATATATAGGATTAAAAAGGATAGCAAAGGTTAGTGAAAACAAAGATATGATTCCCCCCCTCAGTTCTTATTGTTGTGAGTTGTTTCAAATATATCCTACTTTTTATGACTCCATTCATGGCAAAAATACTGGAGTGGTTTGCCATTTCCTTCCCCAGGTCATTTTTCATATGAGGAAACTGAGGCAAACAGGGTTAAGTGAGTTGCCTAGGGTCACATATCTAATAAGTGTCTGAGGCTGGATTTGAATTCATGAAGTTGAGTCTTTCTGGTTCCAAGCCCAGTTTTCTATCTATCGCTCCACCTAGCTGCCCCACTCCCCCAAGTTCATTGACCTCTCAAATTATGCATGTCCATAGACCCCAGGATAAGAATTTTTGCTTTAGAAGGCATGGATATCGGGGTGAAATATGTGTTAGTTTTACCTCTCTATAGGTTTTGAAATAAAATAGTCTTTTTGAATTTTTTTCAAACATTGATCATAATAATGTAATGGCAGCATTAGAGGCATTCCATTTTCCCTTCCTTGATGTGATCAATTTTAAAATAAGCTTCCATCTGAGTATGAATAGATGATCTTATCATACTCCTGTTTGGGGTCTTATTTTACCCCAGTCTTTGTGCAAGGATAATCACAAGACAAGTAGAGGCCAGTGACAGACTTGTAGACTAGGAAATCTTTGCCCCCTTCCCCATACAACCACAGGATATCTCAAAGCTGATGGATGGTCAGTTGTGAACCAAGTGTGGTTAGATTTTTTTTGCATGTGTACTTGTGGAAAAGGGTTCTTTTTCAGAAGCCCACTTGCCCCATAGACACTCATTGTATTGTTCTTTTTTTTTTATACCAAGGTATACTTCTTTCTGTTTTGGCTTATAAGTGTGGATGAAATATAGCCCTTTTTATTGACTTGTATGCTGTTCTAAACAATGGGTTTTCTTTCCAAGATGCTTTTGGTTGCTATGAAAAAGGATCCTATTACAGAGAGATGAGGAGTATCTGCTGATCTCTCCCTTTTTTCCTGGTTTCTGTTCTGGTGCCAGATTTGAGAAAAGTGAAAATTCTCTTAAATCTCTACAAGGAGGCTCAGGAAAGTTGTTGGGCATGGACTCCACACATCTTTCAGGGCTTGGACTTCCCATTTGTGTCGTTATTTTTTTTCAGGTCAGTAAAAACATTCATTCCTATAATTCTATTTATTCTGTTTTTGTTTTAGGACCAGTTGACCCAAATTCTGTCCTTTTTGTTCTGTGCTGGCAAGAGTTGAGGATCCCGTAAGAGAGAATCTGCTTTATTACTTCCATTAATTTTTGTGGGAGGATTGATAGGTTTAAATATGTGTCTATCCTCAGAGAATGTCCTCATGTTTTATGTTGGAGAAGTGATGCTGGCTTTCCAGTGAGAATGGGATGGGTGGCTCTGTCTTTCTGAACTTCCAGGCCACCTCCATTTTATATGGTCTCCAATTAGTCTACCTTTAACACCTTTCTACCAGAACTTTGCAGTCTGCCCTTGGAAACAACCTGGGGTCTGATAGGCCAGTTCGGGCTTTATTTTACTGGGATCCAGTTCTCCACCCTTCTCAGTCATTTCTGTGCCATGCCATGCACTGAACCTCGCCCCTCCCCAAGCTTTTCCTCATGTGTTCCCTTTCCTCATCAGAATGTAAGTTCCTTGAGGGCAAGAACTATCTGTTGGCCGTAATTTTTATCCCCAGCACTGACCATAGTGCCTGGTACGTATAAAGTGCTTAATAAATTATCTATCTATCTATCTATCTATCTATCTATCTATCTATCTATCTAT
>NW_020950239.1:169666-181818 GCF_900497805.2 Vombatus ursinus | reverse complement strand
TCTATCTATCTATCTATCTATCTATCTATCTATCTATCTATCTATCTTTCTATCTACTTATCTTTCTAATTTCTCTAGGATTATCTTCCCTCCCAGCTCAGGTAAATCTTCCCACCTATGGTGGTAATTGGAAAGACTAGGGCTATACCCCCAACCCCGGAGATATGACTGCTAAGTAATAGCCCCTCCTTGCCTTCCCTGTGTGTCTTTGAAGGGGTCAGGGATGTTTAAGCAAATTCCTGTAAGAGGAATCCAGGATCTGAGTGATTTATTCTCTCAAGATTTAGCTGGTATGACAGTTCAGTTAAGGGAAAAAAGAGTGGATTTTAATTTTGATATGTTTGCTGAATATGTGAGCCTGTGTCTGAAGCTAAGAAAATGTTTCCTTTCTTTTCTGAATGTGTGAGTGTGTGTATGTGTGAATCTGGGAAAGTATTCTCTTGTTTTATCTGTATCTGTTTATATAGGAGGAAGGGTCCCTTAATAGAATTGGAGCCTTAGCTGAACAAAACATCTTTCCCATCTTGGCTTCCTGACTGTGAGGGGAAGAGGTTTCCCTTTATCAATCTCATCATGTCTTTGCTGGAGAATAGGAGAAAAAAGAAAGGTGTGGGTGGGTGGAAAGTATGGTCTTTGCATCTGCTTATGTTGATCATAGCTTGTAAAAATCAATTAATTTAGCTCCAGTCAATTTTACAAGGAGCAAATGTCCTTCAGTTAGAAGATATTTTCGGCTTTCCAAACTTCATGGTTTTAATGCTCAGTTTTGAAAAGCTCTTAATCGCCTTTTCATTTTGAATTTGGTTGATCAGAGTAAAAGAAAATAGAAAACAGAAAGATTCAGAGGGAGAAGAATGGGTCTCTTCCACTCTTCTGAGATGTCAGACAAAAATGCAAGACTTGTTGCATATCATCCTATCTGTTCCATGAAGAGAAAATAATTCCAAGAAAATTAAAGCATTGCTTCCATGTTTATAAACATGTTATAGTTTTATATGTATTGAACTTCTGAATGAATTGACTATGGACTGTGAAATTGGCTAGGGCACAAGGAGGATGAAATTTGTGCTCAATCTTTCTGACATGTCATCATTTCAGAGGTGGACATGATAGAACAGAAGAGTTTCACTAATTACCTCCTATGAGCTAGATGTGTATTGATGGATTTATTGTTTCCCCAGGATAAGGAAAATATTTCTGTTTGAAGTACAATGGTGGAGTGTTTTAATTGTGTGAGAAGTTGTCCTAAAACAGAAGACAACAGCCTTCATTTTGCCATGTTCAAATGTTTACTAGAAGTAAGGTAATACCTTTTTCTGTCCCTCATCTTGATGAAGCAATGGTTTTCTAAATTTTCATTTGAGTTAACCTAATATGATCAAGTTATAATTTATCAATAGTGAAAAAAATGCTGCATTTTGTGTCTCAAAGTGTTCATATTTAGTGTTCACCATGTTTCTCAGTCATCTCTCATTTTGTTAAGTAAGTCAATATTTATTGACTAAGGGCCTTTCTGGGTTCCTTTGGTGTCTTTATTTTAACTATTAATTTACATTGGTTTAACTTTTGGATGAAGTTATTGCAGTCTATGGCTATAATATCTTTTCTATGGACCTTTTCCTATTTTTATTTTCAATAGCTTATTTAAATAATTCCAGAGTAAATCATCTTAATTATATGCCTTATCTTTTTGATCATTATTATAATTTCTTCTTCTCTATTATAAAATCTAATCTGAGCTCAGATGAGCTGATGATCTCTGAACAGATAGTTGATGTGGCAATCATTTCAGGAATTTCTCTTTCCTCCAAAGACTGGACATTCATCAGGGAAAGGGCTCCCATGTGACTCTCTGAATGTGTGCCTCCCATCTCATTTTGGACCTTCTTCCAGCCTCATACTCCAACCTCCATTGGGAAAAAGATAGTGCCCTCAAATCAGTGATGCTCAGCCTCATACCTGGTCATATCCTCCACACCCCAGTGATTCTGAATCCTTGGAAATCATCAGCCAAATAGCATTTCTACTCTGAACTGCCTGATTACTCATTTCCATTCTCCTAACCCCCAAACTCCAAAGTTCCAACCAAATACCACCCAAACCTTTCACTGTGCCCTTTGGAGTACCTGATCCATAGGCAAAAAACCATTCTGCCAGAACTTTGCAGTCTGCCCTTGGAAACACCCTGGGGCCTGACAGGCCAGTTTGGGCCTTATTTTACTGGGATCCAATTCTCCACCCTTCTCAGTCATTTCTGTGCCATGCCACACATTGAACCATCTATCTATCCATCTATCTATCTATCCATCTGTCATCTATCTATCTATCTATCTATCTATCTATCTATCTATCTATCTATCTATCTAATCTCCTTAAGTAATAGCACCTCCTTGTCTTCCCTGTGTGTGTTTGAAGGGGACAGGAATGTTTAAGCAAATTCCAGTAAGAGGAATCCAGGATCTAGCTGGGATGACAGTTCACTTAAGGGGGAAAAAGAGTGGATTTTAATTTTGATTTGTTTTGCTGAATAGGTGAGCCTGTGTCTGAAGTTAAGAAAACATTCCCTTTCTTTTCTGAATGTGTGAATGTGTGTATGTGTGAATCTGGGAAAGTATTTCTCTTGTTTTCTTTGTCATCTTTAATTTTTTTTAAATTTATATATATAATATATATGTATGTATGTGTGTGTGTTTATATATATGTGTGTCCCAAATTAAATATTAAAACAATTTTTAACATTTGTTTTTTTACAAAGTTTTGAGTTCCAAATTTTATCCCTCCCTTGGTCCCTTCCTCCCTCCCTTAACCTTTCCCTGAGATGTAAACAGTCAGTAATAGGTTATATATGTACAATCATATAAAACATTTTCATATTAGTAATTTTGTGTGTAAATGTATATATACACATATACACACATATACATACATACATATGGTATACGTGTGTGTGTATATCTGGTATATGTGTGTATATATCTGGTATGTGTGTGTGTATGTATTTATATACATACACACATGCACATATATATATGTGCATATATATATAGTCCTTAATCTTGATCTTACCACCACCCTCAAATATACAGCCTCCATATTCAAGAAATGAAATTCACATGTCCCCTATCCCATTGACCTTTCATCTCTCTCTTCATTCCTTTACAAAACCCTAAGCTTCATCTGCACCATGACTTTGACTCCTTAATTCTCTGCCCTGCCATCAATAGACATCTTAAACTCATATGTCCAAAATGAAACTTGTAATCTTTCCCCCTAAACCTACTCCCACCCCATCTCCTACCTTCCCTGTAACTGGAGAGGGCAGCATCATTCTCCTAGTCATAGATCAGAGAGAGCCAGGGAATGATCATAGAGAAGAGTCCACTGGATTTGGCAATTAAGTGATCATTGGTAACTTTGGAGAGAGAAGTTTTGGTGCAATGACAAGGTAGGAAGCAGGATTGTAAGGTAATTAGAAGAGTGAGAGGGGAGAAAGTGAAGGCAGCTTGTGTAGATAGACTTTTCAAGGAAGTTAGCTACAAAGGACAGACTAGGTACAGGATGATAATTAGCGGAGATTGAAGGCTCAAGGGAAGGTTTTTCAGGACACTCAGACACAATCTAGGAGTCATCCTGAGCTCCTCACTCTGTCTTCTCCCCTATATCCAATCTGGTGCAATCTGGTGCTGATCACCTTTGTCACATTTCTCAAATATGCTCCCTTCTCTTCTGCGACACTGCCACCACTTGAGTGCTGGCCCTCATCAACTTAGTATAATAGCCCACTGGTGTCTCTGTCTGCCCCAGGTCTCTCGCCACCTACCACATCCTCCATTCACCCCTTCTCTGAAACACAAGTCAGCTAATGTCATTCACCTGCTCAGCAAACTCCAGGGGCCCTCTGTCCCATCCAGGATCCAATACAAAATGACCTCTTTATTAATCAAAGCCCTTCATAACTCTGCCTCTTTTTATGTTTCCAGTCTTCTCCCACCTTACTCACTGACATGCACTCTTTGGTCTGTTGCCACTAGGCTCCTGGCTGTCCCACAAACAAGACCCTCCATCTCCTGACTCCAGACATTTCCTCTGGCTGTCTCCGATGCTTGGGATGTTTGCCTTCTTCCACTCTGCCTGCTGAACTCCCTGGCTTCCTTTAAGTCCACTAAAATCCCATCTTTAATAGAGATCCTTCCAAAACCCCTCTTCATTCTAGTGTCTTCCCTCTATTAATTATCTCCTTAGTTATCTAATACTGCATATAGTTTGCTTTGTTTGCCTGTTTGTCTCCCCTCATATTTGTTTACATGTTGTCTCCCCCATTAGACTGTAAGCTCTTTGAGGCCAGGGATTGTCTTTTGCTTCTTTTTGCATCCTTAGACTTAACACAGTGCCTGCCATATAGTAGGGACTTCATAAATATTTATTTATTTGTAAATTGCCTTGCAAACCTTTAACTGCACTATAAATGCTAGGTGTTATTGCTGTTGCTATTAAAAATATTTTCCTAGTTTTGCTATCTGGTAGTGAGACCTGAAACACTACTGGTTCTGAAAAACTGAAGATGAACATCCCACAATGGGCAATGGTGAATGTAAGCAGATTTCAACATTGAGCCAATAAGGAATAGCAAAGAATACAAATAAAGGCTGCCCTGAAGGAACTGTATGACTAGAAGAGAAAATGGGTTAGTCAAGGGATGCCAAAAATCAATGCTTCATTGGTACCACTACAACGTTGAGGCGAAGCAACAAAACCTATAGCACCTGTGGGGAACTTTGGTGAGGACATAGGCAAGAATTGCCCAGAATGAGCAGGCATGGAAACATTTTGATCTGCATCCTCTGAGAGATCTCCCAAACCAATGAATCTATTGAGTATTCGACAGCGTCTTGAAGATGTGTCCAATGGGATGTTTCTAATCTGTTCAAAGACATTTGTGATTGAAAAAGCTTTTTTTTAAAATTCTCCCTGTAAGAATGGAAAACTACATAGGTGGCTTAGAAAGATTTGAAAACTGCTAATGAAAATGCTTGATTTTCGAATTGGAGAGTGTTCAGTTTTACTGTTGTTTCCCTCTGAATCTTTGCTAATATTAGAAAAAGCAATTCTTATATAAGTCAATGAGATAGGAGAATTTAGAACATTGCTACTGTAAAAAAAAAAGGCATTTTGAATTTAGGCTCAAATTAGAGAAGGCAAAAAAAAAACTTATCTAGCTTTGAAAAGATAAGGGTTTTAACCTTGATAATTTAACATCCTAAGATAATGCCTATTCCACGTGACTACAACCCTTTAGACATTATAGCAATGTTTGCCATCAACCTTGTTTGTTCCTTATTACCTAAAAGGCTATTTCATTCATTAAAATCTAGATATTTAATATAAAGTCAACGGAAAAATCTGCAGTCCTCATTTAGTAAAAATGAAGCCCATTTTCTCTTGGGAATGATTGTACTGCACCAGGATTGGAGGATCTGTGGGCTCAAGGCCATACTTGGCCCTCCAGGTCCTCAAGTGCAATACTTTGAATGAATTCAAACACAGTCAAAGGGCTGAACTTGAGGACCAAGAGGGCCACATGTGGCCTGGGGGCCATAGATTCCCCTGTACTAGACCTTGAGCTATTGACTATGTCTGTGGCGGGGAGGGGAAGGAGAGGAAGCTCTCAGCTAAGAATGCAACAGGAAACAAAATTATGTTTAACAGAAAGTCTTGAGACTTTAAAATATGATCATTAGAAAATTGGTTTTAAACTTCAGAATTTTAGATGAAAATGTTATGTTAAAAAGCTAAACAGGTAGTGTAAGTTTATGTACAATTTCCCCCTATTACAAAGCTTTTTAACATAACATTTTCATCTAAAATTTTGGTTAGTTACAGCATAATTTAAAAATAGAGCAATTTCCTGAACTGGGATTTAGATAATCTAAATATTTAATTTGGTGATTATTCTTCCAGAAATCTGAAACCTCCAGCTTTTGTATATTCAAACAATTTTGATTCTAGCCTTGCCTTTCTTGACATCTTACTATGATTTTTTTTTTGAGTTCTACAACTTTTATTCCTTCCCCTCCACTTCCGCTAATCCTTGTTAATAGTCATATTTTTTTTTGCCTTGGTTAGAGTTTGGGATTTATGGATTTGACTGTAACATGAAAAATATGTTGAACTCCAATTGGAGAGTGGAGTACCAAAATATTCCCATTGCCTTCCTTTATAGAAGGCAGAAACAGGACTTAACCAACTCATTTCACTTTGCATCTGCTCCTCTGCCTGGTTTCAATTCAATGGAACAAAATATCCCCTGGTGTCTCATTCACTCCCCCCACCTTTCCTACTTTTTTTGTATGTTGTCTCTCCTCCCATTAGATTGTAAGCTTCTTGAGGGCAGGGGCTGTCTTTCTTTTTATTAGTTGTATCCTCAGTGCTTAGCACAGTGCTTGGTACCTAGTAGATATTTAATAAATATTTACTGGATTGGACTGGAGTTATGCTATCAAAATATAAATTCATTCTGGTATCTTGTTATGGGAATAACTGAAGAAAAATAGTCTGTGAAATGGAGTACAATTCATAAAAAAAACAAAAAGCCTTCTTATAAATATAGTGAAATTACTTATATAAGCAATAGTAAATTTTTGCTTCTTTTAAAATTTTTACTTGTGTAGTAGCCTGCCTTGAACTTGAGATGGAGACACATTCAGTTTGCATTCATTGTTATTTTTCTAAAACATCAAGATGAGGGACTCTCAATGTTAATGGATATAACTATACAATATGTGCCAAAACCTTTCCTTTTTTTGTGAGTTTTGGCATTGTGCTCTTTTCATTTAAGGGATATTGCTTGATTCAATCATCAGTTAGATGGTGTGATGATATATGGAGAACGTGCCCATGTTGAAACTTTTCTGTTTTGATCTCTGATTGATCTAGAAATGTCCATAATTTGCCAAAGTGTATTAGAGAATATATAACTTTATAAAAATGCTGAAAAACTGTTGGATTTTGACTTTTATTTTCCAATAATTTGGTTCTTTGAGACATTTGACTTTTCTTTTAACTGTACTAATTATGGAGGCCTTATGAATTTGATTAAAACCTATAGCACTACTCTTAAAGAGAAAGATTTTGAAGAAATTCAAATGGGACATGACTCAGACTGAAGTTTGAAATAAAATATCATTATGTCCCCCTTAACTTTTATGATATTCATAACATCAAACACCAATACAGAGACTCAGAGTAACTCTCTGGTCACCCAGTTAATTCTCATCTGGTCATGTGTGTGATGGAACTGCACTTGCGACCAAAGTAAGGATTATTGATTATGCTAAAATTGTTTTTGAGAATTAATTATTGATAATGGTAGAGTTTGTGTTATTGACATTGGTTATTATGGTGACTGATTTTGCAACTGTTTTCTGATTGCTATATGTACCGAATTTTAATGGGTCCACTATGCTCAATAATGCTAATGTAGGATATGGAGTCCACTTTAAAAATACAGCACAGAAACTTTAGTGAAGGAATTGTCTCATGTAAGTGCACCTACAGATTGAGATGCTTTTGTCTCATGCTCCTCTTGTGCCTTTCCATTATCCATGTGAACCAAGAGCAAAGAGGAAAGGGAAGGATTATATCTTAAGGGATTTATAACTTTAAACTTTATTAGTGCAATAGTAACAGTTGGCCTGTTTTGTGAGGATGAAAACCTGCAACAGATAATGTTTTAATGATCTCGGTTCTCTCCTCTCCCCATTGGAAACCTACAGACTGATTTTTCTAGGTCAGTTGTTCTTTTAAATAAATGTATGTGTAATTGCTTTCTAGTGTTTAAGATAGATTCACAATATCCTTGTTAAAAAAAACTTGCAACTATTACAAGACTTGAAAGAAATTGAAAGAAACAGCTCCAGATATGGTATCCCCCCTACATCAATCAATCAATCAACATTTATTCAGAACTTACTGTGTACCAAGCACTGGAACATTTGTGCTTTTCAGTACAAATTATAAGAAAATTGTGATATTTGCAGATTCTAGAGCATTCTTATTGGCCACACAAATGTAATTGTGATGAAGTAATTCTTAAAAAATAACATAGCAAAGATTTCTTCTTAGACTGGATTTCAAAGGCCTAAAACTTCCTTCAGTGTTCTCCTACACATTGAGATCACTATGAAAACAAAGACATGGCTTAATATTTGAAACTCTCGTGGTGCTCCATGCCAAGAAGGTCTCTAATGAAAAGATTAGTCTACCATTACTGTTGTATGGAACAGCCAATGTGTACTACTAAAACTGGTTGGGGCCTATTGCCATAGATTTAATTTTAACATTAGAAATCCATCACACATGGCCTAAGAAGTGTGCAAGGTCCCCCATGTTAGGTTTTTTTTGTTGCCTTAAAAAGTCGATGAAACCATCCTTAAGACTTAATTGAGTTCTAGAGACTAAAGATTGAACTATTGACATAGTTTCCCAGAACCTAAGGCACAAGAGACTAGTCAGGGCTCATTAGGTTTGAAGGGCTTCCCACTGCCTTGCAGGTCAAGACATCCTTCTGACAGGATATATCATTATGGTAAATAGGCAGAAAGAGAAGAGAAACTGTACCTAGCTGAATTAATGTTAACTCTTTGTTGAATATTTGGTGAATATTTTTCCATTATATTTTTTTTACATTCCTATTAAACATTTTCACATTAGTGATGTTGTAAGTAAGAATTAGAACTAATAGGAGGAACCACCAGAAAGAGGAAACAAAACTCAACAGAAAAGAAAAAACTAGCAAATAGTATGCTTTGATCTGCATTCAAATTCCATAGTTCTTTCTTTGGATATGGATAACATTTTCCATCACGAGGCCTCTGGAGATGTCTTAGATCCTTGTATTGCTGGGAGGGGTTAAGTTTATCAATATTAGTCATCGCAAAATGTGGCTGTTATTGTGTACAACGTTCTCTTGGTTCTGTTCACTTCACTCAGCATCAGATCATACAAGTCTGTCCAGGTTTTTCTGAAGTCGGCCTGTTCATCATTTCTTATAGCACAATAGTATTCCACTCCATTCATATACCACAACTTGCTCAGCCATTACCCAATTGATGGGCATTCTCTCAATTTCCAATGCTTTGCCACCACAAAAAAAGCTGCTATGAATATTTTTCTACATGTGGGTCCTTTTCCCATTTGCATGATCTCTTTGGGATATAGCCCTAGAAGTGCTATTGCTGGGTCAAAGGGTATGCACATTTTTATAGCCCTTTGGGCATAGTTCCAAATTACTCTCCAAAATGGTTGGATCATTTCACAACTCCACCAACAATGCATTAGTGTTCCAAATTTCCCACATCTTCTCCAACATTTATCATTTTCTTGTTTTGTCATCTTGGCCAATCTGATAGGTGTGATGTGGTACCTCAGAGCTGTTTTGATTTGCATTTCTCTAATCAATAGTGATTTAGAGCATTTTTTCATATGACTATAGATGGCTTTAAATTCTTCATCTGAGAACTGCTTGTTCATATTCTTTGACCATTTATCAATTGGGTAATGACTTAAATTTGACTTAATTCTATATAGATTTTAGAAATGAGGCCCCTATCAGAGATACTGGTTGTAAAAATTCTTTCCCAATTTCCTTAGTTGCATTGGCTTTGTTTGTGCAAAAACTTTTCAATTTAATGTAATCAAAGTTATCCATTTTGCTTTTCATAATGTTCTCTATCTCCTGTTTGGTTATGAATTTTTCTGTTCTCCATAGATCTGATAGGTAAACTATTACTTGCTCTCCCAGTTTGCTTATAGTATCATGATATTTTCATGATATTATTGAAGAACATATATATATAATTTTATTATATTATGTTTATTTTTATATTATTATATATGTATTTTATATCTATAAGTTTATTCTTCTATTTTATATATTTATTTATATATACTACTAAAGGATATATATATATATATATATATATATTTTTTTTTTTTTTGCAAGTGTCTCATTTTGTTTGAATCTGAGCCTGAACCAACAGACTGATGCAGACCTGGTCTAGAACATATGATCAGATATTAATCAAATGTTTTACCTATTTACCAATAGGTATCAGTCTTGTCTGAGCACTTGGAATGCCTATGACAACTTCTAATTAGGGATATTGGGCCTGTCACTGAGAAAAGTAATTTGGCTATACTGGAGAAATTCATTCTCTTTACCCAACAACTTTGTTGTCCATAATTCAGACCACGTAGGAGAGCATAAAGGAAACCCCACACACCTCTTTCTGCCTTCTGCTTTCACAAGTATATTCTATCAGAAGCCAGAAATAATTGTCCAAAGATGGACATACTGACCTTCCTCAACACCATCTGGATCCTTTACCCCTGCTGAATGTAATAACCAAGGTTTCAAGACAGAGTGTCTTGTGTCGGGTTCCCACCCACCTACCCTAATCCCCATGCCACTTGTCCTTTAGTCTTCCTTGTCCCCAGCAAATGCATAACCAGAACTGTCTTTGATTCTAAGGCTTGATCAAAGGGCCTACTAAATCCTTCTTCCAATTCTATCCTTATTATAGTAACCTTTATCTTCAATTATTTAGTTACACAGTCCTCTGGATCCAAAGAAGCAAAGTCATTCATTGTGCATGAACATTTGAATATGCTGTCTGACTGAATTTGAACTCTTCAATATTGGCCAAAGGAGTCATTTTGAACAGAGTCATTGCAGTTTCCTGAGAAGAGACTGTGTTTGTTTGTTTAACAGGGTACTTGAAAAAAGATCTATTACCTGTGGCTGTTTAGGGGTAAAAATGCCCCATCCTTATTTCCATACAAGGTTGTAGCTTGATATCAGCAAACAAGCAAAGTTATCTTTTATCATTACAAAATAATAAAAATCAAGAAATCAGTCAATTGTGCAACATTAGGACAACATATCTATATATATTATGTGTGTGTGTGTGTGTGTGTGTGTGTTAAAAAGGAAATACCTTCAAAAGGAATCACATCATCCTATCCTGCTGTGTGTTCCCCTAACATTCACTTTGACTCATGCAGTTAGAAGAATGAAAGGGAGAATCACATTTTTTTTAAAAAAAGTTATTTATCAAAGCCTATCTTCTAATTATCCCCACCTGCAAGAAACATCAATATGATTTTTTTGCATGAGGGACGCATGTTCCCATAAATACCATACAAGGCATATAACTAATACTTAGCACTCTCTCCTAGACCTTATTTTGTATCTTGCATCAAAAGTTATTTTATAACATCTTACATTTATATGACATTTTAAAGGTTAGAAAGTTGTTTCTTCACAACAATCCCATGAGGTATGAAGTGCCCTCACTATTGTAGCACCTGGAGACACCCCCAGGTCAAAGAGTGGGTCTCACAGACGAGATTCCCTCTGGTTCAAGACATGCTCTGGGTTTTTATCCACTCAAAATCATAGCTCGTGAAACCTCCTCCCCTCATATCCTTACTTTTATTATTTAGACAGAGGCTAAAATTAATTCAAGTGATTTAACGGGAAAAAATATGGTAAGAGAAAGCTTTTGGTCATTTGGGTTGTGCCCTACTCTTCATGAACCAATTTGGGGTTTTCTTGGCAAAGATATTGGAATGTTTTGCTAATTCCTTCTCCAGATCATTTTAGATGAGGAACTGAGGCAAACAGGGCTAAGTGACTTGCCCAAGGTCACACTGTTAGTAAGTGTCTGAGACCAGATTTGACCCCAGGAAGATGAGTTTTCCTCACTCTAGGCCTGATGCTCTATCCACTACATTTCCTAGAGGAGGACTTCCAGAGCATGTGACGTGAGTTAAGACTTGTCACACATATATCTTATACATTTGCTCACCACTATGGTCTAAGTTTAAGCCTACTCCTCCAATGGATGCTATGTGTATTTGTAAGAAGTGGTGAACTAGGTTCTTAGGACAGGGTTTTGTATTAACTGTATTTTCCATGTTATCCGAGAGTAGCAGTTGCCCTCTGGGAACCCAAACTGCCAATTTAAACGAAAGTTAGGAAATGCTGCTGCTCCTGCTGCTGCTGCTGGTGCTGCCCCCCTCCTCTTCCTCCTCCTCCTCTTCCAATTCTTCTTCTTCTTCTTCTTCTTCTTCTTCTTCTTCTTCTTCTTCTT
>NW_020950239.1:160328-169656 GCF_900497805.2 Vombatus ursinus | reverse complement strand
CTTCTTCTTCTTCTTCTTCTTCTTCTTCTTCTTCTTCTTCTTCTTCTACTTCTTCTTCTTCTTCCTCCTCCTCCTCCTCTTCCTCCATTTCTTCCTCCTCTTCCTTATTCTTTCAAAAACCTAGGACAATTTACTTTTGTCCTACACAGTTTTCATTTTTTGATTTCTTGAAATACAGTTCTGAAAAATAGGCTTTACAAAAGTCCATTGGGTTTCAAATGGAGCTACTCCACTACACCTCTAAATCTAATGCATTCTGGCATTCATTGAATGGCCAATAATAGGCCCTGGCACAAGCTGCTGCAGCTCGTTGTTTAGATTTTGATGGCTTTGAAGAGTGTAAATATAAATTATTTTCTATTCTGGCCAGAAAGTTTGAGTGTTTCCCCTCCTGGGCTGATATCTTTGGATTTATAAATTGAGTCATCTTCTTTCTCAATTTCTTCCGAGCCCATGATCATTAAATGGGTGTGGCAGAAGACAAACAGAGACCTGAAAAGCCTTAATTTAGAAAAGCCAAGGTCTCCCATGGCATCCTGGGCCATTGCCAGTCCTCTTGACCTTCGTCATACCACTGGACTCCAATGTCCCTGGAAAAGAGAGAGAGTCTGATGACTTTGCACAGCTCTGCCTCACTCAAATCCAATTCATATCTAAGTCAAGATGTCCTTGAGAATGACGAATAACAGCAACCTTCCAAGGCCTCTGACTTTTTATTGTGGAACCTGCTAAATTTTGTCTGTTTCTGTCTGTGGCTCCACAATATTTGTATTTTTTTTTGGTTACTTGCAATATTTTCTTCTGGACACAGGAGCTCTGGAATTTGTTTATAATATTCCTAGGAGTTTTTATTTGGGATCTATTTCAGCAGGTGATCAGTAGACTCTTTCTATTTCTATTTTTACTCTCTAAATCTAAGATATCAGGGTAGTTTTCCTTAATGATTTCTTTAAAATATAATGATGTTCTTTTTTTATCATGACTTTTGAATAACTCAATAATTCTTCAATTATCTCTGTTCCATCTATTTTCCTGGTCAGTTGTTTTTCTGATGAGATATTTCACATTTTCTTCTATTTTTTTCATTCTTTTAACTTTGTTTTATCATTTCTTCAGTGAACTTTTGGACCTCTTTTTCCATTTGACCAATTCTGTTTTTAGTGTGTTATTTTCCTCAGTATTTATGCCTCTTTCACCAAGCTATTAATTCTTTTTTTTAATAATTGTTTTGTATCACTCTCTTTTTTCTTCCCAATTTTTCCTCTGCTATTCATCTCTTTTTCAATCTTGCAGGAATTCTTATTGGGCTTGTTTCCCATTAGTATATTTTGTTTTCTTTGAGGCTTTGCTTTTAGCTATTTTCCCATTGTTGTCTTTTTCTGGGCTTGTCTTGGTCTTCCCTGCCACTGTAGTACCTTTTTTTCACGGTCAGGTTCTTTTTGTTGTTGTTGTTTGATCATTTCCCAGTCTATATATTGATTTTGAACTTTATGTAAAAGTTGAGTTCTGTTCACACTGTCCCAAGCTTCAGACTCTTTCACACTACTGCTTTCAGAGCTAGTTCTGGGGGTCTGTAAATTTTTGTTACTTCCAAGGTGGTGTGATTGGAGAAAAGGTATGCTCATTGTTCTCTTGGTATATTCTCTGGGCTTTAATCAGGAAGAGTTCTTGTTCCCCTGCAGCCATAAGCACTAGTGCTCTTCTCTGTCTTGGAACTGTGTCCAGGGCCCCTGGTCCTTTGTGACCAACCATAAGTGCTCCTCTATACCTTGGGATTGTGAGCCAGAATTGTGTATAGGAAATAAAGTTTCTAATCAACATCAGGTCCTGCACCCAATACCAGCAAAGGATCCTCTGTAATATTGTTCTTGCCAGCTATCTTACCCCCTTACCATTTTTGGTTTGAGAATTCCAGAAGCAGTGGCCACCTCCAAAGCCCACAGCTGATGCTGAAGCTGTGTTCACTTTGGGCAGTCCCTACAGACCTCTCTTACCAACTTCCTAAGTTGTGTTAGGCTGGGAAAAGGTCTCATTCTGATCATTTGTTGACTCTATCACTCCAAAATGTTATTTGAGCAATTATTTTAAAATTATTTAGACAGTAAAATTGGGATAGTTTGTCTGGGTTCCTACTCTGCCATCTTGACTCTGCCCCTTAGCACTTTCCTTCTGTTAATTAAATATATTTCCTGAGACAAATGAGTTCAGCATTTATCTTTAAAGGAACATAAAGAGAATACTTAGTAAAATACTTGGTATGTTGAAAGAACTGAATGATGGGATCATGTTTCTGAAAATGAGAAAAAGTCAATAATTACACGTAGTGATGGTTAAAGGTGACTTTAGTTATGAGTTTTCTCACAGATGATATATTGTAGATAATCATTGTCTGGTTAAGGTGATAAAAGCCTGTAATTCCCCCAATGGGAAAAGCTGAGGTTGGAGGGTATCTGCACTAAGTGAAACATCAATATGATGACCCCATGGGACTAATTGGGAAACAAAATGGCTCTATCTCTTGGCCACTTTCTACTACTTATTACTGTGTTAATAAATAGTATAGTCCATGTTTGCTAATTGGAGGCATTGGGATGGACATACTATAAATGCATATAAAATAAACAATTAAAAAAAAGAAGTATCAACAGATAATTGTTTGTTTACATTAAAACCAAGCCTGAGAATCAGTAGCAAAATGAGCTAATAGTATTTATGGAGAAATTAGTGATGACTCTACCTGGGTGACATATAGAGTAGTGGTCAATCCTAGCCCTTGCAAAGTTTGAATGTAAAGTGCTTTATGAACCTTAAAGCACTAAATAAACATCAGAATTATTTTTTAAGTTATCATACATATATTCAGGTGATGAAACAGGGGCTCAGATATGTCAAATGCCTTGCTCTTGGTCATGTGGCTGATAAGCATCAGAGCATTTGGACTCAGATCTTACTAAAAGTCCAGCACTCCTAACACCGTGTACTATGTCCTTTCCGTCCTTTATACTTTTATACTTACTTATATTTATTGAATGCTTCTACCAAAGGGGGAAGAGCCCAGGCTCAGAACGTAGTCACCAAGTCATTTGGCAGATACTCAGCTTCTCACTGTACAGGATGACTCTTCCAGTCTTCCAAGGTTAACTTCCCAGAAATCAGGCAATTATTGGAACATACAAGGACATATAGTGGAAGTGAACCATTAGAATTCTATGGAACTAAAGATCATTAGATTTAGACTGGAAAGGGACCTTAAGGATTACTTAATTCAATCCTTTTTATGTTATTTATTATTCATTAATGGTTTTTAAAACTTTATATTCATTTCTAAATATATTCTTTCTCCAAACAAGTTTTCCCTTGTAAGAAAGAGCAAAGAAGAACATAAAAGTTTGGCAAAACCAAAAAACACATCAGCCATGTCTGATATCTTAGCAAAGCTATATCCTTCATCACTGGATGGTGTACTGGATAGAGTTCTGGGCCTGGAGTCAAGAAGACCTGAGTTCAAATCTGGCCTCAGATACTTACTAGCTGTGTGACTCTGGACAAGTCACTTAATCGTGCTTTCCTCAGTTTCCTCATCTGTAAAATGATCTGGAGAAGGAAATGGCAAACCACTTAGTATGCTTGCAAAGAAAACCCCAAATAGGCTCAGGAAGAGTTGGACATGACTGAAAAATGACTGAATAACAAAAAGCTTTCATCTCTTCAAGGATGGAGGTATGTTTCTCAACTTTTCTCTGGGGCCAAGTTTGGATGTTAATATCGCACAAGTTGTCTTCTTGGTTCTACTTACTTCATTCTGCATCCATTCATATAATTCATTTCATATTTCTCTAATTTTTTTGTGTTGGTCATTTTTCCTATGTTCTTTTTACTTACTAACACTTACTGACGCTTAATGCCCAGGTTCCTTCAGAGGCTTGCATAAATGTCTGATTCCACCCCCCCTTCTCTTCACCCCCAAAGCACTGTTGGATGGGAGATTTTCATTGACCCTGTTATGTAGGGTAATTTTGTGGGATCTTAGACTCTCACAATGAGCTTGACTCTGATTCATAGGCCTTGGGAGGTACTTCATCAAAGTGGCCAGTTTGCACTCCCCCATACCTATATTCCAAATGACATTAGAGGTTTTTGGTCAAGTATACTCAAAATGTTCCCGCATATTTGTTCCTTGGCACCAAAATTCTGGCCCAGTATTAGATCCTCCATTAAGTGTATGATTTTTGGTATATTTGGGGGGGTAGGTGAAAAGAATTACTCACAAGCTTGTTATTGGCAATCCTGCAGATGATGACTACTTACTGTGCAAATAACTGATTAGAATAAACTTTTAGACTCAGAAGTAAATCCAGAAAAAAAAATCCCCTCTGAAGCAATGAAGGTAGACTAACCATTTTAAATTTATTGGGAGCCTCTGGAGTTTCTTGAATTATACAATAAGCATATATAGAGGAATCTCGTGAATAACCACTTCTGTCATTACTAATACAAGTATGAATTACTGAGAAGAGAAAATTAGAAGATGCAATGCAATGCTAATTTTTTTCCTAAAGATTTGAGAGAAAAAAATTGCTTTATATTGGGAAATAATGACATTTTTTTCTTGAATCATTAACATAAGAAAAAACAAAAATTCCCCAAAGATTAATATATCTTTCCCTCTCTTGCCCCATCTCCTTCCAACATGATGGTGGCAAATTGTTAGGACTTAGGGCAGCTTGATGGGGCAGTAGATAGAATGCCAGGCCTGGAGTAAGGAAGACTCATCTTCCTGAGTTCTAATCTGCCTTAGACATTTACTGGCTGTGTGACCCTGGGCAAGTCACTTAACACTGTTTGCCTCAGTCTCCTCATCTGTAAAATGATCTGGAGAAGGAATTGGCAAACCACTCCAGTATCTCTGCCAAGAAAACCATAAATGAAGTCACAAAGAGACAGATATGACTGAAAAATTACTGAGTAGCAACATGGCTGGGGCTTCAAAATATTTCACTTTTCTTAGAAGAAATTACTCTGTGTCCCATTGATTATTATTTTATATTTTTGGAAGCCTGTGTAAAAATTAGAAGGATATTATTTCATGAGCTACCATGACTAGAGAATTTATAAGGTCATAGATTTAGAGTCAAAATGAATGAACCCTGGAAACCAGTTACTCCAAACCCTTATTTTACAAATGATGAAATTGAGGCACAGGGAAGTTAACTAATTTGCCCTCGGTAATATAGTAAGTAATTGTCTGATGCTGGATTTGAATTCAGGTCTTGTCTCCAAATGCCATCTTTTCTCTACAACTGCTTATCTCACTAATCACCTAGTGGTCAACATGCTGGGGATGAAATTTCCTAGAAGCTAGGTGACATGGAGTAAGAAAAACTTGAATTCAAATTCTGCCTTAGGAACTTAAAAACTGTGTGACTTTAGGTAAGTCCTTTGTCATCTCTGAACCTCATTATCCTCCTTTGTAAAATGATTATAGGGGAGTGGAGCAAAGATGGCAGAGTAAAAGCAGTGACTTGCCTGAGCTCTCCCCCAAACCCCTCCAAATACCTGTAAAAAATGGCTCTAAACAAATTCTAAAGTAGCAGAACTCACAAAAAGACAGAGTGAAACAAATTTCCAGACCAAGACAACCTGGATGGTTGATCTGAAAGGTGTATCACATCGGACAGGGTAAGGAGTGCAGTTTGGCATGAGCGCGCAGGTAAAACAGTCCTCAATGAAGCTGGAGTAGGCCTCAGAACACTGAATCATGGGCAGCTGTGGTGGTTTCCAGACTTCTTAACCCATGAACACCAAAGACAACTTAGAAGATCAGTGGGAAAAGTCTGAGTCTGCGGTGAGAGAGAGAAGCCCAGTGGTCTCATCTCCAGGCCCCGAGTTCAGCCCTGGGACAGCAGCTGACTCCTGAGCTTCTGGCCCACAGACTGAGGGGGAATTGAGTGGCTGATCAGAGGGGGATTGCAGGGATCTCTCTGCTGGTGCAGGATTCTCTTGCTTTGCCTGTGCTTGGCTCTGAGTCACAGTTCCAGGTGGCGATCCCAGGGCAAGGAGGAGTGCTGGCATGGTGGAGCTTGTAGTGGCTGTGGAGAGGGAATCCTCCTCACCGTTCCAAGACAGAAAAGAGTGATTGTGGTCACTCATAGATGAGAACACAGGCCAGAAAAGGAATAAACACCTTGCCCTTGATCA
Organism: Vombatus ursinus; assembly: GCF_900497805.2. Classification (NCBI taxonomy): domain Eukaryota; kingdom Metazoa; phylum Chordata; class Mammalia; order Diprotodontia; family Vombatidae; genus Vombatus; species Vombatus ursinus. The sequence goes on along the minus strand of NW_020950239.1, from coordinate 163,458 downwards.
TAGCACCTTGGAAGACCTGAAAATTTATAGGTCCCTTAAAGTATATCTGAAAACAGCTACACAAAACCCCCAAAGCTTGGGACAGTACATTCGCCACAATGGAAACAGACTGCTACCTTAACAAACAATTTATAACTCAAGTAATTGGCCAGGATCATGACCAAGCAGCACAAAAATAGTCAGACTATAGAATCTCACATTGGTGACAAAGAAGATCAAAACATACAACCAGAAGGAGATAATAAAGCCAAAGCTCCTACATCCAAAGCCTCCAAGAAAAATATGAATTGGTCACAGGCCATGGAAGAGCTCAAAAAGGATTTTGAGAAGCAAGTAAGAGAAGTACAGGAAAAGCTGAGAGTGATGCAAGAAAATCATGAAAAACAAGTCAACAGCTTGCTAAAGGAAACCCCAAAAAATACTGAAGAAAATAACACCTTAAAAAATAGCCTAACCCAAATGGCAAAAGAGGTCCAAAAAACCAATGAGGAGAAGAATGCCCTAAAAAGCAAAATTGGCCAAATGGAAAAGGAAGTCCAAAAGCTTACTGAAGAAAATACTTCCTAAAAAATTAGAATGAAGAAATTGGAAACTAGTGACTTTATGAGAAATCAAGACACTGTAAAACAAATCCAAAAGAATGAAAAAATAGAAGAGAATGTGAAATATCTCATTGGAAAAACAGCTGAACTGGAAAATAGATCCAGGAGAGAGAATTTAAAAATCATTGGACTATCTGAAAACCATGGTCAAAAAAAGAGCCTGGACATTATCTTTCAAGAAACTATCAAGGAAAACTGCCCTGGTATTTTAGAACCAGAGGGCAAAATAGAAATTGAAAGAATCCACTGATCACCTCCTAAAAGAGATCCCCAAATGTCAACTCCTAGGAATATTGTGGCCACATTCCAGGGTTCCCAGGTCAAGGAGAAAATATTACAAGCAGTGAGAAAGAAATGATTCAGGTATTGTGGAAACACAATCAGGATAACACAGGATTTAGCAGCTTCTACATTAAGAGACCGAAAGGCATGGCATATAATATTCCAGAGGGCAAACGAGATAGGATTACAACCAAGAATCACCTACCCAGCAAATATATATCCTTCTGGGTATAATCCTTCATCGTAAAAAATGGTCATTCAGTGAAATAGGGGACTTTCGAGCATTCTTGGTGAAAAGATCAGAGCTGAATAGGAAATTTGACTTTCAAATATAAGACTTAAGTGAAACATGAAGAGGTAAACAGGAAAGAGAAATCATAAGAGACTTATTAAGGTTCAATTGTTTACATTCCTGCATGGAAAGATGATATTTGTAACTCATGAGTCCTTTGTCAATATTAGGGTAGTGGGAGGGAAAAATATATGTATGTATGTATGTATAGATAGATAGACAGATAGATAGATAAATAGATGGCACAGGGTGAGTTGAAGATGAAGGAGTGATGTCTAGAAAATAAAATTAAGGGGTGAGAGAGGATTATACTGTGAGAAGAAGAAAGGGTAAGGTAGATTGGGGTAAATTATCTCACATGAAATATCAAGAAAAGGCTTTTACAGTGGAGAGGAAATGGTGGAAGGTGAGAGGGAATGAGTGAATCTTATTCTCATAGGATTTGGCTTAAGGAGGGAATAACATACATAATTGAGTATGGAAATCTATCTTACCCTACAGGAAAATAAGGGAGGAAGGGGACAAGAGAGCAGGGGGATGATAGAGGGGAGAACAGATTGGGGGAGGGGATAATCAGAAGCAAACACTTCTGAGGAGGGATAGGGTCAAAAGAGAGAATAGAATAAACAGGGGTAGGATAGAATGAAGGGAAATATACTTAGTTTTTCACAACATGACTACTATAGAAGTGTTTTGCATGACTACACATGTATAACCTGCATTGAGTTGCTTGCCTTTTCAATGAGGGTGGGTGAGGAGGGAGGAAGGGAGAAAATTTGTAACCCAAAGTTTTAAAAACACATGTTAAAAAAATGTTTTCACATGCAACTTGTAAATAAGAAATACAGGGAGTGGGGTATTGACATATATCCTGCCTTACAGGAAAATAGAACGGGTAGGGGATAAGAGAAGTGGGGGAGAGATAGAAGGGAGGGCAGATTAGGGGAAGGGGTATACAGAATGCATGCCATCTTGGGATGGGGGGGATGAGATGGGGAGAAAATTTGGAACTCAAAATCTTGAGTGTTAGGGTAATTTTCTCATGGGAGTTCTAGCTTCTCTCAGCAGAAGCTGAGGGTCACAACCTGTTGAGGCAAAAACAAGGAAGTCTCATAAGACCTCTCCTTTGCTGACACACAGCTCCCACGGTTGGCTCGGCTCTCCTCTCATTGGGAGAAAAGTCCTGACACGAGGGCTGCAGGTGTCTAGCAGACTTGGTGATTGGCTATCATGTGGAGATCATGCTTTGATCAGGTGTTACAAGGGATATAAAAGAAAGCTACTAACACTTAATAAACAGAGCTTGTGCCATCTTACTGTCTCCCGCCTCATCAATGAGCCTCTGGGTTAAGAGTTTTGAGCTGGTCTCATGCTCACCACTGCAGCGGCCGCGTCACTTGAGGAAGTGAATTTTGAAAACTAAAAATAAACAAATTTTTAAAAAATAATAAAAAAAATAAAATGAGTATAATACTAGCACCTATCTCACAGTGTTATTGCTTCAATCAAACAAGATAATACATGTTAAGCACTTTGGAAACCTTGAAGCTTTACATAAATATTATATTAAGTATTGTATAATATGTAATTATATATTATAATATGCCATATATGATTAGGCCTTATATAATGTATAGTATATGATACTGTGTATTATCAGAGGCAGCTGGGTGACTCAGCGGATAGAGCACTGGGTCTGGAGTCGGGAAGACAAGTTTAAATTTGGCCTCAATCTCTTACAAGCTCTGTGGCCCTGAGCAAGTCACTTAGCCTGTTTGCTTCAATCCATTGGAGAAGGAAATGGAAAACCACTCCAGTATTTTTGCCAAAAAAACCCCATAGGCAGTATTGATATGCTATGGTCCATGAAGAGTCAGACATGACTGAAAAACAAACTGCTTATTATCATTATTATTATTATTATTATTATTATTATTATTATTATTATTATTAT
>NW_020950239.1:142418-160318 GCF_900497805.2 Vombatus ursinus | reverse complement strand
ATTATTATTATTATTATTATTATTATTATTATTATTATTATTATTATTCACCTGGACTGGTGCTCCTGTGGCTTACTTAATGCCCCCTCTGTTATGACATTCTGATGTCACAAAGCCACTCAAAGGAAACCTGGATTTGTCTTAGCACTTTCCAGAACCTACTTCTTTGGCTAAAAGAAAGGCTAAATGTCTTTCAGATGCTCTCAATTAGGTTTTTTACCCTTGGGGTAAGTATGACAAACTTTACCTGGAGAAAGTAGCAAGTGTGCGTTCAGGTGAAGGGTGAGGGGATACTGTAATCTCCAGAGGACACTAGCCTGAAGCCGAATTCTGAGGAGACCATAGAGAGAAGGGGAGGAAGGGAAGGAGGATTTGGGAGAGATGAGCCTAACCTAGCCTGCCACCTTAAAGATCCCTGATTTAACTCATTATAATTGTGAACAGAAATCTGTGGTTTCAGTACTACTGAAGGAGTAGAAATGCTGTTGGTGGCCTCTGACTTCAGCACCCTGGAGAGATTCTCTGGTTACCCCACCCTAGTTTCAGTTCTAGGGCTTGCTCCTCAGCCTTTCAGCCATACAGTCATAGAATCAGAGCCAGCTAACTGTTGTACTAGATAGAATACTGGCTCTAAAGTCTAGAAGACTAAGGTTGAATTATATCTCATACACTTAAAGGTCATAGGACTCTTGGTGAGTCAGTCACTTAACCTCTGGTAGTCTCAGTTTCCCCTTCTATAAAATAGATCCCTATCCCTATAAAATAGGGATAATAACATTTACCTCATAGCACCTTACCTTGATGTAAAGCTCAAATGAGATAATATGTGGAAAACTGTTGTGCAAACCTTTAAGTAACCTTTAAATGCTAGTTGTAATGAGAATCACAGATTTAGAAATGCAAGGGACTTTGAAGCTCAGCTAATCCAATCTCCTTCAATTTATAAATGAGGAAACTGAGGCACAGAGTTGTTAAGCCCAAGATCACAGAGGTAGGAAGTGGTGGGCCTGAGATTTCAAAGCCACGTCCTCTGACTGCAAATCCCATGCCCTTTCCACTCTACTGTCCTGCTTCTTTAGCATCTGAATACAAGGGATTAACTCCATTAAGTGAAATGTCATCCTCTTCTGATTACTATTCTTCCTTCCAGAAATGTCCCATCTCTACTCCCTTTCCCATGTTCTGTAATCATCTCTCCCAGATGTCCAGACTTTGTGGTTAGTTCTTTTCACTTTTTGGTCATTAATATGAATCACCAAAGCCCCTGCTCCTGGCCCTGGGAGTAAAGTCAATTTCACCAAGACTATGTTCCATTGCTATGGCTGAAATGTAAGACAAAACCTAGAGCGACACTCCTCCCACAGATATCTGTGGAGGATCACCCAGGATGAGCAGACATGGCTAAGTTGTGGTCACAGAAACAATGCCCTCCGAGATAAAATCACAGCTTCACTGAAATATCAAAATATTTTGAGCCATGTTTTAGGATTCTTCCCACTACACCATGGACCAGCTGTGTGATGTGGGGCAATCAGCTCTAGGCCAGTCTCCTCCTCTTCAAAAAGAGGGAATTGGATTAGCAGATCTCTAAAGTTCTTCCCATCACTAAAAAGTTTGAACTTCTAAATTCAAATAAGTGTAGAGACCTCTTCCCTCCTCTCCCACAACTGACTATTTCCAATTCTGTGCCATCCTCTTCCCCAGTCTTGTTTACAGGTCCTGCAGACATTTGGGAATGATATAACTAACATATATATATATACTATACACACACACACACACACACACACACACACACACACACACACACACATATATTTCTAAACTTTCTCAGTCTTCCCAATAAGGGCTCCAGTTTTGTTTAAACATATCCAGGATCATTTAAAATGCTTGCACATACAAGTGTTTTCTCAACAAAGCTCTGGTTTCTTCAGAACTGAACCCAGAAAGTTGATGTTATTTTTTTCTTCTAATACTTATCTTGACCCACTTTCAAGGGCCATAGAACATTCCACTGTGATGGGGTTGATATCTTTGCAGCTGCAGAAGAGCTGAGGGAGGGATTTCCAGAGGCATTAACAAATGTAGACATGGTTGATTGAAAACTTGCCACAAAATTCAAGCCTCATTAACGAGCTTCAGTTGGCTTTATCTCTACCTCTTTGAATTCCCAGCTTCCTTGAAGGCTCAACTCACATGGCACCTTCTACTGGAAGACTTTCCTGATTCCCCTAATTGTTAAGGTTCTATTGGCCCCTCAAATGGCTTTGTATTTATTTAGTTGTCTACTTATATGCCAGAGTAGAATGTAAACCCATGACAAGGAAATGTTTCATTTTTTTCTGCCTCTAGGCCTTGACACAACACCAGGAACATAGTAGGTGCTTAATAATTTAAAATTGACTTGAGCTGACATTTTGAGTTCTTAATGTGGATGATGGCGATGTATGATAATGTCTAATAATACTGCTCAAATTTAATTAATTAGATTTGTATTATCTAAATGAAAACACAACACTTCTAGAAAGTAGGATGAACTCAACAAATAGTCAAGTCTCTGTAACCATCTACATATTGGCTTTCTACCCTATTGTTTACTATTTGTCTTTGAATTTCTTTACTAGCAATTAGCCTTCCCATTTATCTCAGGCCATTTTTTCCCCTACCACATCTTTCCATTTCTGACTTCCTCTTTTTTCCCTAAAGCACTTAAAGAATGTCATAATAATGCTATTGCCCAAATATTATTTTAAACAAACAAACAAACCATTTAAAATAATCTAGAATGGGGCAGCTAGGTGGCACAGTGGATAGAGCTCCAGTCTTGGAGGCAGTAAGACCTGAGTTCAAATCCAGCTTCAGATACTTGATACTTGCTAGCTGTGTGACCTTGGGCAAGTCACTTAATCTTGATTGCCTCACTAAAAAACAATCATCATCATCATCATCATCATCATCATCATCATCATCATCTAGGACATGATGAACAAGCAGATTTCAGAAGATCCTAGCAAGACTTGTACAAAATGATGAAAAGTAAAATGAGCAGAACCAGGAAATCCTTGCATCAGAAACATTGTATGATGATCAGCCATGAATGACTCAGCTCTTCTCAGCAACACAATGATCCAAGACAAGTACAAAAGAGTCAAGAAGGAAAATACTATCCGTATCCAGACAAAGAACTGATGGACTTTGAATACAGGTTGAAACATATTTTTTCATTTATTTTATTCTTTCTTGTGGGTTTTTTAATCTGTTTCTTCTTTCACAACTGTGACTAATATGGAAATATTTTTTTCATAATAGCATATGCATAAACTGTATCAAATTGCCTACCATTTTCAGAAGAGGGGAGGGGAGGGAAGAGAGAAAGATGGAGGGAAAAAAATTTGGGACTCAAAAATCTTGTAAAAAAGAATGCTAAAATTTTTCTTAACATGTAACTGGAGAAAAATACTATTAAAAATAAAATAATCTAGGACATCTGATTAAAACATATAATTCTTTGAAAGAAATGGTCTAATGGTTACTTGCATATCTCATTTCTTGATATATGCCCTGTGATGATTTCAGAAACATTTGTATGAAGGAATAAAAATGTTTAAAAAGTAGTTCAAAAATCATTCAAACATCAGCTTGATATCTATGTTAAGAGGATTAGATAAAAAAGTTCTAAAAATTGCCAGAGTTATTTGATTTGATCTTTTTCACTTTTATAAGAAAATCAATATAGTAATAAATAATGCACTAAGTAAAAGCATCTTTCCTGATGGACATAAAATAAAACTTCATTGATTATGGAATTGGACATTACCTATCAGAATTAGAGGAAAAATAACAAGGACAATTAAAATTCTCATTTCACTTGAAATGAGATAAGGTAAAAAATGACTTTTAGAAAAATAAAAAGAAAACCAAGCAATGAATATAGTCAAGGGACAAAGGCTCTTCTTTTTAACACACAGCAATATTGATCTGAGTCATAGAATACCATAGTTTCTGAACAATTGAATGGCAATGAAAAAGCATACAATGAGCACAAGTAGGGTACAACAAATCACAAGCAGGTGTGGTGGGATAGGATTAAGGGAAATAGAGTCAGTTTTTCACAGCATGCCTACTATGGAAGTGTTTTGCATAACTGCACATATATAGCCTATATTGAGTTGCTGAAGAAAATAACACCTTAAAAAATAGAGACTTATTATGGTTTGAACTGTTTACGTTCCTGCATGGAAAGATGATATTTGTAACTCATGAGACCTTTATCAGTATTAGGGTAGCTGGAGGGGAAAAATTATATGTATGTATATATAGATATAGATAGATAGAGGGCACAGGGTGAGTTGAAAATGAAGGGTCATATCTGCAGAATAAAATTAAGGAGTGAGAGAGGATTATACTAGGAGAAGGAGAAAGGGAGAGGTAGAACAGGGTATATTATCCCATGAAAATAAAAGAAACCCAGAAACGAAAAGGCTCTTACAGTGGAGGGGAAATGGGGGAAGGTGAGAGGGAATGAGTGAATCTTATTCTCATAGAATTTGACTTAAGGAGGGAATAACATACTCCCTCAATTGGGTATGGAAATTTGTCTTACCCTACAGGAAAATGGGGGGGGGAAGGGGACAAGAGAGTAGGGGGATGATAGAGAGGAGGGCAGATTGGGAAAGAGGGTAATCAGAAGCAAGTACTTCTGAGGAGGGTCAGGGCCAAAAGAAAGAATAGAATAAATGGGGGGGGGTAGGATTAAGGGAAATAGAGTTAGTTTTTCACAGCATGTCTACTATGGAAGTGTTTTGCATAACTGCACGTATATAACCTATATTGAGTTGCTTGCCTTATCAATGAGGGTGGGTGGGGAGGGAGGAAAGGAGAAAATTTGGAACCCAAAGTTTTAAAAACACATGTTTAAAAAAATGTTTTCACATGCAACTGGGAAATAAGAAATACAGGAAATGGGGTACAGACATCTATCCTGCCCTACAGGAAAATAGAAGGGGAAGGTGGGGAGAGATAGCAGGGAAAGCAGACTAGGGGAAGGGGTATTCAGAATGCATTCCATCTTGGGCTGGGGGGAGGGACGAGATGGGGTGAAAATTTGGAACTCAAAATCTTGTGGAAGTAAATGCTGAAAACTAAAAATAAATAAATTTATTAATTTAAAAAAATAAAAAAAATACAAATCACAAGCAAGAGATTGTACATGGCAATAAATTTGTAAGATGCACAAGGTCCATGGTGAAGCAAGAGGAGGGACAAGTAAAAGAGAGTCCGTGATCTCCAACGATAATAACTTGACGTAAAAAGGTCTAAAGCGTCGGTTCTCACAGTATTTAGTCTCAAGATTCTTTCAAAAACTTAAAAATTATCAATAACCCCCTGTGTTAAAACTGTCTCTTGTTCTGCTCTCCCTGACCACCCCAAACTTCTACTCAGTACAGTAAATTTATAAGTAGCTAGTATAAAATAACAATAACAGGAATTAAGATTGCAAAGGAGAACCCAGAAGTCACATACGGACCATCCCAAAGATTGAAGGAGGATAATTTGCAAACTGTCTCATAGATTAACCAAAAATCACATCCTGGTAGTATGTGCCGAAAACACAGGAGCCATTTAGGCTCTGCGGTCAGGGCTTTTGGTTCTACGATATGTAAATCTCAGATAAGTTCTAGACGTCCACAGTAAGACCACCAGAACACCAGATGGTGTTGATAATTTTGAGATGAGATGGATTATTACCTTTTAAGTTAAGTATTACTAGCAACATTGGGAGGATTTGGACATGTTAATGAACTTAGCCCAAGGTGGCCTCGCTAAGAGCTAGTCTGTTCCACATAAAAACACTATAAAAATGAGAACTCAGAATCCTGCCCCCAGAGCGCTACTCCATTACCATCGTCCATGCTCCTGAGTGCTCGCAACAGTAATCCATGGTTGCATGAGTTACTCTCTATGACTTTCCCCTGCCCCATTCTCTTTGTCATACTGAATACCTTCCTCCGCCAGTCCATCCCTATCCTTACTCTGTCTAACTCTGTACTCCCTCTTTTGTCATTCATCTCTGCACTATGTGCTATTTGCCCCTGCATCCTCTGGGCCTTATTAAAATGTGATTGAAGTATCACTCCCATGCCACAGTGTTCTTTCCTGGTGAGTACCCAAAGAACTGGGTGTGCCTGCCCCTATTTCATAATTCCATAAATTAATTAGCAATTCAATCTCCCCCCCCACACAAAAGAACTTTTGTCTATGTGGGTTGCATCTAGTAATGCTTACTGTATCAGCTAATATATACATACACATTGGTAGTTCCACTTAATAAAATATTCACTCTCTGATTTTTTCTAATTTGTATGATACAGTTGCAATATAAAACCAAAAATGTCTTTTCATATTACACACTTCATATTTTAGTGTTTTTTATTCTAAGTCATTTGTCATAGTCAGGTGCCAGAAAATTGAAATGTATATAGAATATGAAATTCAACAAAATTCACTTTCCAATATGAATTTTGATGAGATAATCATTAAATTCACTTTGTTATAAAAGTTTGAATTGCCAGTGAAACATGTCTAATGGGAATTTTTGTAGCTAAATAAATAGCAGCATGTGTTTTATTTTCAACCTAAAAATCATGAAACCCAAACTGAAAAAAAAGTCACTCTATAAAAGAATGCATAGCCAGATACACCGCCCTCTTTCCTCAAGGCAAAGCCTTGCAAGATTATCTAGAAGAGTATGCAGAAAATACACACAGAATGGCATAATCAAAAGTTAATTACAAGCAAGGAGAGTTCTCTTTCTGAAATTCATAACAAATATAGCAGAGTGTATAGAGAATTTAAACAATAGATGTCTTTGGGGCTGAGGGGGAAGTGTGGCTCCCTTTGCCAGTGTATGCCAGCCAACAGCTATGAAATATCAAATATTGAACAAAGCAAGGTTTTGCTTTTGCTTTTGTTTTTACAAAATAGCTCAGCTGTTTGATTCAAAGTAAACCAATAACATGAAAAAATATTTTATCACAAGAGAAGCTCAAACCATGGCTTTCTGCATTTGGGTTGTGCATGATGCTGGCACCCAGGTTGAAGGTGAGATCCTGTCCTCATTTCCACAGCTGCAGAACACTGAGTTTCCACATCAGTCCACCCAGACTCCACAGCAACTTCTTGTGCCAGTGGACACACAGGATCTTTCCTTCCAATTGGTTGATGATTCTTGTTTTAAAATCTTAATTTATGTGAATTGGACAGACACCCACCACCTCTTGTTTTAAAAGCATCACCTTTAATTGGTTTACTTTCAATCTCCCCATTGGAGGTTAGTTCCTGGTGAGTCAGCATGTACTTTTCACACTTAGCTAGTGCTTTTTCATTTACACCAGCTACTTTGATAGCATGGGGTACATGTGGCTGCACGACTATTTCAGTGTGCACATTAGAGTGATCTACCCATCTGTCCCTTGCAGAGTGCGATCATCTGTGTCAGAGATGAATTGGTGGTGCGTTACATATTGGGGATGGAGAAACCTATCTAATCCCATTCCCATGATGGTCTCTCTGGTTTCATTTTTTGGTATAGCAGTAGCCTTGAGTTACCTCAGTTTCTCATCTTTGACCCAGAGTTTCTACATGTCTAGCTGTTTGGCAGCTATGGTACGTTCATGTACTTTCTCCCGTTTTCATGGTAGTCTTCATCACCATGCCTTGCAGCCTTGCCTCCTGCCTGAATTTGTCCAAAACATGGTGCTGAAGCTTTTGGCTCTGGCTTTTAAGTTCCTGTTGCAGATTGAGTTTATCTTCCTCATAGATTGTAGTAGTTTTCTCTAAAATTTTAATCTCATATTTCAGTTTTAGTTTTCTTTTCTAATCTATTTCATATCATATCATTTTTTATTCATTTATATCTTATCATTCTATTTCAGCTTTCTGCCCCATGGTCACTTTTTTCCTTTTCATTTAATTTTCCTTGAATATAGTTTACCTTATTTAAAGCAGAATTGTCAAATTCTTATGGCATAGTTCTAAAAACAACCATTTGTTTATTAAATTCTCCTGTCATCATTTGTGTAACATGATGGTGTTTCTCTAAGACTTCAACCAGCCTTGGAAGTGTCTGTTCATCATTGACATGTAGAATTTTGCATGGTGGCAAAGGTGGAAAACTCTGCAGATGTAGCTTTGTAACTGATTGTTTGTCACCAACTGGACCTGCTCAAAACTCAAGTCTCCATGTAAGTTCTAAACTAATGGACTGATTTCTGTAACATTGGCCCCTAACCCTAACCCTAAATTCTTAAATAGATTAGTTTTCAGATAATCTCTGTCTGTTGTTGGGACCAGACTGAAAGCCTTTTTACCCTGGTAGAATCTATTAGAGTTTATCCCTTCTAGAACAGCTTCAAGAATCCAGGGTCAACTCTATATTACATTGAGGCCTTAGAAGATTTCGTGTGCTTTCACAACAGTTAAAAGAAAGGATGGAGGCTCACAAATGCTCAATTTTTTTAAAAGTAAACTATTTGTCAGGATAATTGCCTTTCAGGAAGGAAAGGTAAAAAAGACCAGGAAATTTCATGACTCAAGTAGACTTCGAGAAGGAAGGAGTTTTACTCTATGTTTTGCTTTAGGCATTGGCTGGGGGAAATGAGGCAAGAAGATAGAGATTAGAATGTCTAGATAAGTAAAAACAAAATATACCTCAAAGGGGAAAGTGGAGTAGAGAGGGTCACAAAAATAAACCCAGGCTCTGCACATGGTTGGCACTGGAAAAATAAACACTACACAATGAAGTTACAAGTGCTCAGCTCCCCACTGTGGTCAGGAAGGAAAAGCTGCTGGAGTCCATGAACAGAGACAAACAACACCCCTGAATGTCCTCTGTGTCTCCAATTCCAATAGGAACAGCGGTCATCTGAGAGTCATCAGGCTTCAATGTCATCAACTGATCATTGAGAGAAGAAAAATGTCATTTTATGACAAAAAATATTATACTCAGAGCCTTATTGGAAGAATCAAAATACTGAGATCAATTTTTGGTAAACTCAAGATTGTCTCCAGCTCATCTCACCCATAACCCGCAGTAAACTTAGATGAGTGCGATCTATGAATGCAATGGAATATTGTTGTAATCATAATCCATGAGTCAAAGCCTCTTTGCATAATACTCTCCTCATTAATGGAGATTGATCACGTCATGCTCCATGCCTACATGAAGGGCAGAATCACCAAGAACTTGAGAGAGGAGAGATGTTAATCTTCTTGCTATCAACTTCTGGAAGATTCTCTTCCATCACTGAAGAGAGAAAAAAAAAACTCTGGGAAAAAGCCAACACAATTGAGGTTTCAGTTCCTCTGTACATCAGCTTCTTCCCAGGGATTCCTTCTCTCTTTGGAGCTATTCCTGAACAGGATCTGGAACCACATGTCTCCTTTCTTGGAGCTGGAAACCTGTAGACTAATAGTTCTCATCTCCAGCTCTTGCCAACTCTGCCCCCTAGGCAGGCATGGGGCATTGGATAACCAGTCCCCCCTAATGAGAAGCATCTTATGCAAATCAGCTTTGAGGCCTGGGTTATATTAAAAAAATGACCAAAATGAGGAATCCAGAGAAATATGGGGGAGGGAAAGGAAAGAGAATAAACAGTTATACGCCACCTACTATGTGGCATACACTATGCTAAGTCCTTTTTCACAAATACTATCTCATTTGATCTTTACAACAACCCTGCAAGGTAAGTGCTATTATTAATCCAATTTTACAGTTGAGGAAACTGAGTCAAACAAAGGTTAAGTGACTTGCTCCATGGTGGCACAGCTAGGAAGTGTCAGAGGCAAGATTTGAACTCAATTTTGAACGTCTTGACTCCAGAGAATTTAGGAGTCAGAGAACGAAAGTTATAACATTACAGACATGGGGGACAGCCAATGCCAGCTTGTCTAGTGTAAGGAAACATAGATAGGACAGGGTGACTGAACTTTAGAATGAGTGGAAAGGAGTGATTTGCTAAAAAAGAAACCTAGGAAAGGGTAAGGTTGTCAAGAGCTTTAGATGTCAAGCAGATATTTGATCCTGGAGGTAATAGGGAGCCATTAGATTTTATTGGGCGGCTAAGTGGCACAGTGGATAAAGTGCTGGGCCTGAATTCAGGAGGACCTGAGTTCAAATCTAGATTCAGATGCTTATTAGCTCTGTGACCCTGGACAAGGCACTTAACCTTGTTTGCCTCAATTTTCTCATCAGTAAAGTGAGCTGTAGATGGGAATGGCAAACCGCTCCAGTATCTTTGCCAAAAAAACAAACAAACAAACAAACAAACAAACAGAAAAACATTTGCAGTCATGAATATGGACACGACTGAAACAATTCAGCAAAAAGACTTTATTGACTGTGTGTGGGCAGTGGTGCAAAAGTGGTCAGACCTATGCTTTAGAAAAATCCCTTTGGCCATTGGATGTAGGATAGGTTAGGGTAGGGAAAGACTTGAGGCAGGGAGACCAATTAGAAGTATAGACTGACTACACAGGAACGGGGATGAGGACCTTAAACTCGGTTACTGGCTGTAGAGCATAACCTGAAATCATTGCCTTGCACAAGAACTGGAAATACTTAGCACATAATTAAATTGTGAGGAGGATGCCTATGTGGCACATAAATGATTAATTTGGTAATTTATTTGTCATTGTATATGTCTTTAAAACCTTTGTTAATATCAAAGGCGCTCCTCCGAGAAAGCATGTTTTAGATGGGTCTTACCAGGGAAACAATGCCAGGTCACTCAATGAAGGTCATGAAGTCGATATTTTCCTTTTTAAATTGTTGAATTAGCATCTATATTTCAGCCTTGGATAAATCTGGCACTGGTTATGCTGATTATTGCTATGGTTTTGAGGCTATGCATGATTATAGACAACTGTGGATCCAGAAAAGTAACCTTATGTTAAAAGAAGCCCAAATTCAGAAGAGTTCTTATACAGCCCCACTATTAGACGTTTTATAGATACTTTTTGAAAATGCTGTTATGACGTGTGTGGCTCACCAAATTATATGTGGCAAAGTTACCCATGGAAATGCCTTAGCTTACATTTTATCCAAAGCTTCAGACTTTTAACTCTCTCTGGTCAAATAGTTATTACTTTTTTTTGTTCCCTTCTCCCTCTTCTCACCTTTTTCCAGTCCCTCTTTTCAAAGTAACTCTGACTTAACCACATGTTTAGGAGTTTTGTTTTTTTTCCAATCATGAATTGTTTTCCATACTCTCTAATTCTTTGTGACTCCATTTGGGGTTTTCTTGGTAAAGGTCCTAGAGTGGTTTGCATTTCCTTCCCAGCTCATTTTATAGATAAGAAAACTGAGACAGGAAGAAGTTAAATGACTTGCCCAGGGTCATGTAACTAGTAAGTGCCGGGAGCTGGATTTGAACTCATGAAGATGAGTCTTCTTGATTCCAAGTCCACTGCTTTATCCACTGTGCCACTTAGCTACCCTCACAAATGACATCATCATCATCAACAACAACAACAACAATGAGTTTCATTCAATCATGATAAACTTGGATCTTCAGAACTATTTCCAGAAGGACGCATCATCCCTAGCTCTTCAATAAGCTTCTGGATACTCTGAAGGCCACAACACTGTCAGGTTTACCCAGAACTGGCCCAGAATACAGCAACACACCAGTTCCTGCTCATATCTAAAACAAGGCAAGCTTCTTGACCCCTGCTAGGACAAAGCCATATGGCAGGCTGGACAGTTGAGGACCATGTTGAATACTAGAAGATCCAAATTAAAACAACTCTGAGGTATCACTTCACATCTATCAGATTAGCTAATATGAGAAAAAAGGAAAATGATGGATATTGGAAGGGATCTGGGAAAACTGGGACATTAATGCATTGTTGGTGATATGAACTGGTCCAACCATTCTGGAATAATTTGGAACTATGCCCAAAGGACTATAAAACTGTGCATGCCCTTTAATCCAGCAATACCACTTCTAGGTCTATAACCGAAAGAGATCAAAAAAGGGGGAAAGTACCTATTTGTAAAAAAAAAAAAAGATTATAACTTTGTGGTAGCTAAGAGTTGGAAATCAAAAGGACGCCCATCAGTTGAGGAATGGTTAAAGAACCTGTGGTATATGAGTGTGATGGAATATTATTGTTCTATAAGAAATGACAAACAAGATGATTTCAGAAAAAAATGTGGAAAGATTTACGTGAACTGATGCTGAGTGAAGTAAGCAGAACCAGAACATCATACACAGTAACAGCAATATTGTTCAGTGAAGAATTTTGAATGGCTTAGTTATTTTCAGCAATACAATGATCCAAGGCAATCCCAAAGGACTAATGATGGAGCATACTAACATTCATTAATTTTTTTCAGTTACAAAATCTATTCCATCCTACTGTCTTTCCCTCACCCATTGAGAAAACAAACAATATATCAATATTGTATATATGAGGTCACACCAAACATGTTTCCATATTAGCCATATTTCAAAACCAAACAAAAACCCTAAGAAAAACAAAGGGGGGACAGTTCATCAATTCTCTCTCTGGAGAAGGGTAGCATTTTTCATCTATTTTATTGTGTTTTTTAATAAAACCAGTTCTTAGTTTTATTTATTAGTTCAATAGTTTTCTTAATTTCAATATTATTAATCTGTCCTTTGAGTTTTAGAATTTCTAATTTGGTATTTAAGTAGGGATTTTAATTTGTTCTTTCTTTAGTTTTTTAGTTGCATGCCCAATTCATTAATCTCTTCTTTCTCTATTTTATTTATGTAAGCATTTAGAGATATAAAGTTTGCCCTAAAGAACACTCTTATTGCATCCCATAGATTTTGGTATGTTGTCTCATTATTGTCATTCTCTTGGATGAAGTTGTTGATTGTTTCTATGATTTGTTTGACCCACTCATTCTTTAGGATTAGATTATTTAGTTTCCAATTAATTTTAGTTTATCTTTCCATGGCCCTTTATTACATGTAATTTTTATTGCATCATAATCTGAAGATGATGTGTTTAATATTTCTGCCTTTCTACATTGGATTGTGAGGTTTTTATGCCTAGTACATGGTCAATTTTTGTGTGGGTGCCATGTACCACTGAGAAAAAGGTATATTCCTTTCTGTCCCCATTCAGTTTTTTCCAGAGTCAACTATATTTAATTTTTCTAAAATTCTATTCATCTCCTTAACTCCTTTCTTGTTTATTTTGTGGTTAGATTTATCTAGTTCAGAGAGGGTGAGGTTGAGGACCTTCACTAGTATAGATTTACTGTCTATTTCTTCCTGTATCTCCCTTCATTTCTCCTTTAAGAATTTGGATGCTATATCACTTGGTGCATATATGTTTAGTAATGATATTACTTCATTGTCTATGGTACCTTTTAGCAGGATGTAGTTTCCTTCCTTATCTCTTTTAATTAGATCTATTTTTGCTTTTTGTTTGTCTCAGATCAGGATTGCTACCCCTGCTTTTTTGTTTTTACTTCAGTTGAAGCACAATATATTCTGCTCCAGCCTTTTACCTTTATTCTATGTATATCCCTCTGCTTCAAATGTGTTTCTTCTAAGCAACATATTGTAGGTTTATGGTTTTTAATCCACTCTGCTATCTGTTTCTGTTTTATGGGAGAGTTCATCCCATTCACATTTACAGTTATGATTACTATCTGTATCTTCCTTTCCATCTTATTGCCCCCCTTACACCCTGTTTATGCTTTTTTCCTCTCCTTTCTCACTTTACTCTCTCAGTAAAGTTATGCTTTCAACCACCACCTCCCTCAGTCTGCCCTCCCTTCTATTAGCCCCCTCCCTTTTCTTCCCCTTTACCCTTTCTACTTCTTCCCTTCCTTCTATTCACTCCCTCCCTTTTCTTTTCCCTTTCTTCTCCTACTTTCTATAGGGTAAGTTAGATTTCTATAACTGATTATGTTACTCCCTCTTTGAACCAAATCTGATGAGAGTAAGATCCAAATAATGCTCATCTCCCTCCCTTCTTTCCTTCTATTGTATTAATTTTCTGTGCCTTTTCATGTGATGTCTTGTCTGCCTCTTCTCCCAGTACAATCCCTTTTCGCCACTTAATTAGATTTTTTTACCATCACATCAAAGTCAACTTATACCCATGCCCTCCATCCAAGTGTACTCCTTTTAAATGTCATAATAACATTACAATTCTCAAGTGTTACAACTGTCATCTTCCCTTGTAGGGATATAAACAGTTTGCCCCCATTAATAATTTGGTTTTTTTTCTTTCCTGTTTAACTTTTTATGCCTCTCTTGAGTCTTGTATTTGAAGATCAGATTTTCTGTTGAGCTCTGGTCTTTTCATCAGGAAGGTTTGGAAGTAGCTTATTTTGTTGAATGTCCATCTCCTTCTCTGAAAGATTATGCTCAGTTTCATTGGGTAGTTGATCTTTGGTTGTAATCCAAACTCCTTTGCCTTATGGAATATTGTATTCCATGCCCTCTGATCTTTTAATGTAGAAGCTGCAAGATCTTGCATAATCCTGACTGTGGTTCCATGATATTTAAATTGTTTCTTTCTGGTTGCTTGCAATATTTTCTCTTTGATCTGGTAATTTTGGAATTTGGCTACAATATTCCTTGGTGTTTTCAATTTGGGATCTCTTTCAGGATGTTATCAGTGGATTCTTTGGATGTAATTTACCCCCTGGCTCTAGGACCTCAGGGCAATTTTCTTTGATGATTTCCTGAAGGATGTTGTCCAGGCTCTTTTTTTAATCATGGTTTTCAGATAGACCAATAATTTTTAAATTGTCTTTCCTAGATGTATTTTCCAGGTCAGTTGTTTTACCAATGAGGCATTTTTATATTTTCTTCTATTTTTTCATTCTTTTGTTTTTGTTTGACTGATTCTTGCTCTCACATAGAATCATTAGCTTCTACTTTCCCCATTCTAATTTTAACGAGTTGTTTTCTTCTATTACATTTTGTATCTCCTTTTCCATTTGGCCCATTTTATTTTTTAAGTTCTTCTTTTCGGTGAGTTTTTGTGTCTCCTTTTCCATTTGGCCAATTCTACTTTGTAAGGACTTATTTTCTACAGTTAATTTTTGTCCTTTCTTTGCCAAGCTATTGACTCTCTCTTGCATACCTCTCATTTCTTTTCCCAATTTTTCTCCTACCTCTTTTATTTGACTTTTAAAATACTTCTTGAGGTCCTCCAAGAAGGCTTTTGGGGGCTGAGACCAGTTCACCCCTTTGAGGTTTTGGATGTGAGTATATTGGCAATGTTTTCTTCTTATGAATTTGTGCCTTGATCTTCCCTTTCCCCATAATAAGAATCTATGGTCATTGTCCATTTCTGCTTTTTTTTTGCTTTTTGGTGAGGCAATTGGGGTTAAGTGATTTGCCCAGGGTCAGACAGCAAGTAAGTTTCAGGTGTCTGAGGCCAAATTTGAACTTGGGTCCTCCTGACTCCATTTCTGCTTTTTGTACATGTTGTTTGCCTATTTCCTGACTTAAAAAAATTGAACTCTCTTTCTGGAGTGAAGGGGGCACTTACCCAAGCTTCTTTTCCTGCTCACTGGAGCCTTGCACCTGAATATTTGGCTCCTGCTTGCCCAGGCCTTGCGCAAGGATGTTTTGCTGCTGATGGATGTTTGTCAGCCTGAAGCTTTGTTTTCTGGAGTTGTACTTCTCAGAGTTGTGTTGAGGCATGGGGTGATTTGGGTGCTGGAGAACACCATCACCTATAGTGGTTTTCCAAGCTGGTGTCTACCAGTTCCCCTGCCTGTATTGGGGCTCTCAGGCAGTCCTGGTGTTGGCACTTGCCAGATCTACCAACCTGAGTCTGAAGATCTCCCCCTAGTACACTGAGGTAGGGCTTGCTGCTGGCTTGCGAGTATGCCTTCCATCCTGTACTGCTTCCCCTCCCCCTAGAGTGAGAGGGGCCTTTCCCATTAATCCTCCAAGTTTGCTGAGCTACATGACTGCAGTGCCCCATCTTTTTACTGGTTCAGTGTTTTTCCCGGGTTGATATTTTCTGGGCTTTCAGAGGTCAATAAGGGAGGGTGAGAGCGACTTACTTCTTACTCTACCATCTCGGCTCCCAAAAGCAGAACCTTCTAGCATTTTTTGTCATGGGTCCTTTGGAATTGTCTTGGATCATTGTTTTGTTCAGAGTAGCTAAGGATTTCACAGTTGATCATCATTACATTATTGATACTACTGTATGCAATGATCTCTTGGTTCTGCTTACTCCACTGAGTATCAGTCCACATATGTCTTCTCAGGTTTTTCTGAAATCATCCCCTCTTTATTTCTTATAGCACAATATTATTCCATCACAATCATATACCACAACTTATCTAGCCATCCCCCAGATGATGCATATCCTCTCAATTTCCAATTCTTTGCCACAACAAAAAGAACTGCTATAAATAGTTTTGTAAATATACATCCTTTTCTTTTTTTCTTTGACCTATTAAAAGTGTTTTAGTCTTTTCCCCCCAGACAGCTGGTTGTTAAACATTTAGCAGCACTCCATTTCCAGGATTGTATAGCTGCTCCAAATCAGAGAGATCTCTATCATTATAGTACAAGGAGGCAAGGGAGGCTGCTTTAAATTATTTAAATTTATATGCTAAAAGACAAGAGAGATGTCACCTCAGCATTACTGCTGCCCTCACAGAGTACCATTGGGATGTATGGGGTGTTCAGGGAAGACTAGTACCTCTGGTGTGAGGACTTGTAGGCCCTTTTCAGGGTTGCTCATCCACCTTTGGTGTCCACCTGGCCCTCAGATCTCACCTGTGGCTCCAAAAAGCTGTAGCATGAATAGTAGCCACAACCTGGTAAAACCATCTTGTCAGATGGGCTAAACCAGTTTGAGGGTAATCAATGGGCCTCAAACCCATTGGTGAGTTAAAGGTATGTCTACTCCAAGCATGTGAAGACCTCCCCTGGCCAATGGGCAGATGAGAAGAATTTGTTCCAGTGACCATGAGGGCAGATGAAACAGGAGCTGTGGAGTGCTTAGAGCTCAGTCAGACATCAAAGATGCCAAGGTCATCCACTACATCCCAGGCCATTGTCAGCTGGCATGACTTTTGTCTTTCCATTGGACATCAAAGACTCAGGAAGAGAAAGCGAGGCTGACAACTTTGTGTAACTTTGCTTCACTTAAATCCAATTCATATATGAGTCAAGAAATTGAATTGTGATGTCATTGGTCCTCTTTGAAAATAAGGGACAAGCAAATGCTGCCTTTATAGGGAATGGGTTAAAGAGCAAAAGCCAGAGGTGAGCGTGAGGAATGGTTGAGTTAACCAGCCAATTTTGATGAGAATCTTGATGCTGAAATTTCTATCCTACTGTTTCTCATCATGTTTTAACTTTCTTGTGCTAAGTCAATATATACCATTTTGCATGTCTTCTTGTTGTTATTTTAACTGCCACATGAGCTCAAGAGAGACTGATTTTCAAAGATTCTATTTAGTGTGTTCATATGCATCCTTAGGGAAAAAGGAAAAGTAGTTAAGTCAGAAGTTATAGTCAGAATCACAAAGAGAAAAAAAAGTCTTGTTAAATGGCTGAATACTAGCTGGGGCTCAAATGAATGAGTGAAAATGTATTGAAAGCATATTACAGATGTAATTTGGATTCCACCCAAGAAGCGGATGGTTTTGTTGTTGACAGCCTGTGCTGTGGGCTGCTAAGTGCTGCTTTGCTTGTGAAGGGAGACAACTCCTGATTGAGAAAATGCTGAGGGGGCAGCAGACCTGCATGAGGGACTTACATCAGTTGATCTACTCTTGGGAGGCACATATGAATAGAAGAGGGAAAGGGAGAGAAAGAGACAAGATACAGAGAGAGAGAGAGAGAGAGAGAGAGAGAGAGAGAGAGAGAGAGAGA
>NW_020950239.1:98324-142408 GCF_900497805.2 Vombatus ursinus | reverse complement strand
AGAGAGAGAGAGAGAGAGAGAGAGAGAGAGAGAGAGAGAGAGAGAGAAGAAAAGAAGAAGGAAAAGAGGAGAGAGAAGACTGGAGAGAAGAGAGACAGAGACAGACAGACAAGCAGACAGAAGAGACAGAAAAAGAGAGAGAAATTTTGAATGAAGGATCGGAGCCCTCTAAGTTGTACACATCATGTATGGGAAATCATTCTCTCTCTCTCTCTCTCTCTCTCTCTCTCTCTCATTTTATTCCCAGTTGAAGAACTTATTTACTCTTATGTATTCATTGCTACATTCTAACTTATAGAATTCATTTTCTGTTTACCATTTTGTCTGCATAAAAGGTTTTACTCATTATTTATTCTTTTTGATGGTCTTTTGTATAAGCAGCATTTGGTGGGAAGTAGCTAAGTTAGCTAGTTTAAGCAACAAGATATCCAGGCCTTAGATCATATTGATCCATTCAAGCTATAGCTATATTTAGAAGTATTCCCCTTGCTTCTCTGACCAATGAACCTAGGTAAAACCTGAACCTTGAGAAAGCAGTTTTAAGTGGTGAGAGGAGGAGGTTTAGTAAGTAGAGCTGGAAAAAAAGACAAAACATCTGAGGCAATCCTCTTCTTCTCTATGTTTTCTTGAGCAGAGAAAATGTCCTCATCATTCCTACACATCCCTACTTCCTGAGTGGCAAAATGGAGGCTGACCACCAGGGGAAACATCACAGCCAAGGGGATGAGTGAGGGGAAGAGTTAGGAAAGAGGGGCTCCACCTACATAAAGGTGAGCTCAAGAGAGAGGAAATTGATTTTTTTCCTCTTCAGCCATATAGAATGTACCTTGCCCCTTCCTAGTCTACACATGAACACATTTTCTTTTCTGATAGAATATGTTTCTGTATATTCAGTACATGTCCAAGAGGCACTTCATATGATCATAGATTCAGAACAAATTTAGAACAAAGCCTACCAAGGTGAGAGAGATTTTTGAAACCATTAGAATAACCCCCTCATTTTTGCATGAGGAAACTGAGGTCCAGAGAAGTTCAATGGTTTACCCAGAATTACATTTCCACTCAGTTTCTGAGGCGGGATTCAAAGCCAGGTCTTTCTGATTTCTGGTCCGGTGTTGTTTCTTCCTTCAGATTGTGAGGTCCTTGCGAGTAGCAACTAGTTTATGCTTTCTTTTTTTTTTTCTTTTTCTTTTTCTTTTTTTTTTTGGTATCCTGAGTGCTTAGCACAGCTCCTGGAGCATGGCAGGTGCTTAATAAGGACACAGCTAGGTGGCACATTAGATAGAATGCTGAATCAGGAAGACCTGAATTCAAATTTAGCCTTAGATACTTACTACCTATGTGCCCCTGAGCAAGTCACATTTGTTTGCCTCAGTGGCCTCAATTATAAAAGGGGGATAGTGATAGCACCTAACTCCCAAGATTGTTGTGAGGATCAAATGAGGTGGTATCTTTAAAAGTACTTAGCACAGCACCCGGCACATAGTAAATGCTTAATAAATGCTTGTTCCCTTCCCTTTTCTGTTCCTAGTAATACTTATCTCTTTGTCTTGATTTTAGTTGATTATACACTGCACCATGATGCCTCAACAATGCATTATAGTAAATCTAAATTTCACTATGAATCCTTAAATCTTCAGAGGTGAGAATATAGGTATTGAATAATTTTCTTATAAGAATCAGCCATTTCTTAATTACTGCATGCACCAGAATTTAAATAATCCCTTACTCTTATGTGGAAGTGGGGTTGGAGACCATTGGACCCCACCAGGTGGACTCTAAAAACCTTTTCTTGATTCGGGCCCCCTTTGTCCCATCCTCCCTTCAAAGCCACACTTTACTCACATGCACCATGAGCAAAGCTATTCTTACAAAGGAAAAAGCACAAGGACATTAGTTACTTTAAATTTCACTTTGTAAGTTCAGATGAATTTTTGAGCTGTCCTATCTATGAGGCAAATTGGAAAGCTTACAAGAGTGAAAGAGGCAGGTAGATGAGGGAAGGCGATAAGTCACTGGATCTGGGTTCAAATCCTGTCTTAGATACTTTATGAGTTTTTTGACCTTCTCAGCTTCTCTCACACTCAGGTTACTTAGAATGGAGATGATAATAATAGCAGCTACTTCACAGAACTGTTGTGAGTTTCAAATGATATAACATGTATTACATGCTTTGTAAAACTTCAAACTTTATATGCATATTTGATATTGGTTTTGTCCCCTACCACAAAAACCCTTTCCAAACATTTGTTGTTAAGTCATTTCAGTCATGGCCAACTCTTCATACCCCCATTTAGGGTTTTCTTGGCAAGGACACTGGAGTGCTTTTCCATTTCCTTCTTCAGCTCATTTTATAGGTGAGTAAACTGAGACAAATAGGGTTAAGTGACTTGCCCAGGGTCACACAGTTAGTATGTACCTGAGGCCAGACTCTTCCATTAGAATTGGATGTATTTTTTCACACTGATGGGCCTATGGATCTGGGAGACTCAGTGTCCCAGGCAAAGGTTGTTACGGGGTATCTGTTACTGCATTTATGAAACCTGTTGATAAACAGGTGTAGTACATATCATTAGCAATTGACTGTAGGTTGATTTGGTCTTCCCTTATAATTAGAGGTCTGTTTGGTACCAGGTGACTAGAGATCCCGCTGGCGTTAGTATAGGGCACACCATGAGAATCTCAAACAGTGGTAGCTACATCTTTTGTTTGCAATGTTAGCAAGGCATATCAAAGCAGTAGGAAGACAGTCAGACCTAGTAAGTTCAGTCTTTGCACAAATCATGACTATATTATTCCTAAGAATCCCATTTTACCATTCTAGAGCCCCTGGAGACTCAGGGTGATATGAGTAGTGAAGCTATTGTTGAATCTGCTAAGTCTTACACTTTTTTCTTACAGTTTGTTCTATAAAATGAGTCTGTCTATCATCACTGCTAGACAGGAATGAACACCAAATGTGTCATTAAATTCCTTTAAAAGCCTTGTAGTAACTGTAATGGCTTCTTCCTCTTCTTCTTCCTTACAAGAGAAGAAATGAATTCATCCTAAATACTAGTCAATAATCGAAAGAACTGTACTTACCCAAAAGAACACCATTTTTGTATTAGAGAAATCAGTCTGTATGTTTAGGGAAAAAAAAGAAATCCCTTTTCCTAGTTCCCTTGCTATGCTAACCACAGAGTAAAATAAATTTCCTCTGCACCTCTAAGGCCAAGGCCACATGAATGTTTCTGCCTCACCTTCCCAGCCAGTGGTAGATGAAAACTGAGTGCTTCCATTTTTTTCTGCTTCCTTCACTGGTAGCAAAGTGTTTGTGTTTAAATTTCACTTGGCTGAAAGAGGAATATTAACAGCAAAGCTTCTCTACCTGACCTCTCTCCTAGTGCGAGCTGAGGTCTTATCTTGTTTTCAGAAATGGATGAGCTTTGGTTCTTTAATCTATTTTTAAACTTTTTTCTTCTAAACTTGATAGCTATCAACATGAACATTTCCATGTACAAAGGACAGACAAAAAGGATTTGCTATGAAACTATGGATTATGTACAAATTATTTGCTTTTATTTTAAGCATATAACAAATTTAACATGGAAAAATCCACATCATTCCAGGTCTGTCACTTTCTGAAAACCCTTCTCTCATTTCTGTAATGTTATATTTCATTGATGCTCTTCTCTATCTTTTCTTTTTTTAATCACTAACATTATACTCTATTTCCCCTACCCCCAAAACACCCTTCCCCCCAAATAAAGATTTTTCCCTTGTAGCACAGAAATTTAGTCAAGCAAAAGAAGTTTTGTGTTGTATTTTTCTAGTCTGAGTATGTGTGTCTCATGTTGCACCTCTAATTCAGGACCTTTCTTCCAAGATGGAGGAAGCATGATTCATGATCAGTCTTCTAGTCAAGCTGATGATCATTGTGTTCACCAGGTCCTGGACTATCTCAAAGTTGCTGTCCTTTATTGTATTGTGGTCAACATGTCCAGTGTTTTTTTTTTCCTTCTCATTTCTCTTTGCGCAACTATGACACTTTTACCAAAACACTGGGTATCTCATACCATACCCCAGCTTCCACCAAGTACCTTCTTTTCCCAGTCTGCACATTCGCAATTCTTTCAAGTGATCTTCAACTGGCATGGGCTTGAGGCACCTCATAATGCTGGCTGTCCTGCTTCGAATGCCCTCAACCTTGCTAACACCCTTCTTCAAACACTGCGACTAGAACTGAAGCCAGCACTGCAGATCTGGCCTGGCCAGGACATAAACCTTCTACGTTCTGGACACTCTGCCATTCGTAACACAGTCACAGCAGACTTGTTTGATTTCTGTGTCATACTGCTGGATAGAATATGATCCTCTTGTAGTCTTCTAAAGCCCCCTACACAAGGATCTCTTGTGTAACTGTGCTTAACAAGCTGATTTATCTCTATTTAATTTCATATTTATGCAAATGACTTGAAAATCTGTCCAATCCTAATCTTTCTTCTCATATCTGTATCACTAATTGCCTGAAGAACCTGAATGTCCTATTGGCTTCTCAAACTCAACATGTGCAAAACAGAAGTCAGATCTTTATTCCCTAAACAAAGGATGGGGAACCTGTGGCCTCAACGTTAATATATATTTTCCCTTTAGAATTCTTTGGTGGGATCTAGTTCCCCTATCGTATTGTGGTATACTCATTTATGTACATGTCATCTAGACTACTTAGATTGTAACCTCTTTGAAGCATGGGGAAACTTACAGGCTCACAAATTTAAAATTGGAAGGGAAACTAGAGATCATCTAGTCCAATCTTTTCATTTTACAGATAAGAAAACTGAGGTCTAGAAGTGATATGACTTGCCCAAGGTTACTCAGCTAGTTGCTGGAATTAGAACTCAGGTCCTCTAACTCCAAATCCCCAGTCCTTTCGATGTTCAGTTCTGCCTGTCAAATAAATCATCTGTAAGATGAACTGTTAGAGAGTAGTTAGAAGAACCAAGAAAGGAGTATACACAAAGATTATAATGATAATAATGAAAATGGAAAAAAAAACAAAGGCGATAAACACTAGAACTGAATGTTGCTAATAAGGACCAAAGTTGTCTCTGAAGAAGAGGCAAGGAAATAAACCTTTCTCTATTCTTTTTTTGTTTGTTTTTAAAACTTTAGGTTCCGAATTTTCTCCCTTCCTCCCTCCCCACTCGCCCTCATTGAGAAGGCAAGTAACTTGATTCAGGTTATACATGTGTAGTCATACAAAACACTTCCATAACAGTCATGTTGTGAAAAACTCTATTTCCCTTCATCCTATCCTACCCCCATTTAATCTATTCTCTCCTTTGACCCTGTCCCTCTTCAGAAGTGTTTGTTTTTGACAACTCCCTCTCCTAATATGTCCTTCCCTCTATCATCTTCCCCTTATCCCCTTCCCCCCTATTTTCCTACAGGATAAGAAAGATTTCCATACTGAATTGATTGTGTGTGTTATTCCCTCCTTAAGCCAAATACGATGAGAGTAAGATTCATTCATTGTCTCTTAGCTTCCTCCACTGTAAAAGCCTTTTCTTGTCTGTTTTATGTGAGATAATTTACCCCATTCTACCTCTCCCTTTCTCCTTCTCTCACTATAATCTTCTCTAACCCCTTAATTTTATTCTCCAGATATCACCCCTTCATCTTCAACTCAGCCTGTGCCCTCTATCTATCTATCTATCTATCTATCTATCTATCTATCTATCTATCTATCTATCTATCTATCTATCTATCTATCTATCTATCTACCTATCTATCCATCCATCCATCCATCCATCCATCTATCCATCTATCTATCTATCTATCTATACATATAATTTTTTCCCCTCCAATTACCCTATTACTGATAAAGGTCTCATGAGTTACAAATATCACATTTCCACATAAGAATGTAAACAATTTAACCTTAAAATGTCCCTTATGATTTCTCTTTTCTGTTTACCTCTTCATGCTTCTCTTGAGTCTTGTATTTGAAAGTTAAAATTTCTATTCATCTATGGTCTTTTCATCAAGAATGCTTAAAAGTCTTCTATTTCACTGAATAACCATTTTTTTCCCTGAAGGATTATACTCAGTTTTGCTGGATAGGTGATTCTTGACTATAATCCTATCTCCTTTGACCTCCAGAATATTATATTACAAGCCCTCCAGTCCCTTAATATAGAAGCTGCTAAATCTCGTGTTATTCTGATTGTGTTTCCCCAATATTTGAATTGTTTCTTTCTGGTAGCTTACAATATTTTCTCCTAGTCCTAGGAACTCTGGAATTTGGCTACAATATTCTTAGGAGTTTTCCTTTGGGGATCTCTTTCAGGAGGTGATCAGTGGATTCTTTCAATTTCTATTTTATACTCTGCTTCTAGACCAGGGCAGTTTTCCTTGATAATTTCTTGAAAGATGGTATCTAGGCTCTTTTTTTTGATCATGACTTTCAGGTAGTCCAATAATTTTTAAATTATCTCTTCTGGATCTATTTTTTTCAGTTGTTTTTCCAATGAGATATTCCACATTGTCTTCTATTTTTCCATTCTTTTGGTTTTGCTTTACAATGTCTTGATTTCTCATAAAGTCATTAGCTTCCATTTGTTTCATTCTAATTTGTAAGGAAGTATTTTCTTCAGTGAGCTTTTGGACTTCCTTTTCCATTTGGCCAATTCTTCTTTTGAAGGCCTTCTTCTCCTTGTTAGCATTTTGGACTTCTTTTGCCATTTGAGTTAGGCTATTTTTTAAGGTGTTATTTTCTTCAGTATTTTTGGGGTCTCCTTTCGCAAGCTGTTGACTTGTTTTTCATTATTTTCTTGCATCACTCTCATTTCTCTTCCCAGTTTTTCCTCTGCTTCTCTTACTTGCTTCTCAAAATCCTTTTTGAGCTCTTCTATGGCCTGGGACTGATTCATATTTTTCTTGAAGGCTTTGGTTGTAGGAGCTTTGATTTAGTTGTCTTCTTCTGGTTGTATGTTTTGATCTTCTTTGTCATCAAAGTAAGATTCTAAGGTCTGACTTCTTTGCGCTGGGATGTCATCATCCCAGCCAATTATTTGACTTTTAAACTCTTTCTTAAGGTAAGGGTCTGCTTCCAGTGTGGAGAATGCACTGTTCCTAGCTTTGGGGGTTTTGTGCAGCTATTTTCAGATACACTTCTAGGGACCTATAAGTTTTCAGTTCTTCCAAGGTGGTACAATCTAAGGAGAAGTGTTTACTCCTCTCCTGGCCTATATTCTAGTCTGTGAATGACCACAAGCACTCTTTTCTGCCTTGGAACTGTGAGGAGGGTTCCCTCTCCATCGCTGCCATAAGCTCTGCTATGCCAGTACTCCTCCTTTACCCAGGACTGCCACCCAGGACCATGACCCAGATCCAAGTATGGGCAAAGCAATAGAATCTTGCCTCAGTGCCATCAAAGAGACCCCTATAATTTCCTTCTGATCAGATGTTCAAGCCCCTTATGGTCTGTAGACTGAGAGCTCCAGAAGCAGCTATAGCTGCTGCCACTGCCACTGCCACTGCCTCTGCCTCTGCCACCACCCCAGGGCAGTGCTGGGGCCAGAGGGACTGTGCTCCTCTCTCACCCAGGTCCAATACACCTTTCCTACTGACCTAAGTTGTCTTTGGTTTTTGTGGGTTGAGAAGTCTGGAAACCACCTCAGCTGCCCATGATTCAGTCCCCTGAGGCCTGGTCTTTTTTTGCTCACCCATGCTGAACTGTACTCCTCTCCCAGCCTGGCACAATAGACCTTTCCAATCAACCATCCAGGTTGTCTTGGGCTGGAAATTTCTTTCCCTCTGTCTTTTGAGGGTTCTGCTGCTCTAGAATTTGTTTAGAGCCATTTTTTACAGGTATTTGGAGGGGTTTGGGGAAGAGCTCAATCAAGTCACTGCTTTTGCTCCACCATCTTGGCTACACTCCCTTAACTTCCTTTAAGGCTAAACTCAAGGACCACTTCCTATAGAAAGCCTTTCATGATTTCCCACTTTTTAGGGCTCTCTTCCTCCTCAAAATTATATTTATTCATCTATTCAAATATTGGACCCAACCCATGAGATTGCAAACTCCTTGAGAGCAAAGACTTTTTTCATTTTGTCTTCCTATCCCCAGTGCTCTAAGAAACACTAATTTAAGAAATACTAATTAAGAAATACTAATTGAATCTTACTAGTTTTAGCCAATTATTCTAGCTTGCTCCTACATTTTTGGATCCTGATTCTGTCAACCATTATTTTAATGACACTTCCCAGCTTCATGTCATCTTCCATATTTTTATAAGCATGCAACCTATGCCTCTATCCAAGATAAAACTGAGCAGTCACAAAGACAGAATTCTTGAACTCTGCATTGGAGACTTCTCTCCAAGTTGACCATGGAAATGGTAGCCCATCCCACTTCTCTGTAGTTTTTCCAAAGTGCTAAAATGAATGACTTTGCCAAATGTTTTTCTAAAATCTGGAAAAGCTAAGTCCATACCATAGTCTAATAATACTGAGGGGAAAAAAGGAAAAAGATTTGTCTGTTATGCCCTATTCTTGATGTAGTCATATTGGCACTCTGTGATTACTGTTTTCCTTTCTAGAAGTTCACAAACCATCCCTTTTTAAAGTGTTCTAGAATTTTGTTCAACTGACCAATTTTTACTTCGTAACCTTTCTATATTTTCTCTTTTCTTTTTTCTTTTTTTTTAAGATTGAGACATTTTCCTTTATCAGACCCTCTCTGGTCTTTCATGATTTTTCCAGGGTCAATGGAGTGGTTGAGCAATTCCATCTTCCAGTTCATTCTGTCCCCTGGGCACAGGCATACAGAGAGTATGGTCCAGATGTTACAGTACTCCCTGGGTGAGGATTCCCACTGAACCTTCCCCCAGACACTCGTCATCCTGTGATACAGTTCATCTGGGCCTTAAAACTCATTAAGGGCAGCTGGCTGTCTCAGAACTCTTCTGCTAGTTATCCTGGGTATCTGCTTCCTATTAACTATTTTCATTCCTCTCCTTTCTATTTCACAAAGATAATTCTTAATGGCAGAGGACAAGGGAAAGCAAAATTAAAGGTCATTTATTGTATTTTCATTATTGACTTATCATTGTTTTATTCTCTTTTCCCCAACATAGCTAAAGAGGACTCCTCCCCCCTTTTGCTGTCCAGTACAGATTGCACTAAATTTATGTTTGCTTTTCTAACTTCTTTGGTCAACTTTATTGTTTGGATTGAATTTGACTAAAATTTCCTTATGCTTTTAAAATTCATGTGTGTGTGTGTGTGTGTGTGTGTGTGTGTGTGTGTGTGTGTGCATTTGATAGTAATTTCCTCTTCAACACCAGGGACACATTCTTCAACTGCAATTCAGTCCTGGAGTTAAATGTTATGTCAGATCAAGGGGAGAATCTTTGATCTGAAATCCAACTGTTTTCATTTCTCTGGTTTAGTTTTCAGTACCTCTCTGACAGCAGGGAAATGATAGAATTATCAGATAATTTCTCTGGGTTAGGCACCGAAGGCTAAGTGATGTAGTAGGCAAAGCCTGATACGGGCGAGTCTAGTGGTTCTGATGTGAGATTGTAATAAAATGAGGCCCTTATGGAACATTTGGTAGTTAACAAAAGGAGATCTACTTAGCCATAGCATGGAAACATACCCAGCAAAGGAGACAATACTCAGCTGGTAGACAGGACTGGGAGACACTACCTCACTTTGTTTCCATGAAGAAATACTGATCAGTAGGGCAGGCTGCTGCCACCCACCTAGACATGGACATCTGACAAATTTGAAGGACACTGATTCCAGATGCTTCCATTTCAGAGAATCCTGGGTAGCATGAATTGATGCAAAGTGAAGAATAGTTTATACAAGGATCATTGAAGCATCTTTTTAAAATGTACATAATAGAACAAGCAATAATTTAGAGGGAAACACAAATAAGTTGGGTAATTTTGAAAGTATCCTGTTCAATTTATTATGAACTTTTGTGAAAAACAAGCTGTACTTAATAGAGATTCATGGCTTCACATACCCTCTTTTACTCTTTCTACTTTTTCTATGGAAATATTCCTTTTTCTCTTCATATTCATTAAATTCAAAATAAAAAAAATAATTGAGGAACAATGATTTTAATAGATATCACCATCCCAAATATTCATAATTCTGGATCTGCATGGAATAAAAGATTTTGGGACACTGACAAAGAGATCAAACCCAGAAGGAAAAGGGATGAAGCACATGCTGTCCCTGTCATCTTGCCTACCACTGACACCAAACTGAGGATGCTTTCAGTGAACACACAGAGGATTAGTTTCCATCCTCATTCTTTTAGTCATTGGCACATGGGAGTTGTTTTGTGTCTTTGTGTAATAGTCTGGGGAATATTTAATGTCATTGAATAACAGTATAAGAGAGACTTATCCTAGTGTTATTTCTATCTGAACCCAAGGGAAGGGGAGGCATCTGACCCAGCCTCTTCATTTTACAGATGAAAAACAAAACAAAACCAAACCAAGACCCAGGGATATTGAGTGATTTGTTCAACATCACCCAGGTAGTAAGCCTCAGAGGCAGGGTTGGAACCCAGGATTTCTGACCACACAGCCAGTGCTTGAGCTCCACTTTAGGAAAATTTGATCTGTATTTAAGGGAAAGTCTCCATATGACCTCCCATCTTTCAGTTCCTCAGAAGGCATTCAACTGTTTCATTCTGCCCCCATTGACTTCATGAGATTTAAAAACACTGCATCACTCCCAGTTAAATTTCCTGGTTTCAAGTGCTCTGTTTTCTATTTCTGATCTTCAGAATCCTGCCCTGTGACTTTCTTCCCCTCAACGCACCTCTGATTCACTCATATGTTCTCATCATCAGAAAGCAGATGTGTCCTGGGCTGGGGTGCTCATTAGGACTTAATAGGCCTTATTTAAAGTCAGAAGAAGTTGCATCCTAGTGATTCCCATTCAAACCAGATGATGCTCTCAAATGTTACTTTTTTTTAAAGCTTTTCTTTTTTTCTGGGAAGAGAGAGACATAAATATCAGGGCAATTTCAAGGGCTGTAACTAACTGTGGGTGCAGCATTTCATCCTTGTGTATTTATGCCAGGAGACTCACAGACTAGAGGAATTAATGGAACAGTGGGGAATGTGTGCCAGCCTGGATTATGAGAAGGTCATAATTAACTGAGCCCTGACTAAGAGATTGGCAGGCACAACTTTTGATCTTTCCTAATGCCCCAAGAATAGAAGCATAAATGCAACTTTCATATGGAAACTCCAGAGACCTCAAGGATTGAGGATGTTCAAATAGTTTTGTCCAACCTTAATAGAGGGCCATCCTCAGGTAGCCACTTAGAATAATTGATGGGGCAGAAAGTAGAGAAGAAATTAAAGATGTTACAGACTGGACAAGAGACGAATATCTACAGTGTACGTACTCACACTCCTCAACTTGCTCATACCTTAACGTGCAGATAGACAATTGTGTGAGATCAGTGGAAAGAGTGTTGATTTGGAGTCAACCTTTTAGGGCTTCAGTTTCCTCATAGGTGAAATAAGGAGGATTAAACCAGATAACCTGTGGGGCTCTTTACAGTTCTAAATCAATGACCCTATGACTAATTTCGAATGAACAGAATCATATGTTCCTGTTCCATGTGTCTTGACGTCAGGACATATTATGATATACTTCCATATGCCTCAGAAGTAGGGATGTATAATTTTACCACTGGAGATAATTTAGTAGGTAATAGTCTGGAATTTCTGTGGCCAAAAAATCCACGACCTTAAGTTTGACCTGGTGAGGACCCTTTTCTAAACCTAGGTAGGCAGATCTTGAGACAATACACATTTATAGAAATATACACATAGTTTATCAATGGACCCAAACACAAAGTCTTAATAGCAACTATAGATAGAGCCTGAAGCAGCTCTGGAGGCAATTCAGAGACCTCCATGTCTGTCTAACCCTTTCAAAACATGCCACCACCACCATTCCACCTCTCAGGAGGAGATAGGCAACAACCCCTAACCCCATCCCCTCCAGCCTGTTCTGACCATCCTCCCCAGGAGAAGTATCCCTCCCCACTACATGACCCCAAGAATAAAGCCCCACACTGAGGCTGCAAGGCAGACCTAGGGAGACCCCCAAGACCCTGAATTTTTCACTTCTAATCATCTGCCACACGCAGCTCTCTCTGTGGTGTATTCCTTTTACCCTCCCTTCTGTTTCTCTTTTCAAACCCTCAGGACAGAATCAACCCCCTCCTAGGACCTGTTTATCTTATTTAACTTCATTAATAGCCTTTGAAGACAGTAAAATTGTTATGGACCACTTGTTTGGTTTTTTCCTCTCCCATTAGAATATTAGGATTAAATCATCATGCCATAATTGCTCAAATAAATTTGCTTTTCCATATTTCTTTTAACTTTTCTGTTTATATTTCAAAGTTCCTACTACTCTGTCCTTTTCATCAAAAATACATGGAAATCATCTACTCTATTAAAAATACATTTCGCCCCAACCCTATAAGAAAATACTCATCCTTGTATGTAGGCCTTTGGGAATATTATATTTGAAGATCTCTCATTTATAATAGAAACTTTGAGGTCTTTTGTGATCCTGACTATGATTCTTGAAACAGA
Organism: Vombatus ursinus; assembly: GCF_900497805.2. NCBI lineage: Eukaryota > Metazoa > Chordata > Mammalia > Diprotodontia > Vombatidae > Vombatus > Vombatus ursinus. The sequence goes on along the minus strand of NW_020950239.1, from coordinate 129,776 downwards.
ATTTGAACTGCTTCTTTTTGTTTCTTTGCTTTCCCTTCCTTCTTTCCTTCTTTCCTTCCTTCCTTCCTTTTCTCTTTCTTCTTTTCTTTCTTTTTTCTTTCTTTTCTTTTTTGATGCATGAGCTCTGGATTTTGGTTACAACATCCCTCGTACTTTTAAATATGTATTTATTTTTAGAAAGTTATCAGTAGATTATTTTTTATCTCTACTTTGTCCTTGGGTTTTTAACAGAGCTGGGCAGCTTTCATTTATGATATCTTAAAATAATAATATTCAGGTTTTGTTTTGTTTTAATCAAGGTTTTCAGAGATTCTATTGATTTTTAAATTATCTCACATTGAGCTCTTTTCCATGTCAGATTTTTTTTATATCAGACGTCTTACAGTTTCTCCAATTTTTTAATATAAGTTTTCCTAGGTTTGCCAGACCTTTCAACATTTCTTATGATGCAATAATACAATTAACATACCATGATTTATTCAGCCTTTTCCCAAATGATGAGCATTCTCTTTGCGGTATTTGCTGCTACAAGAGTTTAGTGATGTCTTGGGCATTGTTCCAAATTGCTTTCCAGAATGGTTGGGCCAATGTACAGCTTCATCAACCGTGCATTAATGTGTCCCCCAAAATGGCCGTTTTCCTTTCTGGTCTTCTTTGCCAAACTGATGAATGTGAGGTAAAAACTCAAAGTTATTTTAATCTGTGTTCTAATTAATAATGATTGGGAAGAGATTTTTCAGGTGGTTGTGAATCATTTTGATTCCTTTTTTTGAAAACTTTCTTTTTTATAACTTTGGACTATTTGTCTATTGGGAGAATGACTGTCAGATCCTAAGTTTTTTATAGATCGATGTTACATGTCATTGAGGATAGTGTACCTAGGGGATATACTTTACTATCAGAAGTTTTCTTACATGGAGAAGAAATCATGGGATGACAGACTTTAAAGTTAAAAAAGGCCTTAGAGGGGCAGCTAGGTGGTGCAGTGGATAGAGTACTGACCCTGAAGTCAAGAGGACCTGAGTTCAAATCCAGCCTCAGACCAAACACTTGAAACTTATTAGCTGTGTGACCCTGGGCAAGTCACTTAACCTCAATTGCCTAAAAAGAAATATCTTAGAGACCAACTATTTAAGCTCTTTTGTTTTTACACATGAAGAAACTGAGACATTGCTAGGTTATATGGGTTACCCAAGTTCAAATAGGTAATAAGTCACAGAGTTTGGATTCAAATGCAGAATTTTCATAATAAGTGCAAATGATTTTTTCTTTTTTAAAATTTTATTTTATTTTGAACTTAATAAAGCAAGCATTACCATAGCATAGTAGAATAGAAAAAACAAGATAACTGTACATGGGACTGCAAATATATTATGTGTAACTTTCTATTCTTTTAAATATATAATAAAGTTATCATGTAAATTTATTTATTTTTATTTTTTTATTCCCTCCCCCCCACCCTAGAGTTGGCTACTATTAGACACAAATATGTATGTAGATATATAAAACCATTCTATACATATTTCTGTTTCTACCTGCTTTATCTGGATGCAGATAACATCTTCCTTCATATGACTTTGTAGTTAATTTGGGTATTTATAATAGTCAAAATGACTCAGGTGCTCAAAGTTGTTCTTGAAATAATATTGTTACTGTATACAATATTTTCTTGGCTCTGTTCATTTCACTCTTCATTATTTCATGCAAGTCTATCCATGTTTTTCTAAAACCATTGAGCTCATCATTTGTTATAGCACAGTAGTATTTCATCACAATCATATACCATAACTTGTTCAGCCATTTCATAAATGACATTTTAGCATTATTGGAGAAATATTACATGGGATGAACAAGTGGTTTGATGCATTTTGATTTAAGGATCTCTTCAAATGGGGAGAGAGAGAGACAAAGAGAGAGAGACAGAGACAGAGACAGAGAGAGGGGGGAGGGGAGAGGAGAGGGAGAGGCAGAGACAGAGACAGATATAGAGAGGAGAACACATTTCACATTTATTAAGTGCCAGGTACGATGCTAAGTATTATGAATACAAATACAAAGAATCAAGACAGTTTCTGCCCTCAAGGAGCTTATGTTCTAATAGAGGAAAACAATTTTTAAAGAAGAGCTAGAAAGTTTTTAGAGTCATATGGAGCAAGATTAGAGAAGAGGTGTGGAAGCTTGGGGCCCCTTAAGAGAAGTCCAAGGCTCACCTATCAGAGCTGAGTTCTCTTTAGGAGAGATAGCGATGGTTTAAAATGCCAACTTCAGAGTCTATGAAGCAAAACTTAAGGACATTTTACACTAAGAGCTTTTGATTTCCTTCTATTTAAGAACCAGCTACTATTTGCAGAGCCCTTTCACGGGTTGTGGTTGGTCAGATGTTTCATTTGTGTCTGACTCTTTGTGACCTCATTTGAGGTTTTCTTGGCATAGATATTGGAGTGGTTTGCCCTTTCCTTCTCCAGGTCATTTTACATAAAGCAAACAGGGTTAAGTGAGTTACCCAGGGTCACAAGGCTAGTAAGTGTCTGAGGTCAGATTTAAACTCAGAAAGATGAATCTTCCTGACTTCAGGCCCAGCACTCTAACCACTCTTTCACCTAGCTACCCTTTCACGAGTAGCTAGGGCCAAATAATTCATCACTTAATATCCAAACTGCTAATCGTGACCACCTTGATACTTAGCTAGGATGTTTCTTAGATAGCAGTAAGCATTCATTTCTAGAAAGATTCACCGCACAGAAGCCATCAGAGTAGCACTAGAGGATGAGATGCTATGAATGAGTTCTGAGCTATAACCATACATGGAATATCTATACCAGAGAGATAACTCATAGATTGATGTTTTGAATCAATCCATCAATCAACAAAGATTTGTTGAGTACCTCTTATGTGACAATCACTAAGCTAGGTTCCAGGGACATAAAGATTAAAAAAAAATTAGTCCCTGATCTCAAGGACTTTAGTCTATAGTCTTTTATCTGTAAAAGGGAGAATTGTGTGTGTATGTGTGTGTGTGTGTGTGTGTGCATGTGCAAAATATACACATAATAAATGCCAGATAAATTCAAAGGATAGCATAAGGCACTAGCTTGGGACTGGGAGTGAGGTGGGTGTCCCAACTGAGCTGAGCTTCCTTTAACTAGAAAATTCAAAAGGCTGCAAAGGAGTGGGGAGCATGCATTGCAGCTACAGGGGACAGCTAGTACAAAGGCATGGCTCTGGGTCAGAGGTGGGGGTGGCAGTGTGACGTTATACAATCATGCGCAAAGGACAGTAGGCCTATTCTGACTGGAACATAAGTGTATGAAAGGAGGCAATATGTCTGAGAAGGTAAGCTGGAGCCTAACTGTAAATGGCTTGAAATAAAAATCAGAGGAGTTTGTATTTCATCACAGGCCAATAGAAAGCCAGTGGAGTCTATTGGGCAGGAGACTGAAATAGGCAGACATACGCTTTAGGAGTATCCATTTGGCAGTCGTGTGGAGGAACAGTTGGACAGGGGAGAGATTGGAGGCAGGGAGATAAATTAGAAGAAGTGAAGAAAACATAAACTAGGGTGGTGACAGTGTGAATTGAGAGAAGGGGAGAAATACAAAAGATTTGGTGAAGATAGAGGTGAAAAACCTTGGCACTTGATCAGCTGTGAGATGAGGAAGAGGAAGGAGAGGAGGGTGACATTGAGGTTAAGAACATGGGAGACTAGAAGGCTTCAGGTATCCTCAGAAAGAAACAGGGAAGTGAGGAAGAGAGAAGGATTTGGCAGGGTGAAATATAATAACTTTGGTTTTGGACACTTTGAGTTTGAGATATATATGGAACATTTATCTTGAAATGTGAACTAGGTGGTTCGCAATGTGTGACTGGAGCTGAAGAGAAAGACCAGGACTTAATATAAAGATCTGGGAGTCATCTGCACAGATTGATGGTTAAATTCATGAAAAGTGGGTATAGTCAGAATGACTAACATGGAAATGTTTTATGTGATTGAGCATGTATAACCCATATCAGGTTTCTTACTATCTGGGGGGAGGAAGGGAGGAATAGAATTTAGAGTTCAAAACCTAAAAAAATGCTAAAAATTGTGTTAGCATATAATTAAGGAAAATATTACAAAAAGGGGGGTGCAGTCACATGTTGGATTCAAAAGTAGACACAGAATTTAGACAAAATACACTTGCTTTCCTTAGGGAGCTTACTGTCTAGCACAAGGTCAAATCACAGAGATAGCTTGAATATAAAATCATATATAATAGGTACATGGGGGGGGTAGAAAAAACCTACTATGTGATGATGACAATAGCAATAACCAGAAAGCTGGGTAAAATGAAATGCAATATCATGAGGGGAAAGCCTTTTAAAATTATCTAATCCAACACTATTATTATTATCATTATTATTAATCATGTGGTTAACAAATATTATTAACCATATTAAGAAGCACGTTAACCACTATTATTAACTATTATTGATGATAACCATTATTATTAACCAATATTATTAACCACATTTTGTTGGTTGTGAGCACCCCCTGTGAGTAAATTCCTCCATCAGTACAGATCCACTTCTTATTATGTCCAAGACAAAGCCTTGGAGAGTTACCTAGTACAGTGAATGATTAAGTGACTTGGCCAGGGTCACATAATTAATATAAAGCAGAAGGAGCACTTGGATCCAGGTCTTTCTGATTTCAAGGCCATCTCTATATACACTATGATAGGCTGCCCTTACTTAATAGATGGAAAATTGGGGGCCAGAGAGGGGGCATCTCTTACACTAGTTTACACAGGTAACAAGAAATAAAACTGGGATTTGAAATGAATTCTTCCTTCTCCAGATCTAACTTTCTTGCTGTGGCACCATGCTCTTCTCTTCCCAACCCCTGTTATCCCCACCATAAAAAGGATAGATTTCATATTTTGTGATTCAAGTCAAAATGTCTCTTTCCTCTCTGTGGCTCTTTCCACAAAATAATGATTTTCATAATATGATGTATGGCTAATTCCTGGATATGAACCTGTTCCGAAAAACAAATCCATTTTTCACAAGTCATTCTATTTCTTGAACAATCTGCAAGTGAGTCAAATTTATAATGTAATTGATACCATAGAGAAGATGTGTCATGCTCCTATGTCTTAAATACCAAATGGCAGGAATCAAGTTTCTCTGCTGGTGATATTAAGGTGTACTTTACTGATGGCTCATTTTTTTTCTTTCTTCCCTTTTTATTGAGAAAGTGGATAAAAGATTGTACGTGATTCCTCTGCTCTCATCAGTTGTCAGGCCTGGAATACGTATAATTTGAGAACATCAAATTCTGGTCTCTTTGTCTTGGATTCCTAAAAGATAACAATGGCTTGAATTTACTGTTTTCTAAAAGCCATTTTGACTTGGGAATCTTTGAATGGCAGTTTCCTGAATTGAGCAGAATTGCATATGACAGAATCTTTCAAGTGTTGAACAATCCAGGCTTCACTGGTCATTTTCCATCACCAATCTGATTTACTTAACATAGCTTTGGGTGAAGACTTACAAGATGGCAATGATTTACTCTGATACTTCATTTTTCTTGGAAAAAAAGTCAGATTTTCCATCTACAGATAACTCCACAGAAAGAGAATGTTGTAAGAGTCAACTTTCTAACACAAATTAGCACTTTAAGGTCTACTAAACACCTTAAAAATTATCCCAGCTGATCATCACAACATCCTTGTAAGGGAGGTGTTATTATTATCCCCATTTTTCAGATGAGAAAGCTGAGGCTGAGAGAAATGAAGTGATTTACCCAGGATCACATGGCCAGTAAGTACCTTAGGTAAAGTTAGAACTTAGGTCTATTTAGATTTCAAAATTGGTTAACACTAGCTGCCTCATTCTGATGGTCAGGAATTTCTGGTAGCTCTCATTTAGCTGTGCTTTGGCATGAGAGTTTGATATTAAAAAGAATCAAGAAGTCAGGTTACTGAACAGGCATAGTTTTGGTGAGCTGCCATCACTTGGAAAATCACATTGAATCATTTCCACTTCCAAGTACATCTGTACTAATCTTGAAATTCATATGTCGCTGGGCTCTAGTTTCAGAGTTTTTGTTCTATTGAAGCCCATTGATCAAGAGCAAGCATGCAGAGAGTGATGGAGATGCAGACACCTCATGGGTTAATTATTCCTGTGTGGCTTTGTTTATTTGGAATAAATGAAAGTGAATCTCTCTTTGATTGCTGAGCCAAACAGCTTGGCCTATGGACACCCAACCAGCTGCTGCTCCCCATAGCCTTGTGCTACCATTTGCTTAGTCCAGTCCTGAGGATTCTGGGCTGGAGGAAACATGCTACATCTCAATCTCTCTGCTCAAGGAAAATTTCCCCTTTTGAAAAAGTCTTACAGTTATGCTATATGCAGTTGTGTATTTTATGGGTTCATGGGATTTACAACTGGATGGGACCTGAGTTTAAATTCTGCCTTGAATGCTTACAAATGGTACAACTCTAAACATTTTGCATTATCTCTCTTAGCCTCATGTTCCTCATCTGTAAAATGGAGGTGATGTATGTTTATGTGTGTATATATATATATATACACACATATGTGTGTGTGTGTTTGTATGTATATGTCCTTTGAAAAAGGTGAGTAGCATTATTCAAATTTGTATTGCATAGTTCCATCAGGTTGGAACCAATGACCATATTTTATATGAATATATCTTTGAATAAAGTGAATTCAAATACATGTGACCATCTCTCTCTCTCTCTCCCTCTCTCTCTTTCTAGGACACAGAAGCTGCAGGATCTCAGAGAAGGGGGAAGATCAGGAGAAAGTACCCTAGGAATGGAGTCAGAGCACGTGGATTCGAATCCAGGTTTTGCGATTTCCTACTTGTAGTACTTTGGGCATGTCATTTAACGCCTCTGGGACTTGTCTTCCTTATCTGTCGAATGAATGTGGGGAGGGAAGGAGAGTTGCACTGATCACCTCTCAGGTAACTTTCAGCCCCTCCCCTACAGTTCTGTGATCAGTGTAAGTCAGAGTGGTCAGGAAAATTTCTGGAGGAGGCAGGACCTGAGAGGCAGCATGATGCAGTGAATAGGCCACTAGTTCTGGAGTCAGAAAGACCTGATTTCCAATCCCACCTCACACACTTACTCACGGTGCAAACTTGGGAAAGTCACTTGTGCTGTCTCTGTCTTTTTTTCTCATCTATAAAATGAAGCAGCTGACCTTTAAAGGCTTCTCTGGTCACTTCCCACTCTGGATCTATGATCCTATCACTTGAACTGAAGAACGGGTAGATCCCAGAGCAGTAAGTGGCAGGAGAAGGAAGGGCACTCCACTTGAGGAGAGCAGCAGGGGTGAAGGTGTTGAGGTAAGTTTCTCATATTGACAGGACTGAAGATGCCATGCTGGTTAGAGTGTAGTGAGGGATGGAAGGTTGGAGAAGGGTGGGTTTAGACAGCAGAAGATCTCAAATGCCAGGTTGAGGAGAGCACCTCATGCCCCATAGTTGGGAGCAGTTACATATTTCTTTATGGGAAAGGGTAGCTCTTAACATTTGTTGCTTACACTGGCATTGTGAGCAGCACGTCACAAGTCATCTAAATTTTGCATCTCCCCACTGTGTCTGCTTTCGGGCCGTGAACACAGTGTTCCTTACACTTTAATGAGGAAAAGAAAACTCCATTTTGACTCCAAGTCATAGGGTTGTTTTTGAAAGCTGGGCTCTAGTCCAAGTCTGCCAGTCTATGATTTCAGAATTCTCTGCTTCCCACTCTGGTCTTGGTCAGTAGCTCTTTATCATGGCCAAACCAAGAACTCATCTTTGCCAGCATCTGGCGGAAGTCCTTGTTTCAGTGACTTCCTACCAATCAGGGATATCGTAACAGTATGTTCTGGGAGATGCCTAGGTTATGGCCTCAATGGTATATGAAAACAAGGATAGGAGAGGAGGACATGTGTCCACTTAGGTTTAAAAGGAGACAAATGACACACAGCATGCTGTGAGATATTATCTAGAGGGCTACAGTTTGAATTATTTGTCATAACTTTGGCCTGATAATTGTGTAGCAGTATCCACAATAATGTGTTTGGAGTGCCCAGGCAAGAAGAACCACCACCTGGTGAGCCTTTTCCTTTTGCCTTCCCTTCACCTTTCCCTCAACCCCCAGCTGCCCATGGAACCACTGGGCAGGAATTGCTGCCAGTAGGGTGGCCCTTTCCTGTTGACACCCCTTTGCTTCTCTTCAAACCCCCAGACCACCCAGCACACACAGAGTGGTCAGGCAGGAAAAGCAACACAGCTACTCATACCTCTTAGATGACCTGTGTGTCACCTGCTCCCAACTTTCTGGTGGGATGGAGGATCTCTAAGCCTTCCTTACCACATGCCCTGTGAGTCTTCTACTTATCCTTCCAGTATCTCTTCAAGAGCCCCTACCTTGACTGCTGCCTGACCTGCTGATACAGCCTTTGGAGCCTTCAACCTTTCCATCTACCTCACCACTGCATCTTTAGGATTTCCATGCTTTTCTATCCAACATGTAGCTGGACCCTCTTGTAAGTCTTGTTTACCCAATTTATACTGTGAGCCTAGCTTACTTTGTCATTTGTATCTCTAGTACTTAGAAGAGTCCTTGGCATTTAGTAAACCCATTCATTAATTCACTTATCCATTCATTTCATTCATTTAGTCTCAAATTGACACTGACACAGAAGGGCATTTTAAAAAAGAAGAATAATGTCTAGACAATACTATAAGACTATGAATCATGGAGTAATAAGGTCTCCAAGGAATCCCAATTAGGGGTCACTGAAAGGGTGATGGGAAGCACAGGTAGCACATTAGTATCAGTGAAGTTGCCTAGAGTAACTGAGATAAAAGATATTTCCAGAAAGCATGTGTTTGGCAATGAGAAGACGCATAATAACAGCAAAAATAAGAAAAGTCTTAACTGACGAGCTTAAGCCCACAGAATATTAATTGACTAGAGGAAAGCCTCTAAAGTCATGTAGACAGGGATATGTTGGAGCTAGCTCAAACCTCCTCATTCACGAGCTGATTATTAAGCTTCCAGTATGAACATTTATATCTGGGAAATTGGCAAATGACCTGAATTAGGGTTTGATTTGTTCTTTTGTTGACGGTCTTGTCTTTAAAAAAGTGATGGAGAAAATGTTAATAATATAGATGAAATTTACAAGTGTATTGTCCATATATATGTATATGTATGTGTATGTATATATATATATGTTTGTGTATATATGTGTGTATGTGTGTATTCATGTGTGTGTGTGTGTGTGTGTGTGTGTGTGTGTGTATGAGGGGAGGCTGGTTGTTAAACATTTGCCAGCACATTCCTGATTGCATAGCTCTTATGTGAAGGATATTTGGGGGCTGAAGGGGAGTCATGAGCATGATTCACTCAGGGTGAGAGGGTCTGGATGGGCTCTGATCTGTATAACTAGTGGGAATACCTACCTTAGCAAGATCAGAAATTGAAGCACTGGTCTAGAATTCTCCCAATACTTCTATGAAAGAATTATTAGAAGTATCAATAATCTCATTTTATAGTTGACAAATGAGGTTCAGAATAGTTATATGATCAGTTTAAGGTTACAAAATCAAGACAAATGCAAGTTACTTAGTATAAATGCAATGCTCTTTCTCATATGGTCAATGCTGCTGCTACTGCTATAGATGATGAGGATGGTGAAGATGGTGACATAAGACTTCAAGATTTACAACACGCTTTCCTTCCTGTGGCCTTTCCATTTCCCTATATCTCAATCTGCCTTAAGGCTAGCCTTTGGTCTATCCTGTTTCTTGTCACCACTGGATCTCAGACCTCCAGGATGCTTCTCAAGTCTAGGGGCTAACTGCATGATTCGTGCCCAGTCAGTCAATAAACATTTGCTTCAGTTAATGACTGACTGCCTCTGGGGCCCCTTCCTCCTTCTAACTGGAGAGGGTACAGAGTAAGTAGTGGAGCTATTGCTCCTCCCAAATCCAATGAGCCATCAGTTGCCTCTAGTCCAGAAGCATTCAGCTGAGTGAGAAATTATGAGATGGCTTTGCCATCTGGTCTAAAGGCAACTGGTAGCTCATTGGATAGAGCACTGGGCCTAAAGTCAGGAAGACAAATTCAAATGTGGCCTCTGACCCTCACTGGCTACGTGATTCTGGGCAAATCATCTAACCTCAAATTCCTCAATTATATAATGGGGTTCATAATAGCAACTACCTATTAGGGATGTTGTGAAGATCAAATGTGATAATACCTATTTTTAAAAGTGCTTAGCACAGTGCCTGGTACATAGTAAATGTTATATAAATGCTCACTCCCATCATGCCCTTGGTGCAGTTCTATTTTCCCCACCCCTCCTGGATTTTCAGTTTCTACATTTGTCTTTCCCCATTAGATTGTGAGCTCCTTGACAGCAAGGATTATTTTTTGCCTTTCTTTGTATCCTCAGCATTTAACACAGTAACTGTCATATAACAGGTGCTTAGTGCTTCGTAAATGTTTATTGATGGACTGCAGGGGAGGGGAACCTGCAGCCTCTAGGTCCTCAAGTGCAGTTTTCATTTCTGTGAAGTTTGGATTCAGTCAACAACTGCACTTGAGGACCTAGAGGGCCACGTGTGGCCTTGAGGCCACAGGTTCCCCACCCCAGGCCTAACAGCACTTCATTACATAAGTAAGCCCTGCTCTAAACTCTTGTCATGTCTAGGCTTTGTGGTTCATTCTTTCAAAGAGGAGACTGCTATTTGACTTGTGGACAGAAAGAAGTCCTTTCCAAATGGCTGTCTTTGAAAGTTCTCCCTCTGAGGCTGATGTTCGTTCTGATTGTTCCTGAGGAGTGAGATTTCATGTTGACCTAGGGATGACAGTGAAGTTTTGTGAAATAGTTTAAATCCTACTTTTTAAAGTCCCCATTATACAGAGACTTTGGATACTATTAGAGCGCCTTGAAGAAAGCACAGTCTCTTGGGACGGCCAGTTAACTGCCATCTTTGAAGGAGTCTTTGTTGTTTCTGAATCACTAAAAGAGTACCAATCACAATAACCACCATGGCAGAAAGAGTCTATGAGAAACTGGCTATTGATTTAGTATTCTATATGGTCAGTGAGGGATGCAAAGGGTTAACTGTCATGGGAGAAGGAAGCTATGAGGCCCTTAGAGAAAATGAAAATTCTTCATTCCTCGGGCAACTGACAGTTAACTGCTGCTGGGGAGAAAATGGCAGCTAACTGCCTTTGGAGGAAGATTCTGCAAAGAAGATATTCTGAAGAACATTCCTGAAGGAGGCCTTACCTGCTACCCTGAGGTGAATTCAGTTAACTATGTACACTCTGAGGAGAGATGGACTGACAGATTTGCATAAAATGCCATTCTGAGAGGAACTGAGTTAGAACTCCAATCTGAACAGAACTGAATTGTTGGACTGTGGTTCCAATATTGGGGAGCGGTTAGCAGCTGCCTATGACTGAGAGGAATTCTACTCAGCAACTCCTTTCTTCTGCTTTTTAAGAGTCTGGAAGCAACTCTAGTTGTGATTTCCCTCATAGCTAATAGAGTGTTTAAATATTTATCTACGTCTTTGTATTATTTGATACTGTTAATAAATAATATAGGTAGTAAATTAATTTTTGTCAAAACTGATCACTTTGGACTTTCAGAATGAATGGACTATGGGAATATGAATATGGGAATAGAATATGGAAAAAAATGTTTCTTCCCCCCAAAAAAAGTTTAATAGTGACTAACAAGTAGTTAAATACACAATGAAAGAGAGTTTATATTTCAAGTGATTTCTGGGTAATATCCAGGTAATACTTACTAGATTGCCTTTGAACCCAGTAAGAGAGGGGGGAAATTATAAGGTAACATAGCCATAGCAGACTGAAAGGAGGTGATGTCTTCTGTGTGTCTTCCAGGGCATCTGAGAGGTGATGTTCATATCCTGCAATACATACTCTCGGACACCCAAACAATTCCTATACGTGGGGTTTTGCTCATGGGGTTGCTACATATGGGTTAACAAAAGCCTACAATGGAACATAAAAATATTATTTCTTTCCATACTTTCTAAATGGTATCCTTCCTGAAAATACTAGAGAAATTGCTGGACCCTGAATTCCAGCTTACCTCAAACTTTTATGCTACTCTGATTCACTGCAGTTGAATGTCTGGTCCCTGTACCAGCAATTGTCAGCAGTAATGTGAAACTCTTTTGTTTTCCAGTTAGCATTGAAGAGATGCAAACTGACCCCTAGTGGAAATAATTAACTCTCGAAAACTCTAGGCTCCAGTTTATTTCTGTTATTTCTTTCATAACTTTTGAACGAGTTCTGGGGTAGGGAGGGGAGCTCAGCTTCTAGATGCAGCTTAGAAGGAACATCCTCAGAGACAATAATAATTTTATCTTTATTGAGCATCTTCAAATTCTACAATCGTCAAGGGTACATGATGGAAAATTGGACCCAAGAGTAGTTGAAGGTAGTAGATTGGCTGCTCTTGGGGCTTCATATCTTTCCCACCGTACTATTTTAAAACCTACTTGGTTTGTTTCCTGATCTTTCTCTCTTTCAGCTTTGTTTTCCTACTTTCTTTTCTTTTTTTGTTCAGTCATTCAGTCTACCTGGTTAAATTCTTACTATGTCTACTGCCCTTGTTATTTTCTCATTCTGCATTCCTGTACAGTGATCAGGTCTCAGGGGTGGTTGCAGCAAGGAGTGGCCAAAGCCCACTCCAAGCAGAATGCTCCTTGCTTTAGGTGACCTGCAGGGGAGTGGGCAGGCAATCCTATAGATCATGTCTCTAAGACACAGAATACTGTGACCCACGTGGACCATGGGTGTCTATGCTTTTCCATAGGCTACCTCTATGCCTACAGTGTTCTTCTTCATGTCCTCTACTTGGATCCTCTTAGTGCCCTTCAAGACAGCTCCAATGCCAACAGGAAGTCCTTGCTGATTCTCCCACCCATTGTTCTTCCTCATTCCAAAATTGATTTGTAGACATTTTGTATTGACTTACATGTCACATGTCTGTGCACTCAGGAAACTGTAGCCTTCTTGAGCCCAGAGCACAATTAATGTCTTTCTCTTCCCAGTCCCCTAAGGTAGTCCTTGGCATCTGCTAGATGTTTGCTGATTTGAAGTAAATTGGATATTGGAGGTAAGAAGTTGTTACTTAGGAGTTTCAGCTGCTCAGGTGCCAAAACTTCATTTTCATGCTAATGATCAGAGCTGTCTAGTACCTCTCCACTCTCTTCCCCATCTCTGCACAAGGGGAAAAAAAGGCATGGGATTCCAAGGTCAGAGAGACTCTGTTTGCATCTTCATCTAGACAATAAATATAAGATTTAATCATAGGATAAACTCAATTAGGGATAAACTGAATGATAATAGAAATTGAAAAAGAAAGAATAGGCTTTCCTTTACTTTCCCTTCATTGATGACTTTTTTCCCATTACATTAATTTCCAAATATGTCCCTCTCCTTCCCTTACCTGAAGGTTTTCTCTTATATCAAAGATTAATAAAATTATTAATTACTTCAGTAAAACCAGTCAGCACATCTATTCTCACACTGCATATGTTCTATTACATAACTATAATTCCTCACCTTCGAAATGAATGGAAAAATGACACTTTTCTCAACTTTTCCTATGGGCCAAGTTTGTGCATTGTAAATATATAGTGTGGAGTTTATTTAATTTTTCTTGCCTTTTTACATTGCTGTAGTCAATTACTTCATATCAGGTCATAGAAGTCTTCTAATACTTCTCTGTATTTATCCTATTATATTAAGAGGTGGCAGTAGCTAGTGTTGGATTTGGAAATGGGAAGACATGAGTTCAAATCCTGCCTCAGGCACTTACTAGCTGTGTGACCCTGGGCAAGTCACTTAACCTCTATAATCCTCAGTTTCCTCATCAATAAAACGGGGATAATAATGGCACCTAACAGGGTTGTTGTAGGAATCAAATAATATTTATAAAGCATTTTGTAAAACTTAAAATACTATATAAAAGCTAATGATTATTATTAGCTCAGAATCAAATAGATAATCAACAAGATAATATTTGTCAAGTGCTTAGAATAGTAACCAGTCCATTGTAGGTATTTAGCAAGTCCTTCCTTCCTTTCTTCCTTTCTTTTCTTCCTTCCTCCCTCCTTTCTTTCTTTCTTTCCTTCTTCCTTCCTTCCTTCTTTTCTTCTTTGTTTCTTTCTTCCTTCCTATCACCATCATCATCATCATCATCATCATCATCATCATCTTAATTGTTTCTGATAGCCCAGTGATATCTCATTATGTTAATATGCTGTAACTTCTTCAGGAATTCCACAATTAATGAACATTTACTTTGTTTCCAGTTGTTTGCTATCATAAAAAGTCCCACCACTGCAAATTTTGGTGTGCTCAGGACTTTTCTGTCTTAGAGGTACATACCTAACAGTGAAATATCTGAGTCAGAAAATACAACAGGCGCTGTTCTCGTTTTTTTAAAAGCACATTTCCAACTTATTTTCCAGAGTAGTTGGACAAATTCACTTTGATTATCTTTTTTTAAAAGTCATGGAAAATATTGTCACAGGAAATGAGAAGCTGAAAAAAATAATAAATAGACTCTACTTTTTTTGAACCATCCTGTCGCCGCTTAGTGCAGGAAATATGGGCCTTCTTTCCCTCAGCAATCTGAGCATTTGGTACACAATATACACTTGACCTCATGTTGTCCTGGCACCAGACAGAGTGCAGCACAAAGCCAAACTCCAGATCCAAGTAAAACTGGAAAACTGTAAGTTGTGTCTCCCAACAGCAGGAGCACATCATGAATTCAGTTGGGTTTAATTGCATGCTGTAGCGACTGTATCAGTTGCCATGGCAACTAGCCACAACACCAGTAAATGGATCTGTTTGGGAGTTTTAACCAAATAAGCACCAGGATGGTGTTGGAGAAAATGTGTCCTAATGCATGGGTAGGGGAGGCTAGGGTGGAAAGGAGAGACATTGAATAAAAGCATCATCTTTCTGCCTGACTGCATGAAAGAGAACTTTATTTTTTTTTTTCATTCAAAATGTTTCTACGTGCTCCAGATAGCTACCACCCTCATAGACATCCAGACATATGTATCTTGGGTTGAAAAGTCTATGTTTGGGGATTGGCAGCTCACTGCACTGGTGAGTTTCATGAGGAAAATTGCAGCTTTAACAGGTTGTAGAACAAGGAACCCTGCCTGACTCACAATGTCTGAATGAATGAACACAAGATAATCCCCTGTATATGCTTAGCCATCTTCTGTGGCTAAGCAAATGATAACATTGTTAGCCCAGGTGTGCTGGCCTTTTAAAAGTGAGATTTTCCTCATCGCCAGCAGAGAGCTAGGAGTGGGAGATCTGGATCAATGACTTTACAGTTTTTATGGAGTGTCTATTGAACTGCAGCCACCAGACAAAGGTTCTTAGCCTGGGCTCCATAAACTTGTTTTTTTTTTTTAAGATTTTGATTAATCTATTCCAATATCTGTAATTCTACACAGTTTATTTTATGCATTTTAAAGCATTACTAGGCAAAGGGGTTTCATAGTGTTTACCAGACTGCTACAACATTCCATTAGACAAAAAAGGAGTAAGAAGCTCAGTACTTAGGAAAAACTTTAGTATCTATAGCTGTTACTAACTCCAGATGTTATTCAATTTTACTCCCGTGTTTTATAGATGAAGAAAATTAGGTCCATCAACATTAAATGAATTGTCTACAGTCACACTAGTTTTAAAATCATAGATGTAAAAAGAAAGAGTCTTAAAAGCCACTGAATCTGGCTTTTTTTAATTTTACAGATTAAAAAACTGGGGCTAAAAGGGATTAAATGACTTGTCCAGGGTCACACAGTTAGTAACTATCTGAAGTCAGATTAAAATTCAGGTCTTCCTACATCTATGTTCAACATTCAATCCAATGGGCCATTTACCTCCTAGGTAGCCAGTAACAGAGGAAAGATTCAAAACAAGATCTTCTGACTCCAACTTCATTGATTTTTCCATTACTCTACGTTCCCAGGGCAAGTTTAGGAATTTTTGACACTTATTTCCACTCATTATTCATTTAATTTGGAACACTTGGCATCTACAGAGAAAATTTTGGGCACGGAGCTTCAGTAAATATTACCTTTAGGGATTAAGAAGGAGGCAGTTGCAGCATTACTGGACTTGAGACTACTCAATGCTCTTAAACAATCTGTGCCTCAATTTCCTCATCTTTAAAACAAATTACTTGAACTCAGTGGTTTCTAAATTGGATCATAATTAGCTTCACTGTTAAGCCAAAATTTCCAATTAGGTCTTTTCAAATTGAAATTATGTGATAGGTTAAATTTTTTTTTTCTTCTTCATCTAAGCAGCCCAAAGCTTGATGCCACAATTCTGTGTGGTTTACTCCAAGAGCTGAAGCAATAATATGTCAAACTCTTTACTCCTCTATTTAAAGTGACCACTGGGGCCAACTCCAAAAAGGAAGGTTGTTGAGAAGACTTTGGAAGTCATCTTGTCCAATTCCCACATTGTATAGTTAAGGAAGGTGAGGCCCTACAGAGGCTGAGTGACTTATGTAGGGTCACCCAGCCAGTGCCACAACTGGCATGATGACACAAGTCCCCTGATTCCAAATCCAGAAAACTTTCTAATTCAAATCACTGCCTTTTCCAGGGTAATCTCTCAACACAAAAAAGCCATCAGCAATACCAACTTTGTGCTTTGGTATGAGGATAGCTCTAAATTTTAAATTAAAAAAAAAGAAATTACAGAAGTAAAAAAAGGGCAAAAACAGCCATAACTTGATCAAAATCAATTCATCTCAATTAATTCAATGAGCATTTCTTAAGCACCTATTATGGAGTAGGGTTTGAATTAGGTGCAGGGGGAAAGACTATCCCATCACCGAAAGGAGCTTATACTTATGTTTATTTAGGTGAAGATGAACCATGAAAACAGAGAAAACATAGGAAATATCTACAGAATAAATAAGAAACAATTACTAGATTAGCAATAGTAGGAGCTGAGAGTCAAGATCGGCTTTATGTAAATGGGAACTATTGACATGAGCCTTGAAAGAAGCTGGGAATTCCAAGATATAGAGGTGAAGAGGGAATGCACTGAGTGCAGCTGATGTAAGGGCAAGGAAATGGGAAAAATGGGGGCGTGAAATATACCATCTGGCTACACTGCCAAGTGCATTCAGGAAAGCAATGTGTGATAAGCCTGGAAAGGGAGGTTGGAGACAGATTTTGAGGGGCTTTAAGAGCAATGAACACAATTTATATTTTATCCTTAAAGTAATAGGGAACAACAGGTGCTTTTTAAAACTCCAAGAAGCTGTAGCATACACTGTGTCCATACCCTGGTAATAACGTCTTGGCAGACAGACTAAAGCAGGCTGAGGGTAACAGACAGGCGGGCCTCAAACCCATCAGTGAGTTGGGGGAGGTGTATACCCCAGGCACGTGAAGACTTCCAAAATGGGCAGATGAGAACAATTTGTTCCGACATCCATGAAGGCAGCTGAAGCAGGCACCATGGAGAGCTTAAGGTTTGGTCAGACATGAAAGACACCAATGTCATCCACCGCACCCTGAGCCATTGCCAATCATCGTAACTTTTGTCTTGACGCCGGACTTTGATGACTCGGAAAGAAAGAGGGAGGCAATTGTACCTCACTGAAATCCAGTTTACATGCAAGTCAAGACATCACCCCGTGATGTCACTGGTCCTCTTCGAAAATGAAGGATTGGCAACAGCAGCAACAGTAGCATGGTTGTACCTTTGCTTTGTAAACATCTATCTGAGAGCCATAAGACGGACGGATTGGCGAGAGGGAGAAACTATAGGCAAGAAGATATATTGCAAAGGTCAAGGATAGAGGGGGTAAGGTCCAAAATTAGGGTGACAATTGTATGAATGAGAGAAGGGGACAATAGAGGTAGAAACAAAGTTAGAGGCACTTACTTATTAAGCAACTTTTTTATGTCAGACACTGTGCCAATTCAATTTAATAAATCTTTATTAAGCATCTCCTATGTTCCAGGCACTGTGAGAAGTACTGGGGATATTGGGAGAAGCAGGAACAGGCAGTGTCAAGAAAACCCAGAGAGTAGAGGGGATCCCAGAAGAATGGGAGGTCAAATACTGTAGAGAGGTGAAGCAAGATGAGAAATGAGAAAAAACAGGAGAGTGTGAAGGGGGTGAGATCAAGGGCACTAGTAGACGGATAAAGAAAGGCCATTCCTTTAATGGACTAGAGCAGAGGAGGAAAAGATGGGGGGGCAGTGATGTCAAGGATTTTTTAGATAAAAAGAAGCAGAAAACAGGCGATTCATATCCAACAGCTATTTTCTCAGTAAAGTCTGAGGAAAAAAAATTCTTTCATGAGAGGAAGGTATAGGGAAGACTGCAGGATTGAGGAGAGGAAAACCAGTTTGCAATAGATACTGAATGCAATGGAATATACAGCCATTTAGACAAGAGTGCAGGCCTTGTAACAGTGAGGGAACAGCTGAGAATAGATGATGTAACTTTAGAGTGGATCTAGTCAACTTTGTTTGGTGGCTTCCTCTTGTTCTGTTCAGTAGCACGTGAACTGAATCAGAGGACACAGGTGAGGATAATCCAGGATTGGGCTTGCCAAGTCATGAGCAGCAAAAGAACAAGAAGGAAGAAATTAGTGAGGAGAGGACAATATGCCATTGAACTGGTTAACTGTAGGGTCAAGATTGGGCAAGGAGGCAAGCAAAGGCAGAATAGGGCTGATGGTCTGAGATACGACTGCAAATTCCCCTCATGGGGCAGATGAAGAGTAGATTTAGGAGGAGGGAGGCACACAGAGAGATGGAACAACAGGAGATTAGGTTGAGAGAGAGGAATCGTAGAGAGCTCCAGAGATGACCATGGAAATGAAATGCCTATGAGTGATTATAAAGACCAAGAAGGTGCTCCTCCCATGTGAGGCTGGATTGGGAGAAAAGTTAGTCATTTCAGGAGTCAAGGGGATTCATTTCAAATGAACCTTTTGTTATCTTCATTTGGGCCTCCTTGGAGGAGCTGTTTTGGGGGTATAAAATCCAATGTTCCTAGATCTTATTCCTAAATGTTTTCAATGAGCCATAACTCAAAATTTAAGGACATTAATTCTAGTCCTCATTGGCCAAAATGGTAAGTTTAAAGGATTTGATGTGTGTGCATTTGTATATACCTGTTTGTGGATTCACTCTCTCTGTATATGTATGTATATGTGTGTATATATGTATACTGTATAGGTATATATGTATGTATATATACATGCATACATATACACATATACCTATACACACACACACATTTCATTGTGAGTATGGATTTCAGTTCTGTATGTCATGGTTTAATAATGACATTGATAAGCTACAGTGTCTAGAAAAGGACAATTAAGATGCTGACAGGCCTTCTAGTCCAGAACGCACAGCTCCTCCATTATAGCTCAAAAATACCATGACTGCTGGCAATCATCATTGCCATTATGTTGTAAATATAGCAATAAAACCAACAGACTGCAACTGTTTTAGTTGACATCAGTGAAAATGGAACTAGAATAACCTTTAGAAGCACAGATGGAGAGATCAGGCCTCTTCCACTATGCAGTTGTATGCAGAAAACAGCAGTTGCATATAAAATCTTGAGAGCTGGGGCTTGCTTTGACTTTTTACTTATTTGTCTTTTTACTTTGTGCTTCTTGCTATTATGAGTTACTGAGAGGTAGACACAATTAGGCATCAAACAAGCTGGGGTCCAATTCTGTGTCTACTACTTAGTAGATGGTTGTGTTCTAGATGGGGCCATTCTTGTAAAGAAGTGATAACAGGAGATCAGTTTAGATGAAATAGCCACAGAAGATAGAATGGGTCCATGTTAAATGATTCAGAAACAGGAATGACGCAAAAACAGTTAGCACGACCTCTGCGAAGAGGAAATGCAAATTCAAGTAATGTCATTATTTTTCAAATTAAGTTTGCATCTCCTTAACAGTCACCTTCCCATCACGGAGAAATTTCTATCCTGATGCCCACAGCCCTGATGGGTGACTTCCTGGCCTGGATCATAATTTTATACTCACGTATTTCCTGACTCAACCTACTCTCTGGACTTCTGTACCTCCTTTAAAGCCAGTTTGTGAGTGCAAGAGACCCCTGCCCTTGGCTCTCTTTATGGGTTATCATCCCCTATTAGAATAAAAGCTCCTTGAAGGCAGGGGCTGTCTTGTTTGCTTGCATTTGTCTTCCCATTATTGGCATATAGTAGATACTTAATAAATGTTTTCCTTGTCCATCTATCTGTCCAATTTCCAATCATCTATTTATGTATCAATCTACCACATCTAATTTTCTCATCTTTCCTCCCTTCCCTCCCTCCCATCTATCTGTCCAATTTCCAATCATCTATTTATGTATCAATCTACCACATCTAATTTTCTCATTCTTCCTCCCTTCCTTGCTTCATTTCTCTTAGAAATTCTAATAGATCTTGTATCTATGTTGCTTTATTGTTTCAAGATTTGCTTATTGATGTTATGTAGTTACTCTCTTCTCTATTTCTTGGACATTCTTGGATCCATAAAATTTCTTTGTCATCGATGTCTTCTGTTTGCTAATTTTTCCAGCCTTATTTCAAGTTAGAACTTCATGCATGGGCCAGGCTCTGTACAAATCTGGAAGGAACGATGAGGCTTTGTTTGGTGCTTGTCTAAATTTTATGGATGTCTTTTCGACATTTTCTCCATGTCCTGAGCTCTGTTCTTCAAAGACATCAAGTATTGCTCAGGCCAAATGAGCTGCATACTCTCAGGGCTGAAGAGCAGAGTGTGAACTAGGGTTTCATTTGATTAGTGCCCTCTTGGTCTGAACTTTACAGGGTCTCAACTTCATACAATGACAATCTCCAGGTTTTTCAGCATGCCTCAAGTTCACTTACAGGAAGGATCCTGTCCTTTGTACTCTCATATTGGGCTAATCTCTCTGTATCTGTTCTCCAGTGCCTAAAAGTTTTCTTTGAGTGGACTTAGGATAGAAAAAATAGATATAATATTTTCCTTCCTTGATCATCATATGGTCCGGCACTCTTTTTTGATACTTCCTGGAGTAATTAATGGAGAGGTGGGCTGTTCTGTGCCTGATCACTCTGTCATCTTAGATGGCATTCCATGAAATATATTCTTTTGGTTTTTTAAAATATTTTTATTGATGTCATTTTTGTAAATCACTGTACCTTTCCCCAGTGTCCCTTCTGTTCCTCTCTCAGAAAGCCATTCCATACAACAAGTAATAGCTTTAAAGATAAAAAAAAAGAGGAAAAAAGCAGCATGATTGATTAATACATCAAAAAAGTCTGAAAATGCACACAACATGCAACTCTTATGGACCTCCCACCTCTTCAAGGGTTTGGAGTGGAGGTTTCATCACACATCTCTTATTTTGAGCCAGTTATTTATAATTTTGAAACATTCATTTTTCACTTTGGAATGGCTGCTCTTTCAATTTCTATTGTTGTAGTTATTGTATATATTATTTTCTTGGCTCTTCTTACTTTGTTCTGCGTCAGTTCATGTAGGTCTTTCCATGCTCTATGTATTCATCACATTTATCATTTATTTCATAATAGTAATATGCCACTACATTCATGTACCACAATTTGGTTAGTCATTCCCCAATTAATGAATATTGACTTTGTTTCCAGTTCTTTGCTATCACACACATACATAAAGTGCTGCTAGATTTTATGTACATGGGCCTTTTTCCTATTAAGGCCTCTTTATGTTATAAACCCAGTAATGGAATCTTTGAGTCAGAGATCATTTAATCACTTCATTTGTATAAGTTCAAATCACTTTCCAAAATGACTGTACGAACTCCCAGCTCCATCAAAATGTCTTAGTGTGCCTACCTTCCTACATTCCCTCCAAAACTGACTTCCCAGTTTTGGGCAACTTTGCCAATTTACAGGGTGTGAGTTGAAATCTCCATATTGTTTCAACATATATTTTTAATGTTTTGGAGCATTCATTCATGTGATTCCTAATTCAATTTTTCTTTTGAGAACTATTCACTCATATCCTTTGACCATGTTATCTATTGGGAAATGGCTTTTTGGATATGTTCATATGAAATAGATATATTTTATATTTATATAATATATATAAATGTATAATATGATATATTTCAGATATGTATATTTCATATGAAATATATATTCATATGTTCCACTGATATTTTTATTCTGCAACTTTGCTGAAGTTATTTAAAGGTAATATAATGGGTTCTTAATGACTGATTGTTGAATGGAATTGCTATGAAAGTAAAGCCACAGATCTTTTAAAGTAAACAAGCATTTATCAGACATCTATTTTGTGTTAGGTACTATGCAAGATACTTGTGATGTAGGAAAAACAAAAATTATCTGACTTTAGGGAGATTATATTCTCTAGGGTGTGTGGCAACATAGGGACGATATGTAAGTACATAGAAAGTGCATGCCAAGGGATTCAAGAGGGAAACAATGCTAATAATGGGAGAGGAGAGGTTCAGAGAAGGGCTCATGTAGAAGATAGCACCCATGTTGTGCTTTTAAGGAAAGGAAGTTAGATTTGACAAGGCAGATGGGAGGAAATTCTTCATTCTATTGAAACAGAGGCCAAGAAACCCTGTCCCAATTTCTGGGTTCTCACCAATAGATTCAGTTTTGTCAGCTACCCTCAAAATATCATTCTTTGCCTTTCGTTGCCCTCCTCTTCCCGCCCCAAGTTTACTCCAGAAAATCATTACCTACAATTCTTGTCTAAGATTTGAATCTTACCACTCAACTGAGACTGCTCTTTGCAATGGTTCCAGTCATCTCTTCATTGCCAAATCTAACAGTCTTTTCTCAATCCTAATACTTCATGATTTCTCTGGAGTATCTTATACTGTTGACCATCCTCTCCTCCTGCACACCATCACCTTTTAAGGCTTTGCGGCATTTGTGACATTTTCTCTTCTAGTTCTCCTCTTGGCTGTCTGGCCTGTCCTCATACTCCAGGATGGTTCTTCATCAACATCATCTCCCCAAACTGCGGGTATCACCTCAGGTCCCATCTTGGGTCCTCTTCCTTTCTCTGTCTGTATCCTGGTACTCGGTGGTCTTATTACTCAGATAGGTTCAATTATTGTTTCTTTGCAGATGACTCCCAAATCAATTTTATGTGACCAATATACTCTCAGTCTCTATTTCAAGCTCCAGTCCCCATATGACCAACTGCTTGTTAGACAATTCAAACCCCATGTCCAACATAAATCTCAAATGCAAAACTTTCAAGAAAGGATGTTTTGTCTTTTACCCCTAAACCTACCTCTCTTGCTGACTTCCTAATTTTTGTGAAGAATACCTTTATTCTTTCAAACATCAAGGTTTGCAATCTTGGTGTCATCCTTAACTTCCATTTATTTTACATATCCAATCATTTGCCAAATCTTATTGTTTCTATCTCTACAAATACATTGCTTTATTCTCATAGCCATCATCCTGGTACAGAACCTCACAACTTTTTTGCCAGGACTATTTCAATGACCTCCCTCTCCCCTTCTCATGTCTCCCCCAGATCCAATGCATCCTTCATAGAGCTGCCAAAGAGATTTTCTTAAAGCTCAGGTCTGACTATGTCATTGTAATGACTACAAGTGGTCACGACCCCTTTCATCTAGGCATTTGGTCTAGAAAATAACTGGGCTGTTTTTTGTGATTTTTTTCCTTTCCCTTTATAGCACTTGGACTGAATCAAAATCTGTTCAAAGGTTTTGACATTTGTTAGCTTTCCCTGAGGCTATAATGTGGAAATCATTGTGATAAGACAACCTGACATGATTTATCCTTATGAGATGTGACACCAACTGGAAATATTACAAGAAAAATCAGTTTCTCTAGCCTTTGAAGTTATTTTAGAATGGTAAGAAACAATAAAAGAAATACTATTTCATTTGAAGAAAGAATTCATGAAACCTTTTTCCAAAGGATGACCTTTTCAACACATTGTTGTTCATTAGCATCCTTAGGGTGGGAACAAAAAGAAGTTGAATTCCAGTCAAACCCTAAACCTTGCATGACACAGAAATCTAGGTTGAATACTCACAGGCAATTCTTTTAAAATTCAAAGATGTTCCTAGCTTTTGTGTTCACTGCCTCACATTTTCAAAGGTAAGGTAAAGTTAAGAGAGATCATGAGATATCATGGAAAGATCAACAAATCATGTGAGAATATCACAGGTGGAAGGAATGTCTGAAATCACCCAAGAAAACCTGTACTTAAGCAAGAATCTCAACCCGGGGTTACCCATCCACAAATGATCAATAATCATGTATTAATTCCTTACTGTATGCCAAGTAAGTACTAGATAAAGGGAATATATGAATTAAAAGTCTTTGCCCTGGAGGATCTTAGAGAAGGGAAACAACGTAACCATAAACAAAATGGATAAGAAAGTTTTGGAGGTAAGATACTAGAGTAGTCTTCATGTAGAAGGTGAGCCAGGAAGGAAATTCAGAATTCTTAGAGTCAGAGGAAATTAGGGAGTACATCTTAGGTAGAGGGAACAGGCAGTTCAATGGCACAGAGATGGGAAATGGAGTACTCCATGGGAGGAACAGAGTCAAAGTCAGTTTAATTGGAATATAGAGCTTGTATTAGTCAAGAAGCATTTATTAAGCACCTACTGTATAACAGGCACTGTGTTAAAAACTGGGGCTATGAAGAAAGGCAATAAACAAAACAGCAACAAAACTCTTTGCTCTCAAGTAACTCAGTCTAGAGACAACAGGCAAACAATTATGTACAAATAACATATGTGTGTATGTGTATACGTGTGTGTATGCGTGTGTGTGTGTGTGTGTGTGTAGATAATCAAGAAAAAGAAGAGCTACTAGGTAGGAAACCAGATAAAATACTGATTCTGGATTAAAAATCTGAGTTCAAATACTGCCTCAGACACTTGTTATCTGTATTATTACCTAACCTCTCCGCATCACTTTCCTTATCTGTAAAACTGGTATAATAATAGCACCTACCTCTTAAGATTGCTATGGGGATCAAATGAGACAACATTGGTTTCGGTATTATTCTTGATAGGAATAATTTGTAAGAAGGCTCGAAAGGTGATTTAGAGACAGTCCATGATGGACTCTACATGAGAGAGGGGTTTTAATTTTATCCTATGGCAATGGGAAGATAATTCAGTTTAATAATTGAAGGCAATACCATGATCAGACCTGCGTTTTAGGAAAATCACTCCATTGTCTGTGTGGAGGATAAATTGGAGAGGGGAGAAACAGGAGGTGGGAAGACCTGATAGAAAGCTGTTATAGTAGATCAGGCAAGTGGCAGCGAGAGTTTGAGAGTATAACTGTGTGAGTAGGGAGAAGGTAATAGATGTACAAGATGATCAGTGGTGGAAACTCCAATATTTGGCAACTGATGGGACATGGGGGATGAGGGAGAGAGAGAAGACCAGGATAACTCTGAAGTTGTAAGCAAGGAGGATAGGTGGTTCACTAGAGAGAAATAGGGAAGTTTAGAAGAGAGATGGACTTGGAGGGAATATTTCAATGCCCACAGGACTCTGAAATCTCTTTATCTGCTCATGAGTTTTATTATTCCATGTTTCCCTATGCCTTATAATGCTTAGCATAGACTTCATCTTCAACTCTCCTCCTCAGTTCTTTCCTAGCCCATCATTTCTAGATTTTTCTGCTTTTCCAGTTTCCCAATTCCTTGGTGAACCAGTTTGACTCTTTTATTCTCTGCTCTTGAGTCCCTTGAAGCTTTATCTCATTGTTGATCCTGTCTTGGAAAGCCTCTATCTTGGTTTTCTCCCATCATCTACTGCTTTCCTCCTCCTCTTATGCTATTGAATGGAAATGGAGAAAATTACAAAACTGTATTGACTACAACTTTGCTAGATCATCTCAAGTGGGCCTTCAATGAAGCAGTGCATTCCTTTTACACTTCTTGAATGAATTAATTACCCCACTCACCAGAATAACTTTCACAAACTTTTTCATCCTTCTTCCATTCTCACATGGCTTTCCCTACCCCCTCCCACCTTTCCACTGAGAACATTGACTTATAAATGTATATAAAAACTTTGAGGCTAATCACTGAGAGTTCTCTCTTTTCCTCTGTTCACTTCACATCACTGAAATACCTTCTCTGATTCTCTTCTTGACCTCTATCTCACAAGAATAGGCCCTTCTCCTTTCCAAGGCAAACCCTTTTTTGTGTACGCATTATCCCATTCTATCCTATCTTTTTCAGCAGATTGCTTCCCATGTCATCTCTACTCTCTCGCTAGTCTCCAGTCTCTCTGTATCTATTGGCTGCTTCCACACTGCTTACAAACATGCTCATATTTCTCCATCATTAAAAATCTCCTGACTTGATCCATCCATTTCTACTAGTTATCATCTTATGTACCTCTTCTTTGTAGCTAAACTTCCTCAAAAAGACGGTCTACAACCAGTATTTCCATTTCCTTTTTCCTCACTCTTTTCTTGACTCTGCTGTCTGGCTTCTTACCTTATCCAATTAAAATTGCTCTTTCCAAACTTATTCAATAATTTCTTAATTGCCAAATCCAATGACATTTTCTTAATCCTTGTCCTTCCTAAACTTCCTGCATCCTTTGACATTGTTGATCATGCTATTTCTGTTTCTCTCTAGGTTTCTGTGGCACTGCCATCTGCTATTTGTGTGTATTATATGTGTGTATGATGTGACACGACATGATGTGATATGACATGACATAGCAATATAGTGTAAGGTAATGTAATACAATATCATGTAATGCAATGTGATAATATATCATATAATAGAATGTAATAGAATATCATGTCACATAATATAATGTGTTGTATTGTTAATTATATTATTACTATATTACATCAGATGATACGATACTATCTGATATGAATTTTCCTTATGGGAAATTTAGAAAGCAGTTTGGTAGAAATTAGGCTTTTTGTTGTTGTTATTCATCCTTTGTTTTCGAAGAAAGCCGATGACATCACTGGGTCATGTCTTGACGTGTGTGTGCACTGGAATCGAGGGAGGCAGAGTTGCACAAAGTTATCAGCCTCACTCTCTCTTCATGAGTCTTCAAAGACCAGGGGCAAGACAAAAACTAAGAAGACTGGTGATGGCCCAGGATGCAATGGATGACTTTGATAGGCTTGACGTCTGACCAAGTTCTAAGCACTCCACGGTGCCTGCTTCATGGTCATTGGAACTAACTGTTCTCATCCACCTATTCCCCTGGTTGAAGTCTCCACATGCTCGGGGTAGATATCCCCTAACTCACAGATAGATGTGAGGCCTGTCAGATACACTCAACCTGGTTTAGACCATCTTGTGGCCACTGAGCATGCAGCAGCTTCTTGGAGCCACAGGTGAGAGTTGGGTGAAGGTGGACGCCAAAGGTAGATGAGCAGTCAGCAAGCCACCAGAGGTGGCTAATCCTCCCTCAACACCCCACCCACCCCAGGGAATTATGTAATTAGGCTTAGACTAATACCTTATGCCTTATAACACAAAAAGCTCAAACTGGATATGTGAACTGATTGATTGTTATGTTATTAAAAATTAGAAGAGAATTTGGTGAAGTACCTTTCATAGCTGAGGTGAAAGTTCTTAATTAACTAGGTGATCACAAAGTAAAATGCAAATTTTATATTAAATTGAAAAGCTTTTTTCATAAATAAAACCAATGCAATAAGGATGAGAAAAGACAGTATTAACTGGGAAAAAATCTTTTTTTAATCAAGTCTTTTTTGATCAATATCTGTTTTCCAAAATATATAGGGAACTAACTCATATATGAGACAGAGCCATTCCCCAATGGATATGTGGTCAAAGATAATGAAAACAAAATAGTTCTCCAAAGAAAAATTGGATACCATCAAACAACATCGACATGAAAGATTGCTCCAAAGAATGAGTGATAAGAGAAATTCAAATGCAAATTCTGAGGTTTCATCTCATACCCAGGAAATTGACAAAGATTGAAAAACATATGAGAATATTCAGTGCTAGAGGGATTGTGGCAAAACAAACATATTAACATCTTGTTGGTTTAGTTGAAAATTGGTCTAGTAATTCTGGAAATAATTGGGCATGATGCCAAATGCAAGAAAAATCCATATCTATTGTTCCATTCAGAGATCCATTCACTAGGCATATGCCCCATGCAGGTGAAACGTAGAAAGGTCCTACATATTGATAGAACTTTTTTGTGGCATGAAAGAACTCAAAACAAAGCAGACTCCCATCAATAGAGAATGACTCAATTAATTTTGGTCCATAAATAAATGTAAAGGCAGTATGATGTAATGGATAGAGTGTTACCCTCAGAGCTGAACGGATGTGGATTCAAGTCCCAGGCTTTCATATACTGATTATGTGACCCATGTCAAGTCTCTCATCTTCTCAGGGCTTAAGTTACACAGAAGGTATCAACTTTCATTAGAAGAAGGAGCTTAATCTTTGGGATGCCTCTATGGCATCATCATTATGAACTGAAGTTATTATTGTTTTGCTGAAACACAAAAGAACCAGTTAATCATCCTTTCCAGTTAAAAGAATGGCAGAAAAGGTGGAGCTTACTGCATAAACAAAGATCAACAGACACAGGAAAACAAGTTCTTGTACTTCAAAGTCTGGGAACTATTGGCTTGAAAGGCAAAAAAAGTATCCTCCTTTGAACGTTAACCACAAAGGCATGTAAGTACATCTCTTTACCTGCACATGAGTTAAAGACATTTATCTTCAACTGAAAATCACATAATATAGAAAGGCAGTATAGTGGAGCAAGGTCTAAAGTTGAAGTCCTATGATTTGGATTTAAATGTGGATTCTACTAGCTTCCCATATATTCTTTGACAATTCAATTCAATTCAACAAGTATTAAACAACTACTGTAGGGCAGCTAGGTGGTGCAGTGGATAAAATATGGCTCTTGAAGTCAGGCTGACTCATCTTCATGAGTTCAAATCCAGTCTCAGACATTTACTAGCTGTGTGGCCTTGGGCAAGTCACTTAATCCTGTTTGCCTCAGTCTCCTCACCTGTAAAATGAGCTGGAGAAGGACATGGCAAACCACTTCAATATCTTTGCCAAGAAAACCCCAAATGGAGTCACAAAGACTGAGACATGACTAAAATGACTGCACAGATATTGCCAGATGTGGCAGGTACTCTTTCAGACACAAACGAAATGATTTCTGCCCTCAAGGAGTTTGCATTCTGCAGGGGACAACCATGTGTATACGTAAGTATAAACATTTTTTTTTTTGTTTCCCAGTGCATATAAGAGTTGAGCTATATTGCAGTCTAAGTGTGCAATATTGTTATGTCTAAAAAATGCACATACCTTAATTAAAAATACTTTATTGCTTAAAAAATGCTACTCATCACCTGATCCTTCAGCGAGTTGCAATCTTTTTACTGTTAGAGGGTCTTGCAATGCTTCTGGCTGCTGATTGATCAAGGTGGTGGTTGCTGAAGGTTGGAATGGTTGTGGCAATTTCTTAAAATAAAATGATGAAGTTAGCCACTTTTATTGATTCTTCCTTTCATTTGAACACTTAGAAATCATTGTAGGGTTATGAGCTGACCTGATTTCAATATTGTTGTGTCTCAGGGAATAGGGATTTGGGGGAGAGGGAGAGAGATGGAGCAGGCTGTTGGTGGAGCTGTCAGATCACACACCACATTTATCAACTAAGTTCACTGTCTTATATGGGCATTTGGGTCATTATCACAATGTTTCAAACTTCCACTGTGAACTTAAATAGTCAGTCTTGACTTTTCTGGGAAGTAATTGAGACAGTCAGAAAGAAAGCAGACAACACTCCCATCTGAGATGGAGCTTCAGAGACGCCCAGAAGGGACTTTCTATTTCCCAGAGTTTGTCTGTGGTGGTGGAGGAGGGGGAGCATAGGGCCATGAGACCATAAATTTAGAGGGGGGGGAGGGACGTTTGAGGTCACTGAATTCACTTCATTCATTTTACAGAAGAGGAAACTGTCATAGAAAGATTAAATTAATTGGGTACTGTTGTATAGCTTATTGTCTAAGGAAATGTTTGACCCAGGTCTTCCTGACCTCAAGTATAGCGCCCCTTGTGCTATGCCATTCTGCCTCTCAAGATTCAGGCAGCAGAACACTTCCTCTGAAGGCAAAAGACCTGGATTCAAATCCTACCTCAAACAATTAGTACCTGCGTGACCTTGGGTGAGTTTCTCAGCCTCTCTGAGCTCATTTCCTCAACTGTTGGACTAGATAATCTCAAAGTCCCTTCTGTCTCCAATTCTATGGTTTTATTTCTTTCCTGAAACAAATACTTTTCCTCCCACACCCAAATTTTCATTTTAGATTCTCATTATGTGAGTGATGGCCAGGAAAGTCCTTTATGACGGTTGACTTTGTGACAGAAACCATACACAACACTCTCATTTTCCCCTAATGATTTATTAAAATCTTAACATGAGCCATAAAGGAAACACACATACACACACAAACACACACACACACAAACACACACACACACACAAATATGCATTTCAAATCCCAACAGTTCAGCCAAATCCAGAAACTTTTACAGATCATACCAAGTGAAGGGTGTATTTCTGGCAAGATAGTCCAAACACCTGGTCTACTGAGTGGAAGAAGAACTCTGACCCTGGAGACTCAGTTTCAAATTTGGTCTCAGGAATCCTTGAGGGAGTGAATCCATACGGAAAACCTTTGGGAACGTCCTGTTACTATTGCTCCAAGCCCATCATAATTTAAAATCATTCAACAAGGTACCAACTTCATCATGCAGCATTCACTAGGGACTGCCCATTGTTTGTATAAAGCTTGAGGACACAAATGTTCTTAGTAAGATTTTCAATGTAGCAAATGTAGACAGATGTGTCTAGTTAGAGGAAAGATACTTCTTTTGTTTCAGCCCTTATTTCAAAAAAATTGAAACATAAATATTATCTACTGTGTACCTATAACAACAAGCTTACACTTATTGAAAGATACATATATACATATACACACAGATTATATATAACAGCTGACACAACATAACATGATGTAATGTGATAAAATACAACATACATGACATGATATAATATAATAAAAATAATGCTAATGTGTGAGAGGGAAGAGGAAGGAAATGAGAAATGAAGACCCTTCCAAGACTTATCTTGTAATTAATCACAATGACAAAAAGAAACTATTTAGAGAGTTCTTTAAAGGTTTCAAATTGCTTTGTGTATATATACACACACGTATGTGTTTCTGTGTGTAAAAGAGATAGAAGAAGAAGAAGAAGAAGAAGAAGAAGAAGAAGAAGAAGAAGAAG
>NW_020950239.1:80359-98314 GCF_900497805.2 Vombatus ursinus | reverse complement strand
AAGAAGAAGAAGAAGAAGAAGAAGAAGAAGAAGAAGAAGAAGAAGAAAGTCTAATGATTGAATTTGAGTAGGGTAAATTGGGGGAAATATAAGGAGAGGGTGAAGGAAGAGGAGAAGTACCATAGCTGAAAGAGAAATATTGAAACTGGGGAATTATATGAGAAAATGGAGAAGTACTCAAGCACAAAAACTTAAGGAGAAGAAAGGAGTATGAAAGAGTTGGAGGGACTGAGAATCCTGGAGTAGTCCAAGAGAGTGAAGAGGGGGAAATTAAGAGCTAAGAAATTGAAGAGGAGAAAGCCTAGAGTTGAAGGAGTTGAATGAAGGACTCAATTTGAAAGAGAAGAATTCAAGGAGTCAAACAGAAAGACCCAATAAAGTGATATGTCTTTCAATTATACCCTTCTTTTTGAAAATACTTTACACACATTACTTCATTTGTGCCTCGCAGAAGCACTATGGGATAGGAATAGCTAAGAGACTGGATAATAGAGGTGGAATTCTAAAAAGATCTCGAAGCCTATAATATTGTGCTGATTCTAGTAAGACAAAATGTAATTTTAAAAAAATGAAGTCTTACACCTGGCTTCTAAAAAAGGACTTCATAAGTATATGATGGGTGTGAAATGGCTATACAGCAGTTTATAAAAATAAATAAGGAGATTTTGGAGAATTGCTAGTTCGATATGAGTTAATAGTGATACCATAGCCAAGAACTAAATTAAACTAAGTTAACTAGTGTGATCTAGGGCTTCATTAAGAAAATCGAAGCTGCAAGAGATGAAGAGAGGATAGATGAGAGCACCAAAAGGAAAGCAACCAGAATGGGCCTCAAATGCAATCCATACTGGGATGAGTTGAAGGTACAATCGATTTTTAGCTTGGAAAAAAAAACACTAAAGGGGCGTGTGATTGTTGTCTCTTAGAACTCATAGGACTGTAACCTGAAAGAGGCATTATTTTTACTCTGCCCCCAGAGAGAAGAAACGAGAAAATGTGGAAATTGCAAAGCAACAAATTTTGGTTTAAGTTTGGGTATGGGGGAGGGGTTTGTTGCAGAGAGAACAGCACAAACAAACCCACAAAAACTTTATAACAATGAGAACTATTCACAAATGAAAACTGCATTGGCAGTTCTCCATCTTAGTGGGCTCTCCATCAGTGAAGTTCTTCAAGGAAAGGCTGAGTGGCCTCTTTTGGGGACATATTGTAGAGAACATTATTTTCAGCTACGACACTAACTAAATGGTCCCTGAGGTCTCCCCCACAACTAGCAAATTCTCAACTTCTTGAATTCCTATTCCTGCAAAAGCCCTCCTTCCTCTTAGTCTATACTGCATCCCAACATGATGTGGGTAGAGGAGTGTGGGATGTTAAGTGAGAGAATTTACTTTGTCAAAATAGTCCATTGGAATAAAAGGCTAGGCCTATATCTATATTGAGTGATTCTGACAAGTCACATCAGAATTCTTGTGGGTGACTTTCTAATGTCAATACATAAAGCATGTAATTCTTTTAGTGTGAGTGTTGCTTCAACTGGTTCATAGTTCAAGGTGTCAAGATTTGAGTGCCTTTAGACTCTAAAGTTCAGAGGGTAGGGGCTCAGGACAGGAGTTTAATGAATGGATGATTACCCCAAGCAGCACTGCAGACTTAGAAGAGTGAAAACATGCACCATGTGTACTGTGATCTCTCAGACTTTCTATAATTAAACATTTCATTTCCCTTCAGCCTTCTTTCCTTCATTAGCTAGGCTGGCCTTTAGATCATTAATTCATTGATTCGCCTCTGGACATATTTTAAGGAAGAATGGCTTTATATAAGAAACCTCACAGAAGCCCTCCATGTTAGAAATTTTTTTTCTAATTTTTTATGATATATAAGTAGAAATAACATGTACGTTTCTTCACTTTTTAAAAGCAGGAAAATAGACATTTAAATACTTGTAGAAAGTCCAAAAAGAAACACAGACAAGCAGGATAGCTTTGAAAGTATATGTGTGTGTGTGTATATATATATATATATATATATATATATACACATACATACATACATACATATACATGTACACACATGTTATAATACACACTTTATGCTGTATGCTATATACTATAGCAAATATACTTTATGAAAATATAGACATATTTTTGCATGAGTTCACATGTATAATCTATGTCATATTGTTTGCCTTCTCAAGGAGTAGGGAGGGGT
Source organism: Vombatus ursinus (assembly GCF_900497805.2). NCBI lineage: Eukaryota > Metazoa > Chordata > Mammalia > Diprotodontia > Vombatidae > Vombatus > Vombatus ursinus. The sequence continues at coordinate 96,103 of NW_020950239.1, read as the reverse complement.
GGGAGAGGAGAGAATTTGGAACTCAAAATTTAAAAAAAATATTAAATGAAATTGGTGAATAGTTAACAAAATAAAATGGATTTTTAAAAAGTTACAGGTTGAGTTTATTATATATTCAAAAGCAATATGTAATAGAGATTAGCAGTTATGAGGACACTTCTTTTTCTTGTTTAACTTTGTATATGGAAGCACTATTTTTAATGTTCATTAAGTTCAGAATTTTAAGAAATACGATAAATCAATAAAAAATTCAAGAAGTAATGATTTTTATCAGTGGGATTTTTCCCTCCCTCTACCTGAGTCAATCACAACTCCTAAGTACCTTTATTGACAGTTTCATGAGAGATTGATTCCCACCAAAAAACAAAATCACCATCTGGTACCCAATGCCACAGGAGAATAGGTCCCAGAGATGGCAAAAAATGGGTAAAGATCTAGAATGCGGTCCTCATTTTCCAGATGAGGAAATGAACAGCCTAAGAGATTAAATGATTTCTTCCAATGTCATACATAGATTAAAAAAAAAAAACAATAGCAGGAATTGAAACTGGATTTTTTCATTACAGCATGACTGCCTCCCATTTTCCGGTAATAGATCTCTTGAAACATCGTTTCATCCTCTGAAGCCAATGGGCCAATACTTGAAACCAGATGTTGGATGCTATGAGTAGGCATAGAGTGAGGAAAAGAGGAGTTTCTGTTTTTGTTTTTAAAGGAAGTTTTTAAATCCAAGTAAGTCATAAAGGACTGCTAGGTGCACCAGACCTGGAGTCAGGAAGACTCATCTTCATGAGGTCAAATCAGGCCTCAGAGTTAGTAACTGTGTGACCCTGGGCAAGTCACTTAACCCTGTTTGCATGAGTTCCTCCTCTGTAAAATGAGCTGGAGAAGGAAATGTCAACCATTCCTGTGTCTTAGCCAAAACCCCAAATGGGGTCACAAAGAGTTGGACGTGACTGAAATAATTCAACAACGGCAACAACCGTTAGGCTAACTCCAAATGTTTGCAGCAAGGTGGTACAGTGGGTAGAGTTCTAGATCTGGAATCAGGAAGACCTGAGTTCAAATCTGACTTCAGACACTTCCTGGATGAGCAACCCCCAGCAAGTCACTTAATCTTGATTGCCTCAGTTTCCTTATTTGTAAAATGAGCTGGAGAAGAAAATGGCAAATTATTCCAGCACCTTTGCCGAGAAAGCAGAGTCGGACGTGACTGAAACAGCTGAACAGTAACAACAAAAGCTCATAAGGTGGTCTAGAAGTTAGTATCTATTTCACAGCAACAGTGAAAGGGCAAAAAAAGCTGTAAACAAAAGTGAAAAACCTTGACTTGATATTAACTACTTGTAAACAAAAGTGCAGTTGACAATAAAATGTCTTTTCTGTGTTGACTTGACAAAAAAATTATCACCTGACTTGAACAAGAGAGCTTGGAATGAACACTTTAGATTGGATCTGAGTTTTAAAGCTGCAGAATTCCTCAGGCTATTGCGGCCATCTGTAATAGGTTTCATTCAGGCAAAGAAAGATCAGAAAAGAAATTGACATTTAGCAGTTTAACATCTGACCTTTTCCAGTAGCTCGAAATAGTCAGAACCCTGCCTAAGTAGGTTTTGAATAAGAGAGAAGCTAGAGGGGAAAATGATCAAGGATTTATTTGACTGGATTCTGAAGAAGAAAATTCATACCAATTCTAGCTGTTCAATTTCTCATTCCGTTATTAATGGTAAGCCACCATTCCCACCTGAGATCAATTTCATTTTTGAGTTGGCCAAACATACTATGTCTACTGAGGGTCAGAGTTGAGAAATCACTTAAATGAATCTCGATAGCTTATAATTTCCTCTGGCTCAAGACTTGCAGCCTCAGAGGAACATATTTTCCAAGTTTGGTTCTGAAGACTACATCCTTTAGACCACGAAAGGCTGGACATTATTTTCCCCAGTTAGCACTAAACCCTAATGTCTACATTTTCTAAAATTTAGTTGCCTTGGGTTTCAGCTTTGTAACTTCAACTGCCATGAAGACATCAGAAGTAGAAGTCTATAAATTGCCTTTGGAGAGAGAGGCTTGAGTATTTAAGATAGTTCATAAAACTAACCAAATACCTATGTGACACCACTGGTGATATCTATAAAAATTCTGGGCATGCATCCAGGGTTCAAAATCCCTTTTACGAAGCACCTTGTCATGTCATAGCTAGATTACAAATCAAGTCTTAACCCCTGAGCCTATAGTGATATGCACTTACTGAACTTATGCAACCAAGATTTCCTAGGATAGTACGGAGATAATCAAAACAAAACGTACTTTTAATGAGACTTTACAAAATAAAAGAGCATCTTTTTTTCAGCCCATATGGTCTGATTGTTGGCTAAGAAAAATTTGCTGGTCATCACATCTCTACAGTAATAATGGTTATAATGGGAATAGTAAAATATTTCACTCCACCTCTCCCCAGTGCTTAGTAATACTGGAGGCATCTGTGCCCACCCCCATATGTTTCCACAAGCAGTCCTAGTTAATTTGAATAACCTCTCCTGACTTCCTAAGGGAATTTCAGGGAACTGGGAAGTAATTGGGAAGAGAGTGTGCTGTGGAACATGTAGACTGGTGATGTGGGAAGTTCTGATGTGGGCAGATGGCAAAAGACCCAGATGTGGGAGATGAGACAATATCAAATGTGATAGGCCATAATAAGCCAACATGGAACTAGGGAGAGATGAACTGGTAAGCGGGGCATTCCTCTAGACCTCTGGGCAAAAGCCTGTGTGTGTGAGGCCTAAGATCTGCAGCATGAAAGAATTCACTTCAATGGCAAATATCTGTTGGGTACTTACTATGTGCAAGGCACTGTGCCCCCAACCTGGGCTTTTGTCAAGGACCTTCAATGCAAATTTAAGAAATTTGTATTTTATTTTTGTGATCAGCCCTGTCTTTAAGAGCTACTGGGTCATTTTCCTTATTATTATCCTGCTTTATTTGAGTAGAAATCATATGTCACTTTAATGCTATTGTTTTTTGCTTCTTTTGTCATAGACTGAACTTTATTTCTGTGTATTTATGTTACTAGTCAGTTGTTTTTTAATTTTGTTTCTTTGGAGAATCTTCCCACCATGGATTAAGTTTTGCTATTCTGCTAATTGAAAAGAAAATCCTTATCTGTAAAATAAAAGGAATGAAATCAGTTGAACTCTGTGCTTTGACATCTTGATGGACTCATGATCTCAGCAAAGAGAGAGACCCCTCCCATGTTGCAGAGAGCAATTCAGCCCCAGCTTCTCACCCAGGACTTGAGGCAGTGCACAGCGCATAGTAGATACTTAATAAATGTTTATTGATTGGTTGAATGATTGAGGCTTTTGTTCATGTCCTGCCACTACTCCGCCAACAGGGGGCTACACGTTATTCTGTGCGCCTTCCTTGAAATTGCTTGACATTGTTTTGCTACCAGTGGAATATATGAACTACTTATTAATTATGGTTCATTCTCTACGTTCTCTTATCCCCCCCCCAAATATTTTTCCTATAACACATCTGTCTGAGATCTGGATTCGAAGGACACTGTATTCCTTCTGGCTCTTCCAGTTATAGCTTGTGTAACTTTGAGGAGGTCACAAAACTCCCTGGACACTAGACTCCTCATGTGCAAAGTGATCAAGCTGGATTAGATAAAGTGTAAGATCAACCAGCTCCAATTCTGGGATCCTATCATCCTTCAAAATGCCATCCTTTCTGTCACTTCTCCTAGGGCCTGATCACTAAGGCCCCTTGTTATTTCTAAAGTTTGGTAAGATTATATTGATGTCTAAATTTACCCAAAATTGGCTGAATGGCACATTTAAACAGATTCATTTAACACACACACACACACACACACACACACACACACACACACACACACACACTGAACTACTCATTTCTAACAACCATATTTGATAATGTCCTTGTTTCCCAAAGAGTTTCCTGGCAAACACTTTTAAAAGCAGATATTGAGTGCCCGGGTCTCTTGCCCATTGGATAGCTCATCTGATTCAATTCAAACAAAGTTACCATTTAGCCTTTTTAACTTGGTATAAGACTCCAAAGTTATTGATTGTGTTTGTCTCAGGAAGTCAGTCCAAATTAGGGCTAATTCCCTTAAATAGACTGGTATTCCTGTGGCCATAAAGACACATTCTCTACATACTTCTGCAGAAAGATAAATGAGGATTGAGGGGAAAAAAACCCTTTGTTTCTTAAAATAGATTGCAGTATCTAAGGAATTGTAGCCTATCAGTCTAATGAATGGTTCTAACAGCTACTGCACAGTGATTAAACAGCACAAAATACTCCTCTTGTATTTATGCTCAAGGGATATTTAGGACCACTCTTGGAAAACATGGGCTCCATCTAGTGGTACCTCCCCTTGGAACTGGAACTGGAACTCAACCGGAGGAAGGAAGGCATGATGAGATTAGCAATCTAGTTTTCAACTTTGAAGGTTTAACTTTTATTTACCTGCTTCAATCGCTCCCCTCAAAGCACCTGTTTTACAAAGAATTTTACATGAATCATTTCACTGATTTTTCACAGGAATCCACTGAAGTAGGGGCTATTATTATTTCCATTCCACAGATGCAGAGACTGAGGTTCTAACAAGCTAAGTAAGTTGTCCAGGGCCACACAGTAACTATGCATGGTAAGATTCAGATCTAGATATTCCAGATTTGAAGTATATGTTAAAGTCAGTATTTGTAAACAGAAGTGTGTATAGAATGGTTTTACATACACATATTATATATGTGTGTGTATACATATACACACATATGCAGACATATATGTATATATACATAGACACACACACACACATAGATATATAGATATATAGATATATAGATATATCTATATATATATAGGGACCTACTGGCAGCCATCTCTAGGATGAGGGGAGGAGGGAAGAAAAAGGGGGAAAAAGAAAGTCACATGATAACTTTATTATATATTTAAAAGGAATAGCAAGTTGTATATAATAGATTTGCAGTTTCATGTACAGTCATTTCTTTTCCCCTCTATTTTGCTATGTTATGGAAATTCTTGTTTTATTTCTTAAGTTCAGAATAAAATAAATAAAATAAAATAGAGAACAAAGTCAATATTGTGCATTACTGGTGGTATAATTTTGGCCTGGGAAAGCAACTCAGTACAGCACCTGCCTGGGGTGGTAGCTGTGAGGGTCACCTAAGGTAACATATGATGTGCACTTTGCAAACTTTAAAGCAGCATATAAATGTGAGCCATGTTATCATTCCAAAGACAAATTATGTTGATTAGCTATCCAAGCCTCTGAGATCCTTTCATTCCTAGAATCTGGCTCAGTATAGCCATTAGTGGTAGCAGCTGAAGATACAAGAAAAGCTGCCTCACGAGGTAGAGGCTATATAGGGTGTCACCCAGGATCTCATTTCTTGACCCAGCTCTCATTTAAGGGGACCCGATCCTCCTCCGGCTCTCCTGAATACTTCCCAGCCCTTGCTTGTCTCTTAAAAGTAGACTGTTTCTACTGAGCTTTCCTCTTTCCTCCATTAATGTTTAACTAAATAGGATTTTTTAAAAGCCAGATGCAGAGTTCTCCATGTTTACTGTACATTCTCCCTCTGGAAGCAGTTCTCTCTATCTCCCTCTCTCTCCCTTTTTTTTTGCTTTTTGTTTTTTTTTTTTTTGGCGAGGCAATCGGGGTTAAGTGGCTTGCCCAGGGTCACACAGCTAGTAAGTGTCAAGTGTCTGAGATCAGATTTGAACTCAGGTCTTCCTGACTCCAAGGCCAGAGCTCTATCCACTGTACCACCTAGCTGCCCCAACAGTTCTCTCTTATTTCCCTTTCTTCTCTTCCCCAACATTGGGGTCCATTGGGGTCCATTCCCCAACATTGGGACATTGGAGTCCCAAAGTACTCCATTGTAATGGTTTTCGTCTTGTTCAAGGCTAAGGACTCAGCACTGGAAGTCTAAAGAATATTCAATTCCCACCTTGGCTCCAAGTTACCTGTGCTATTCAGTTCTTTCTTTTCCACAGGATGATGTAGAGATTGTGTTTCCATGTTCTTCTGCATTTGTAAGACTCTATTTCTTCTAATAACATTCTGCTTGCCTGTAGCACCTATCCTAGAAAGTGACTGCTGTGACTCGTTAGTCATTTCCAGCATATCTTGTTTCTTACTTCAGCACTTTAAGGGCTTATGAGTAGGAGAGAGTTGTTGAGCTTGGAGTTAGGAAGAAGTTTGAATTCTGTCTTGGACTTGACTACCTCTGTGACCTTGGCGAATCACTTAATCTCTCTGAGATTATCCTCATCTTTAATTAGGCATGGTAATAATACAATACCTGTTGCATGGTTGCTGACTGAAAAAATACACATACTATATACACAAATATAACTTTATACACATAACATTATACAATGTGTATACACGTATATGTAGAAGTATATTGTGAATATATACACATTATACATATATACCCATTATGTATTGCTCACGTGTATATGTATGCACACACATGTACATGTATGTGTATGCAATATATATCACATGTACACATGTATGTTTATGTCGATTTATATTTTTATCAATTTAAATATTAGTGTAAATATACATGTATGCATATGCATGTATACACACGAATCTACATATCCATGAAGCTTTAATACAAGCACAGATCTACTAGGCTGGAGGCACGGATATGGGAAATACCAGGGACCTGCTTCAGCTAGACAGCATCCTGCATTCCCATATTGTTGTTGTTGTTTTCCATTCTCGAAGAGGACCGTGACATGAGGGAGGTGAAGCCGTGATATACAAATTGGATTTAAGTGAGGGAGGGCTGTGCAAAGTCACCAGTTTCAGATCAGGATGGCTGGAGATGGCCCTGGATTCAGTGGGAGGCCTTGGCCTTTTTAAGCTAGGGTCTTTAACAGGTCTCAGTTTGAATGAGGCGATATGCAATCTGTGATTAAGGCTAGGTAAGAAATGAATGAAAACAGCCTCTTTCCGTTGGCTATAAACCCAGTTTCTTTTGAGTCCTTAAAACTAACAAACAGGGACAGTCTCTTTCCAGTGCTATACCAGGGTAAAGGCCTCATTCCTTCATAATAGAAGCATAGTACACTAATTGGAGCGGGCAGAGACACTTTTCCTTTCCCCTTAGGCCCTGTGGCCCCAAGAAATGCACTCAGGTTCTGGTCTTAGTTTTGTTTTTGTTTTTGTTTTTGTTTTTTTCATTTTCAGTTCTGAGTGCAGGGACTGGAGTCCCAAGATTTGGGAACTGAAGCATAGGACCTTGGAAGTTGCTGCCAGAACAGCAAAGAAGTCTTGAGAAACCAGAGTCGCAGGACACAGCCCCCACCACAGGTAGGTCTTAGGACTCGAAACTTGATAGAATTAATGACATGTAGAGACAGGTTTAAATTGTGAATCTAGTTCTTCTTCCCTACCCAGAGACTATGGGGACATAAGGGAGGATTTTGCCCCCCAGGTGTTGGGGATGATGGCATTATGCTTGTTCTTTCTATGGCTTTGAAGTAAATATCCTTTTGTAAAAAATAACCTGACTGCCAAGTGATTGAATTGAATTGGGATGCTGGGGATCCCTAAAATTGGGAGGGGGGACAGAGTTAATGGGGGCTTGAGCCAATGGCAGAAACTAGATACCTCCAAACCCTTCTCATTCCCCATGGGGTGCCGGGGGTCCTGAAGAAGGAGTGAAATGTAATATGCCTAGTCGTCAGGCAGTAGAGGACAGAGTCATCCCTACTATATACATGTATGCATACCAAGATACATACACAGACACATGCATGTACACATAGGTCCATATACATACACAGATATACCTACATGTAGGTGTCACAGTAGGTAGAGTGACAGGGCTAGAGTCAGGAAGACTCATCTTCCTTAGCTCAAATCTGGCCCTCAAACACTGACCAACTGTGTGGCTCTGGGCAAATCATTTACCCCTGTTTGCCTCAGTTTCTTTATCTGTAAAATGAGCAGGAGAAGGAAATAGCAAACCATTCCAGTATCTTTGCCAAGAAAACCCCAAATGGGGTCATGCAAAGTCAGACATGACTGAAACAAACAACAACAGCACATATACCTAAATATACACATAAACACGTACTTACATGTATATATCACTTTGCAAAACATGTATATATCAAAGCCCTTTAGAAATGTGAATTGTTTAGCACAGTGTCTGGCATACAGAAAGCACTAGATACATGCTTACTGACAACTGCTCAGTTTCTTCATCTGAAAACTAAGAGGGTCAGATTAGATGTCCTCTGACGACCCTCCCAGGTCTACGATCCTATTGGCCATTAGAGGTGGTCCAGAGGGGTAAGGCATTGTGTTCTAACCTGCCCTTAATTCCAAGAGTTTCTTCATTCACATAATAACTATTAAAGGTCCATAGGCAGTAGTAAGTACATCACCCAGAGTAGTAGGCAAAGTATATATTTGTAACCAAAGATCAGAATTAATTCCAATTTAAAAATTCAGAGTAAAAAGGGAAATCGTTTTGGGTAGTACTTGATGACTAAACCCACTAGATGGCGCAGCAGTCCTCTTGTTCTGGCCCAAGCACCCAGTGGAATACCAGAGAACTGGGCAAAGTGTTGGTACAGCTTAGTTTAGACTCAGGAGTTGGGTTTATTTTTCCATTATTACTTGATGTGTACACCAGGGAACTCTCTTTGAACCTAGGGCATAATCTCACACATGATACCTTGTCATGAACACAAATATGTATAAGCTGTAATGTTTGAACAAGAGTGGAATACTTTTTATCACATATAAGCAGGCATTTAAAAATAAATTAAAATATTAAATAAAAATAAATTGTGCAATAAAATAAATAAAAATATTGAAGATATGACTGGGATTTTTTTAAATTGTAAAGATAACCACATAACTTATTTAAAAGAAGATGAATTGAAAGCTGAAATCTCAGTTCTCTTTTTTTTTTTGACAATATATAAGCACATTGTAACCTCTTCAAAAATGATTTATTGTTCTGACCAAAGTGGATTTTGTGGTCTTCAGAAAGGGATGGGATGCATATGGGCTGCTAATATGTTCCCCCTCATATTTTTTTCAATTACTCTGTATATATTGTTTATTTACTGAACTATTCATCTGCCACGTCCCCCATTAGAATAGGCTCGTCGAGGAGGCAGGGACTGCTTCTCTTCCCCTCTTTGCCTCTCCAGGCCTTAACACACTGCCTGGCACATAGGAAGAACTTCATAAATGCTTGTTACCTAACTGCCTGGATGACCAGTAACATGTAGAGATTCTCAAATTAAATAGAAAAGAGAATTTTCACAGATGAAGAACAAAATTCATCAGTCCTGACTAAGAACAGACTGAAAGATTCATTTGGGTATTTCTCTAACCCTGGAGATGGCCGAGGGAATTGTAGTAAAGTATGGGGGAGTATGGGGTCTTCAGCAGGACTAGCACCTCTGGTTAGAGCCGTTTTCGGGGCTGTTCATCCACCTTTGGTATCCAGCTGGTGCTCAGCTCTCACCTGTGGCTCCAAGAAGCTGTAGCATGCCGAGTGGCCACACCCCAGTAAACCATCTTGGCAGCTGGGCTAAACCAGGCTGAGGGTAATCAACAGGCCTCAAACCCATTGGTGAGTTAGGGGGATGTCTACCCCAAGCATGTGGAGACTTCCCCCGGCGGGATAGGTAGATGAGAACAATCTGTTCCAAAGGCCATGAAGGAGGCGAAAGCAAGCATCGTAGAGCACTTAGAGCTGAGGCACACCTTGAAGACACCCAGGTCATCCACTACATCCTAGGCCATCACTAGTCATCCTGACTTTCATCTTGCCAATGATCTTCAATGACTCTGGAAGAGAGAATCAGGCTGGCAACTTTATATAACTCTGCCTCACTTAAATCCAATTCACTCATCAGTCAAGACATTACCCCGTGGTGTCATTGGTCCTCTTCAAAAAACAAGGGACAAATGACAACAACAGTAAAGCCATTAAAGCCATAGTGACAGGGTGATGTTGTAGAAAGATTGAGAGGTAGAATCTGTGGACCTGAGTTCAAATCTTAACTTTGCCAAGAGTTAGCCGTTTGACCTGGGATAAGTCACTTGACCTCTGTAGGTCTTAGTTTTCTGAGAAATGAGGTGGGATTGAATGACCTCTAAGGTTTCTTATGTCCCTTAGTCTATGATTCTATGAAATACAACTGGAAGCAAGTTCAGTGATTAGTTAAATAACTTTTGCAGATTTGAAAGAGGAAACAAACTTCAATTAGCTGTTCAAGTAGCCTAAAATTTTCACTCTACTGGAGGCTCTGCTCATCCTAGCCTTAAATGAAGGTAAGAAGATAGTAATAAATTAATTTGAGAAAATTATTCTAGAATGGATTCATATACAGAGGCAGCTAGGGAGTGTTGTACTTAGAAGTTAGGAAGATCTAAGGTCAAATCCCACCTTGGATGCTTTCTAGTTGGGTGACCTTGAACTATTCATTTGATCTCTCTGCCTCAGTTCCCTCAACTGCAAAATGTGGATAATAATAACCCTTAACCAACCAGAGTTGGTATGAGGAAAGAATGAACAATATTTGTAAAATCCTAGTGAGTGCTAGCTATTATTATTGTAGAAATAAGCAAAATTTCCATTCTCTTTCATAAATTAAAAATAAAAGATGAGATCAAGACAAAACTCATAATCTTTAATTTTCTAATGACAAGTAGAAGTGCTTCAGGTAGTGCTTTGGTGAGCAGGTTTCATGTTTGTTAGATGATTCTAACTCTAAAATGGGCAGCAAGGTGGTGCCATAGTGCATAGAGTGCCAGACCTGAAGTCAGGAAGACTCATCTTCCTGAGTTCAAATCGGGTCTTTGACAGATACTTACTAGTTGGGTCACACTGGGCAAATCACTTACCCCAGTTTGGCTTAGTTCCTTATCAAAATGAGGCAGAGAAGGAAGCCTCTTCAGTGTTTCTGCCAAGAAAACCCCAAATGGGATCATGAAGAGTCAGACACTACTGAAAAGTGATCAAACAACAATAGTAACTCTAAAATACTGAGATCGCCAAACTTTGTGATACAGTACTTTCAATTTCCTGGGGAAGAAAGGGGTAGAGATTGAACCAGAGAATTATAATATTCATAAAAACATTGGATTTTAAGTTTTTTGATTCTCACATGAATTAGGTGTTATAGGAATTCTCGTTTCACTGATGAAGGACCTGAGGTTGACTTATCTAAAGCCACAGAGCTAGTAAGCACCAAAGGGAGAATTTGAACTCAGGTCTTCATGAAACTTGCCTCTACATCACCAAATCACAACACTGAAAGCTTTTGCCAATGTGAATTAAATTTTCCATGAGACTGAGTAAACCTTGAGAAATGGAAGTTAGGTTTCTTCTATATCCAATAAATTCAAGAACTTTCGTTGATTGGGGTCTCAAGACAACAGAATGATTGCATAATTCAGTCAATCCAAGAAACAAAAAAAATTCAAAAATCAGTCGATTGAATGGAAAAAAAAAAAAAAACAATTACCAGGCATCTTGTAACTAGAACACTTGGCAAATTGCCTGATTTTTATTTTCAATTTTTCAATCCCTTGCTGGAGTAGTACGTAGAAACTGCCTATTAGATCAAGCTAAGGTGAAACAGATAATTGATGAAAGGTAGAAAAGGTCCCTGGCACATGTGTGTTAATGAGAATTTCATTATAAATATTGAACCTTTCAGAAGAAACAACAGCTATTTGGATGACCAGGAAGCACCAGAAAGTTCTCCAGCCTCCTCAGAAATAGCCTCTACATTTTTTTACCAATTCAAGCTTCAAGACTGAGTCATCAAAGTCCATTTATGGAATATCAATGCCCCCTCGTGGGTGGCACAGTGGACAGAGTGCCAGGCCTAGAGTCAGGAAGACTCATCTCACCGAGTTCAAATTTGACCTCAGACACTTGATCGCTGTGTGACCCTGGGAAAGTCACTTCACTCTGTTTGCCTCAGTTGTGAAATGAGCTGGAGAAGGACATGATAAACCACTCCAGTATCTCTGCTAAGAAAACCCCAAATGGGATCATGAGAGAGTCCAACATGACTGAGATGACTGAACAATGTCCCCTTAGTCACAAATAAAACAAAGCCTTTCATCCCTCCAGGACTCCTTGCTATTTCTGAAATATAGACATGTTTTAGATTATCAGAGTCATGTAAATACATTTGTGCTTTCTTCCCAGGATTTTCTACCAACAGGTTAAGACACACAAAACAAATAGCAAACTTTAAATCAGGATAGAATAGCAAAGCAAATCACAAGGAGAGATCATCCCATGTAGGAGGAAATACAATCTCCCCAAGATTCCCACACCACTGACTGGAGGAGGAATGCCCCTGGGACAAAGCAGCATCCTAGGGCTACATGGCAGTTGCATCATGTCTCCGGCTCAAGCTCCCAGAAACCACCTATTTCTCATGGTTGTGCTTCTCTGCCTTTGCAGCTGCTGTTTCTCTGCAAATCTGTTGCCAGGCTTCTCCTGAGCTGCCGATGCCAATGGCTCCTTATTCCTTCCTTGCTGAGCTGCTCCCATTGACTGGAACTCACTTTGCTCATGCAGTTTCCTTGGCCTTGGTGGAAGTAGCATCACTCTTCTAAGAGAGTATCCACCATTGAAGACTAAATGACACATTAGAGAAATCAACAGCAGAAAAAAATAAATAGAGCCTCCTAGACCTGTTTAAGGTGAAGGACCAATCTATGCATAAGTTCATCAATCAGACTCATCTGGTATGAGGCCTTGCAGGGCTCCTTCAGACTGAGCAAACCTCTAGCTGAAAGCTGGTCTGCTTTTTATCATCAGCGCTCTGGGCTTGTGTGACTCACGTGGGCTCAGACAATGTTTGATGACCATAGCAATTCAACAGTTCTAGCAGAAAATTGGAAAAGAATTCAACCCACTAAAATATATATATATATATATATTATATATTATATATTATAATATTCACACATATATACACATCTGCACATATGTGTATATAAATGCATACATATGTTTGTATGTATCATTCATATATATATATAGAGAGAGAGAGAGAGAGAGATAGACAGACAGACAGACAGACAGGGAGAGACAGATGAGACAGAGACAGAGACAGAAAGACAGAGAGACAGATGACAGACAGACAGACAGAGACAGAGAGACAGAGAGAGCCCACAGCTGTCAATAGCAGTTGTGCCGACAGAGAAAGGTAATTGACAAAACACAGGGCATGTACAGCATACTGTCAGTGCTAAAAGATTACTAGCCAGAGTGGTCCTGGAACTACCAATAAGTCAGCCAGCCAACATCTGTTAAGTGCTCACAATACATTAGGCATTGCGTTAAGCACGGGGGATGTGCAAAACAGCAAAAGATATAGTCCTTGTCTTCAAAAGCTCGTCATCTAATGGGGGGGGCAACCACATGGCAAAAAATGCTCTGATAACAAGCTATACACAGGATTAATGGGAAAGAATCTACAGAGGGAAAGCATTTGAATTAAGAAGGGGTAAGCCCGGGCTTCTTGCAGTAGGTAGGATTTTAACTGGGACTTGTAGAAATCTAGGAAAGCCACAAGGCATAGATGAAGAGGGAGAAAACTCTGGGCATGAAGCACAGTCATAGAAAATGCCTGGGCTTGAGAGATAGAGTGGTTGATTTGAGGAACAGCAGACAGGCCGGTGCCACTGTATTAAAGAGTATGTGTGTGATGAAGGGGTGGTGAGTATAAAGTGTAAGAAGACTGGAAAGGTGTGGAGAGGTGCAGGCTATGAAGGGCTTTGAGCACCAAACAGGGGATTCTGTATTTGATCCTAGAGGTGAAAGGGAGTCACTGGAGTGTATCGAGTGGGGTGACATTGTTGGACTTGCACCTTAGGAAAATCACGTTGACAGTTGAGTGAAGGATGGACTGGAGGGAGCTGAGGATTGTGGCAGGCAGATCTTTTCCCATTGCAATAGCAGGAGACTATCAGAGTAGTCTGGGCATGAGAGGATGAGGGAACCGCCAGGGTGGTGGCAGTTTCAAAGGAAAGAAAAGAGACATATGTGAGAGATGTTACAAATTAAACTCAACAAATCTTGGCAGCAGATTGGATATGGAAAGTGAGAAAAAATGAATAGCCAAGAATGACACCTAGGTTGTGAGCCTGGGGGACTGGGAGAATGGTCATGCACTCAGTAGTAATAGGGGAGTTTGGAAGGGGCAAAGATAATCAGTTCAGTTTTGGACATATTCAGATTAAGATGTCCACAGGACTTCTAGTTTGAGATGTCTAGGAAGCAGCTGTAGATATAAAACTGGAGGTCACCTGAGAGGTTAGAGTTAGATAAGTAGTTTTGAGTATCAATAGCATAGAAGACAATTGAATCAATGAAACCTAATGATATAAAGGGACAGCTAGGTGGCAAAGTGGGTGGAATGCTGGCCCTAGAGTCAGGAGGACCTGAGTCCAAATCCAGCCTCAGACACTTACTACCTGTGTGAACCTGGGAAAGTCACTTAATCCTGTTGGTCTCAGTTTCCTCATCTGTAAAATGAGCAGGAGAAGGAAATGGCAAACCACTCCAGTATCTCTTTGCCAAGAAAACTCCAAATGGGGTCATGGAGAATTGGTGTAACTAAAACAACTCAACAACAACAAATTCATGTCACCAAGTGAAATAGCATAGAAGGAAAAGGAAGAGGGCCCAGAATAGAACCCTTTGGGACAGTCATGGTTAGTGGGAATGACTAGGGTAAAGATCAAGCAAAGCAAGCAGAGGAGTGGTCAGATAGGTGGGAGGAGAACCTGGAGGGAATAGAGTCCTGAAAGCCTAGAGACTGGAGAGTATCAAGGAGAAGAGGGTGATCAATGGTGTCAAGGGCTACACAGATGTCAAGGAGAAGAGGACTGAGAAAAGGCCTTTAGATGTGGTGTTTAAGAAATCACTGGAAACTTTGGAGGGAGTAGTTTCAGTTGAGTAATGAAGTCAGAATCCAGGCTATAGAGAGTCAAGAAGACAGTGAGAGGAAAGGAATGGAGACCCCATTGTAGATGACCTTCACAAGGAGTTCATCTATAAAAGACAGGAAAGATTTAAGTAATGGACAGTGGATGGATTGATCAAGTGAAGGTTTGATTTTTGCCACTAAAGAATGTCTTCAGTAATCTGTTATTTCTGAATTTCTGAAAAGTTCAAGTTTTAGTTTATTTTTGGAGCATTATCATTTATTCCCTTATTACTTATCCTCCCCAATGACTTTAATTTCTTCTCAATTGCCATAATTTCTTCTCAATTAACTGTTCAGCACATTTGCTGATAGTCTTCATAGCTGACATGAAGGCTGCCATGCACAGGGAAGGTCAAGGTCCCTAATTATGTCTAATTTTATCCAGTGAAGAGCCTTCTTGGCAGACTAGCTTTGTCTGGGCTGTGATGATTTTTGAATGGAGGAAAGCAAGAACATAAGAGATTAAACCTACTTTAAAGGAGTTTTGAAAATGATATCAATTTTCCATTTCTACCATCTATGTTTTAGCTTTTCCTAGCTATAAAAATAGAGGCACACATTTATGAGATCAGTGGATTTAGAACTGAGATTGACCTTAAAGGATGTTTAATTCAACCCCTTCTTCTTCTTCTTCTTCTTCTTCTTCTTCTTCTTCTTCTTCTTCTTCTTCTTCTTCTT
>NW_020950239.1:72401-80349 GCF_900497805.2 Vombatus ursinus | reverse complement strand
TTCTTCTTCTTCTTCTTCTTCTTCTTCTTCTTCTTCTTCTTCTTCTTTTTTAGGCAATTGGGGTTAAGAGACTTGCCCAGGGTCACACAGCTAGTGAGTGTCAAGTGTTTGGTCTGAGGCCGTATTTGAACCCAAGTCCTCCTGACTTCAGGGCCAGTGCTCTATCCACTGTGCCATCTAGCTGCCCCCGAACCCCTTCTTTTTAGAAGGAAACAAGGTCCATTGAAATTAAGTCACCTTCTCAGAAGCTAAGATGTTGCTGGGT
Source organism: Vombatus ursinus (assembly GCF_900497805.2). Taxonomy (NCBI): domain Eukaryota; kingdom Metazoa; phylum Chordata; class Mammalia; order Diprotodontia; family Vombatidae; genus Vombatus; species Vombatus ursinus. Next base: position 80,084 of record NW_020950239.1, on the reverse strand, counting down.
GCCTCAGTATACAGAGCACTGGACCTGGAGTCAGGAAGACATGAGTTTGAATCCTGCCTCAGACTCTCACTAGCTGTGTGACCGTGCCTCAGTTTCCCCATCTTTAAGTAAGAAATAATAATAATACCCTCTTCAAAGGGCTGCTGTGAGGATCAAGTGGGATAATAGATATGAAGCACCTTTTGGTTAAAAATGGCATCATATAATGGATTTGAAGTTGGGAAAGGTCTAGGTTTGTATCCTATTTATGACATATATTGTGTGATCGTTAACAAGTCATTTAAACTCTCAGGATCTCAGTTCTCTCATTTATAAAAAAGGAATGACAAGAACACCTACCTCATAGGATTTGGGGCTTAGACAAAGTAATTTGGTGGGTTTCTTATTGGATGAAGATTTGCTGGAAATGTGTCAACTATATATAGATCTGTATCTATACCTATGTATCTCTAAACGTTCATATCTATCTATCTGTATCTATATCTATCTATATGTCCATATATGCTTTTGAGTATAGGTTGAACTCGATGGGATCTGAGGTCCCTGCCAATTCTAAAATTTAATGTGGTTCTGTGAATTTCTATGATATAATATTAACATGTTAGTTATATAGTGCTATAACTGATAGATGCTAAACAGAAAATACAATCTTCCAGATTTATTTTTTTGGTAAAAGTTACCAGACATTTGTATATTGGTATATACGATATACCAATACAATGTATAGTATATGTATAATAGTATATTTATAATTAATTTTTAAAAAATGCTATCTACAATGTTTTGACTCCCGATGCACTCCTTGACTTAGAAGGAAATACTTCTCAGTCCAAATTCCTATTTTTCTGGTCTCATTTTATCTACTTTTTAATCAATGAAATCTAAAGATTATTGATAGAAGTAGGAAATAGTAGAAATAGGTGACAGAGAAAGGTGATATTCATTTGTTTCAGTCATATTCGACTCATAATGACTTCCTTTGGAGTTTTCTTGGCAAAGATACTGAAATGATTGGCCATTTTCTTCTCTAGATCATTTTACAGGTGAGGAAATTGAGGCAAACAGAATTAAGTGACTTGACCAAAATCCTACAGCTAATAAATATCTGAGGCCAGATTTGAACTCAGGGAGATAAAAAAAAAGATGACAAAGAAAGTTACCACCATTTATTTAGTCTTTGACTGATCCATCAGTCCACTTTCTTTCTGTCTCCAAATAGTAACAAGAATACTGATGTCCCTGAAAATTATCAAATCTCAGGGACACAGTCTTTCCTTTATTTTCTCTTACTAACAAGTACCCTTTACTAAACTACTGCCCCAGAAAACAACACTTCTGCAGTACAATTTAGCATGAAATTAATGCTCACATGTTTAAATTTTACTTCATTGTGAGAGTCTAGGGATACAAATGACCTACATTTAACCTATCACACAGAATTAAATTAAAATGTCATTTATTAAATGCTTACATGATGTTCAAGGCACTGTTCTAGACTGAGCTATGTTGACAGAAACAAAGCAGTACTTACCCTCAGAGAGCTTATGTTCTACAAGGAGGATGTAACATACAATGGAAATAATGCTGTCATCTATTATCAACTTATTTTGGTTAGATTTGTTTAAAATATTACTGTAATTTCTAGGTTCTTTTATCATTTTGCTTGAAGAACCTTATACAATGTTTTGATGCTTGGAGTTTTTGTCCTTCTGATTATTCTTTGCCATTTCCCTTCTTAAGTGCAAGATGATATTTAGAAGAAATGGTGGAAAATCTCAGGGAAAAATTTCATTAATGTGGTAGAATCTGAAAAAAGAGCATAATAGAAGCAGAACATAAACATATCAACAGAACAATAAATATTAGACTCAAATCCAAAGACAACAAAATTTTAAAAACGCTTGAGTTTTCTGCAAGCCAAAGAAATTCACTGTGAAGACAGATCTAAGATAAATAATTTGAAAATTATTGGATTGATGAAAAACACAGTGCAACAGCAAACTTAATACCACTTTTCAGGAAATTATATGAGAATTTTTCTGGGAGTACTAGAAAGATTGGGAAATATATAAATGGATAGAATCCAAAATATGCCTCATTTCTTGTTATATAAATATATAGTTAGTAAGTTCTAGAGTTTCATTATTAATCAAAAATTTTGAAAGAAATTAGATGGTTCATATATTAAGAAACATGAAATGTATTTACACAAGACAAAAGATTAATAATCATTAATTATTACAGTAATGTATCAAAGAAAATTAGGAAATATTATACTTAAAATTGAAAGAAATAAGCTTGTATCCAAAATAACTCATCCTTCAAATCTAAGTATACTCTTTAATGAGAAAAGCTGGTTCTCTTCTTTATCCTGCCTTCTAGTCATTTGTTCTTAGGAGAAGCAAGGCTTTTAAAATGCAAATTAAGAAAAAATGAAAGAAATTAGCAAAGCTAAACAAGTCCAAATGATAGGAAAATAATAAATAATAAAGGAACGTAGGTATAATAAGAGGCTATTTCCACTTAGAATCCCACCTTGTCTGAGATACTTGAGAAGTCCAAAGGAGAACATTTTTGGTCCCTCTAATCCTATGAAGGATAGTTAGAAGGAAGAATGCTATAGGAGGTTCAAAATCAGGAGGAATAAGGAAGTACATTAGCATTTCTTGTAAATGGAATGCCATAGGTAAAAGTCATTCAAACCAAGAGATGTGAGGTGGGGGGAACCAGAAAGGGTTGTTGAGAGGGGAAAAGAATGCTATGACTCTGAGTGAGTATAGACACTGTATATTATTTTAATTGGACTTTTTTTAAAGGTAAAATAAGAGGTTTAAGTAAAATCTTCATAAAAAGGAAAAGAGTTGCAGAATGGATTAGAAAAGAGAGTCTATTTGCTACATGCAATAAATATACTGCAAAATACAAACACACATAACAGAGTAAAAAGGAAGAGTTGAAATAACATTGGTTCCAGCTGATTTTTTTTTAAACAAGAATTGCTTTCATGGTAACAGTAAAAGAAAAATAGCTATTGTCAAGAGAGATTAATTCAATGATATATCCAGGTAGTAGAGTTAATGAAGCAATAACAATATTATGTGTACCTATTAGGACAATCAGCCATAGGTCAAAAAACATTTATGAAGTGCTTACTGTTTGTCAGGTCCTGAACTAGTCATTTGGAGTACAAAGAAAGGGGAAAAAAATGGTCTCTGTCTTCAAGGGTCTCACATTCTAATGGAGAAGACAGCATTCAAAAACCTAAATTCACATAATAGCTGTATTTACACGTATTTGTAGACCTATATATACATGTTTATATACATACAGACCAACACGTTATTGTTGTTTGTCATTTTTTCCAAAGAGGACCAATGACATCATGGGTGATGTCTTCACTCATGTGTGAATTGGATTTAAGTATGGCAGAGTTAAACAGTCATTGGCCTAACTCTCTCTTCCACAGTCATCAAAGTGTAGTGGCAAGACAAAAGTCCTGATGACTGGTAATGGCCCAGCATGCAGCGGATGGCCTTGGCATCTTTGATATCTGCCTGAGCTCTAAGCACTCCGCAGCTTTTGCTTCTACTACCTTCATGGACTTTGGAACAATTTGTTGTCATCCATCCATTCCCCCTGGGGAAATCTTCACATGCTTGAAGTAGACACCTCCCTAAGTCACCAACAGGTTTGTGGTCGTTGGTTCCCCTCAACCTGGTTCACTCCATCTGCCAAGATGGTTTCCCAGGGTGTGGTCACTGTCCATGTTACAGCTTCTTGGAGCCATATATATGTGTGTATATACATACACACATACATACATACATACATATGTACATACAAGACAGAGAGACATAGAATGAGAGGCAGGTAGGGACAGAGATAGGACCCAGAGAATAGATAAATTTAAGGAAGGCAGATGTGAAGAAAGAAGGAAGTAAGTTGTGAGGAGATAAAAGATCTATGAAGATCCCTTTGAGATAAATCTTGAAGGAAACCAGAAAAGCCAGTATTTAGGAGTGATGAGGGTGTGCTACAGTCAGATCATGCTGGCTTTTCAGAGCCAATTGTTAAATTTTTAATGTAAGTGTTTACAACTCACTACAAATCAGGGCTTATGTATTATTTTATTGATTACCTTAACTTAATAAAGTAATCGAGAAATGCTAATATTGTATATTAAACTTAAAAGTGTATATTTGTACTTTTTTGAGAGCTGGGTAAGCATTAATGGAGACCTCTTGGAAGGTCTCTTTCACTTGTTTTATAGTTCAGAATAACCAAGTTGTAGAAGCTTGTCAGGTCAACAAGTGTTTATTAAGTACTTACTATATTCTAGGCACTGTGTCAAGTGCTGGGGATACCAAGAAAGGGAAAACTCAGGTCTTTCCTCAAGGCCCCCACAGTCTAATGGAGGAAACAACATTCAAACAACTATGTACAAACCAGATCTCTACAGGATAAGCTGGAGATAGTCTTAGAGTGGAGGTACTAACATTGAAGAGGATCCAAAAAAGTGGAATTTTAGTTGAGACATAAAAGTAGCCAGGAGGTGAAGAGGAGGTTGAAGGGAGTCAGGAGCTGGGAACCAGTAAGAAACAGGAAAATGACCAGGGTCACTGGACTGCAGAATATGTGTGGGGGAATAAGATAAAATAAATAGAAGGGCAGGAAGGGGCCAGACTATGAAGGACTTAAAAAATCAAAGTTTTAATTTTGATCCTGGAGATAACCTGTAAACATCGGGATTTATTGAATAGAGAGAGTGACATGGTCAGACTCGCATGTTAGGAAGATCAATTTGATAGTTGAGTGGAGGTTGGACCAGAGTGGAGAGAAATGTGAGGCAAGAAGGCCAACCAAAAGGGTTGGTATGGCATGAAAAGAGCATGCCCCAGGCTGGTGACAGGCTCAGAGGAAAAGGGCAACACAAATGAGAGAGTTTGGGAAGTTAGAATGATAGCATTTAGCACCTGAGAGCTTGTGGGGGATGAAAGGGAGTGAAGAATTGAAGAGGACACCTAGCTTGTGAGCCTGGGTGATTAGGAGGCTAGCGGTACCCTCAGCAGTAATAGGAAGGTAGGAAGAGGGGAGGGCTTGCAGGTGAGAGGCAGGGTAAGATAACGAGCTCAGTTTTAGATAGGTTGAGTTTAAGATGTATACAGGACATGGAGACATCTAAAAGGCACTTGTAAAACTAGGGTTCAACAGAAAGATTAGATCTGGATAAATGTGTCTGAGAATCATCTGCCTAGAGATGCTTAGAGGGGGAAGGGCCATTGGAGCCCATCCTTTCTAAACCTACCTTGGAATAAGAATTCTCTCCATGTCACACAGGATCTTTTAAAATAATTAAAGTCCAGTTAAAATGATGAGGAACTTGGTACCTACTGAATCAAACAATTTCACTTTGGGGCAGCTACAAGTCCAGTTTTTCTTTAAATTGAGTACTCATCTGCCTTACTGAAACAGCTAACCACTGATTTGAGTAATGCTTTATGAAGCCAAGGATATAAATGTGATCCCTCCTCTCTCTGGTCCTCTTGAAAAGAGCAATCACATTCTCTCCCCATCTTGCAGTCTTTTCTCTAGGATAAATGCCTTCATTCCTTCACCCGTCCTCACACAATGGGCCTTCCAGTTCCCTTACCCTCTGGGTTACCCTCCACTTCTTGCCCCCAGTGTGTCAGTGCTTTTCCTATAATGCCTAACTGGAACCAAATCGAAAACTCCTAATATGGTCAGGCCAAGGTAATTTTATAACTTATAATATTTTCATTTGATAAAAAAAAATTGAAGACAAAGAGCATCATATAGCATAGCAGTGGGGAGCCTGTGGTCTTGAGGCCACATGTGGCCTTCTAGGTCCTTGGGTGCAGCCTTTTGACTGAGTCCACGTTTAACAGAACAAATCCTTTTATTAAGGGAATTTGTTCTGTGAAGTTTGGATTCAGTAACAGGCCACACTTGAGGACCTAGAGGGCCACATGTGGCCTTGAGGCCACAGGTTCCCCGCCCCTGTACAGACAATATTGGTTTGCTGTGGACCATGGGGTCATGGATTGGATATGACTGACTGAGTAACAACAACAAAAAACGTAGCTAGCGAGTGTCTGAGATGGCAGTTGAATACTAGGCCTCTCTGACTCCTTGTGTAACCTCTACCTACTACGCCATACTGCCTGCATGTATGATAAATGGTCCTAATAATGGTATACACCATCTGTGACAGCCTGAAATTTCTTCTCTCTTGGCCTCTACTTCTAGCCCTGTCTATGAGACTTAGGGGTTGGGATCACTGATCTCCAGTGTCACTCCCAGTGCTAGACCCTACACTCTTCCCATTTTACAGGAGCACACCACAAGACAATAACAACAACACTGCTGGTAAGTGTCACAGCCGGGACTGATACCTGGGTTTGCTGATGCCACATCAGTGATAACTGCATTACGTTCCATGTCACCTTGCCCCACATCATGGTGATCAAGAAATGGTGGCATCATCATATTCCAGGATTTAAAGCTGGAAGGAATCTTGGAGATCACCTTCTATGGATGGGGAAAATGAAGCACAGTAAGTCACTTGTTTACACACAGACAGCAAATATCTGAGCTGGAATTTCAGCCTATACCAAATGATTCCAAATCAAGCACTCTGTCCAGTATGCCATGAATATCCACCAATCTGTTTAATTTCCCTCTTTCTAACAGATTCTGGGCCTCGTAGGAAATAGACAGAGTTATGATTCCAAAAACATTTTTACATTTCTCCATGATATTTTGGCAAACATTTGTAAAGCACTTAATGAAATGATGGCAGGCACAGAGGACACCAGGAGCATTCTCCTTTAGGAGCTTCCATTCCATTTGATAAATAGAATAGTGGTTTGTGGGTCCAACCATCTTATGGCCAATTTAGTCCTTTCCTTTTCGATACTTGTGTTTCCACACTGTCAGCATCATGGGTCAAATACAAAAACACTCTAACTTCACAGACGTCAACATTGGGAGCAGTGAGACTCACAGCTCTGTCACACAAAGGTGGAGAAAAACTTGGGTTAGACCCAAGACTATGGCCTTCCCTTCCATTTAAGTGATTCTTTTTGAAGGAGGTAGTACTAATCTCCGTGTTAATTCAGTCCCATTTTTAATAGCTTAGTGGTTTGGGGCAATGGGGAATTGTCTAAAAGAGATATTCGCTTAATTATGATGATGGATTTAAAGCTATTGAGTGTCGTTACATGAATCTTAATTACATGTAGTGAACTTAGCAAGTAACCTTAGCTACTATAACATAAACCCTACCAAAATTCCCGCCACACACAGACATACAGAAACACACACACCAACACACACACACACATACACACACACAATGATGGAGAATAGATTAACTGTAGGAATCACGCATTCACTAATATTATGGAGTTAAGTTTTAAGTTTGTGTTTAGTTTAACACTGAATGGAGTTCAAAGTTACTGTAGTCTTCCCTATGCAAGATATACAGAAGGAGGAAGGAATAAAGCTCCTAGAGTCATTTTTTTTTCTGGGACCCTGTTGGTTTCTGGGTCACCTTAGTGGAAAACATTATAATAGAGAATGGTTGTTGATCACCTGACAGTTCAAGTATAGGAAAGAAGGAAGGAAGGAAGGAAGGAAGGAAGGAAGGAAGGAAGGAAGGAA
>NW_020950239.1:55413-72391 GCF_900497805.2 Vombatus ursinus | reverse complement strand
GAAGGAAGGAAGGAAGGAAGGAAGGAAGGAAGGAAGGAAGGAAGGAAGGAAGGAAGGAAGGAAGGAAGGAAAGAAGGAAGGAAGGAAGAAAGGAAGGGAGGAAAGAGAGAAGGAAGGAAGGAGGGAGGGAAGGAAGGAAGAAAAGAAGGAAGGAAGGAAGGAAAGGATAGAGGGATGGAGGGAGGAAGGAAGGAAGGAAAATTATCACAGCAGGAAATATGAGTGGTAGGTACAAACAGTTTTGAATGTGAGCATTAATAAACCTACTAAAATGATTATTTTATTATCTTTACTGCCTAAGAGCGTATATGTCATGAGCATTCTGCTAATCTTCTCTAATCCCCATTGTCCTCCTACTCCCCACCGACCGAGTTGCCTGGAGTTACTTTGAATCTGCTCCACCTTTATAGATCTGATTTCCAAGAAGGCTGGAGGGACAGGAGATGTCAAGATCTTCTTCCCTAAACACACCCAATCAGTGGTTTGGAACAGCCAACAACACATCACAAATCAATTCTTTCTCCTGAAAAGTTTATACTTCGTGGATAGAGCTTGGAAGACAACTGAGTTTATGCAACACAAGCACCATCACATCTTCAGAGTGTGGGGCAGGTGCCAACATGACTTGGCTATGGTTTGTCTCTTCTACACACACCGAGGGGGCTTCTCACATACTCAGAGCATCTCAATGCTGAGTGATGGGAATGTATGATCTTGGAACTGGACAAGGGCAGCAAGAAGAGTTCTCATCATGAATGCTTCCTGTAGGGAACATCTTGGAGATATAAATTTTTGAGCCAAAGCCCAGTGAAGTAATTTCCTTTCCAAACCACCCCCAGATTCAAACTTGCCCAGGTGTGTGTTTTAGTTACAACAGACTCTGGTGTTGAAAGAGTCCTTATGACTTAGTGAGTGGAAAATAAATACTTATAAACTGACTTCCCAGGAGAAAGCCACTTGGCCATGACAAGATACAACTGATTTGGATGGAGGAATATATGTGTCTCAAGGAAAGCCACTATTATTGTTTTTGTCTTTTGTATCCTTAGCATTTAGCACAGAGCCTTAAACCCAGTAGTCAGTAAAAAAAAAAAAAATTCGAATGGCGATGGGAAGAGACATCACTATAATTATTTAGAATGGCTCCTCCTTCATAGCTCACAAGATACCTTTGGGAAATTTAATTGTAATAACTTGAATTTGTACAACCATTTTAGGTTTGAAAAGAGTCAGAACTGAAGCTCAAATCCAAGATTTCTGACTCTAAATCCCATTCTTTTACTACTATATCACACTTCATTATTATAAAATAAGATCATCTAGCTTTTTTCTATGTTCCGACAGAGACTCATATTATAGACAGTGATTCTATACACATCTTCAAATTTTCCCCACTTCAATCTCCTACCTCCTCCCACCTAGTTCATCAAGCAAGTATCTATGTTCCCCAAAGATCAAGATAACCAAAAGCTTCCTGGATTTTAGCATGAAGGTGAGGTATCTCATTAACTACTGCAATTAACTCATCTTTCATCTATGAGAGAGGTCTAAAGTCTATAAATAGAAGGAGACTTTTATAGGGCATTGGGCAATAATGTAGACTGCTGAAATGTCTTTCAGAGGTAAGAAGATTTAAATTAACTATAATAAGAATTAGAACAAAATTGCTCAAAGCCCAAAGCCCAAGGAAATATTCTTGTAATGTTATGGAGTAGAGAGGGTGAGGCAATGGCAAAGTACAGGAATGCCAACCAGAGGAAATTCAATGGAGATTTCATTTTCCTTGAGATCATTTTGGTAGCTGTGAAGGGCTGGTAGGAACTCTGAAACATTAGCCAATTGGGATCTAATGATGCCAATGATTGGATCAGCAACTCAGGATGACGAAACTGTTCCTCTGAACCTAAGATATGCATGCAGTGGGGCAGGGGAAATAGTATAGTAATTGTGGACTCAGTGTGAGCCCGAAGGTCAAGAAGACCTGGGGTCTAATCCTACCTCTTATTCATAGTGATTGTGTGATATAAGTCAACTTAACTTCTCAGTGCCCAGGCAGCTTTCTCTAAAACTATAAGTTTCAGAGGAAGTATAAATCTACATTGATAGAAGAAGTTCCTCACTCAGAGTTCTTGACATCAATGAAACCACATATTCTGTTTTTAAAAAAAAATTGTCAGGGTGCCATATGCTTTCAGACTGGTGCTATATGGCACTGTCATGATGCTCACTCTAATGTGAAAAACAACAAAGTGATCTATCTTTATCTTGTGTTATTTCACCAGGGTGGTAACAGAACAAATCAGAAATATCAATATGTGCTGGGAATGCTTCAGCACATATGGTGGGGGCCAGGGAAGTGGATAAACCACAAATTCACATGAAATAGACTAAAAATAGAAATACATACATTACACATAACAAGACTAAAAACAGAAATTAATAGTTTAAGAAAAAGGTTGCATGCTGTTTTTTTTGTCAATATCTTCAGCTACAAATTACCTAACAATGTATTAAAATTAAATTCAGATAAATTGTATGAAATCACTTTATACCTAAACCCAAATCAGATGGATAGAGACTAGGAATGGATGAAACTTGAAGAACCTGAAAGCATTGACAATCTATACTCATTCTATTATTGCATATAGTTTTGGAAATATCACCAATAGCAACAAGATAAGAGAAGACATATATACATAAGAGGAGATAAATATCCCTATTTTCTGATGATATGAAAGGATATTTGGAAAATAGAAGGGAATCAGCAAAGATATCAGTCAAGACAATAAATAGTTTCAGCAAATTTGCAGGGTTTACTTTAACCCTCAAAAAGATAATCTACACTCAGTGCAAACTTTAGATATGCTACCTAATAATGAAACAGATGGTATGAATAAGTGTCTTTAATGATTTAGAAAACAGGAAATGTACATACTTTGATTGGAATTTTTAAACTCTTTTTCAAGTTTGATGACACACATTAAACTAACAGATAAACTTTGCCGAAATAGAATAATTTTAATAGCTAGTATCTCTTCTATTATCATCATGACTAATGTAGTCTATCACAGTATTTGATAGAGGGAGTAAACCATTTCACTGTCTACATATATACATACGCACATCATGAATAGTACAGCTATGATTGTTGCCATTGTAAAGCACATAAGAGGAAGAGTGGAGCTATCTAGTAGTACTTTTAAAATCAGGCTTCAAAAACCATAGAATGATAGCTTTAACAGCTAATAACAGCAATGAGCATTTCTATAACACTTTCAAACAAAGTGCTTTGTTTTCTCTTTCTTTCATGGATTACCATTGACAAAAATGTTCCATTATAATGTGACCAGTCCAATGGTGATAGGTCTCTCCATGATGAGCTAGGCTGGTCCTGGGATCATATTGGAAATTTCCTGCAGATAGAACCTGCTACAGATTTTCATAGGCTTCAGGAACCCCGGACCACTTCCACACCATAACTGGAGTACTTCTGTGGAGCAGTGAAATAACATAAGCATATATTCAATAAGAAAATAAAAATTCTCAGTGCCCATGGAAATAGCTACGAAGGACCAATTTTAAATGGGAATTGAATGGATTGTCTGCTCACTTCACTTTGTATCAAGTCATATGTCTTCCCAGGGTTTTCTGAAACCATCCTGTTCATCATTTCTTATAGCACAATAGCAGTCCATCACAATCATATGCTAAATCTTGGTCAGTCATTCCCCAACTGACAGACATCCCTTTAGTTTCCAATTCTTTGTCACCACAAAAAGAGCTTCTATAAATATTTTTGTACATTGAACCTTTTCCCTTCTCTTTGATCTCTTTAGAGTACAGACCTAGTATAGGTATTGGTGGGTCAAAGGTTATGTGCAGTTTTACAACCCTTTGAACATAGTTCCAAATTGTACTCCAAAATGGTTGGATTACTTCACAACTCCACCAAGAGTGGATTAGTCTAAAACTAAGTGATTTGCCCATAATCTCATAGTCAGTATGTATATGAGACAGGATTAGAATTCTGATCTTCCTGACTTCAAGTCTGACACTTTATCTGCTATTCCACCTAGTTGCCTACCATCATGGTAGAAGGAGTTAGAGAAAATTATTAAAAATTATTGTCTCAATTTTTCCACATCCCTTCCAACATTTGTCATTTTCTTTTGCTGTTATATTAGTCAATCTGATAGGTGTAAGGTGGTATCTTAGTTTTAATTTGCTTTTTTTCTAATCAATAGTGATTTAGAGCATTTTTCATATGACTATAGATAGCTTTGATATCTTCTGAAAACTGCTCGTTCATATTCTTTGACCATTTTTTCAATTGAGGAATGACTCATGTTCTTATAAATTAAACCTATCCCTCCACATACTTCAGAAATGAGGCCTTTAGGGGCAGCTTGGTGGTGCAGTGGCTAGAGCATTGGCCCTGGAATCAGGAGGACATTAGTTCAAATCTGGCCTTAGACACTTGACACTTACTAACTGTGTGACCATGGGCAAGTCACTTAACTCCATTGCCTAGCAAAAAAAAAAAATGAGGCCTTTATCAAAGAAACACTGTAATTTTTTTCCAGTTTCCTGCTTTCCTTCTAATCTTGGCTGCATTGGTTTTGTTTATGTAAAATCTTTTTAATTTAATATAATCAAAATTATCTATTGAGCATTCCACAAAGCTCTCTATCTCTTGTTTGGTCATATATTCCATAGATCTGATCTAACAGGTAAGAATTCCATGCTCTCCTAAAATCTAAATCACGTAACCATTTTGATTCTATACTACCTCGTAATAATAATAGCTAACATTTATATGCCCTTTTAAAGTTTTCAAGGATTTATACATATATATATATATATATATATATATATATAATTTGACTCTCACAGCAGCCCTACAAAGTAGGTGCTATTATTAACCCTATTTAACAGGTGAGAAAATTGGGCTTAAAACTAAGTGATTTGCCCAGAATCTCATAAACAGTATGTATATGAGATAAGATTAGAATTCTGATCTTCCTGACTTCAAGTTCAGCACTTTATCTGCTATTTCACCTAGTTGCCTACCATCATGGTAGAAGGAGTTAGAGAAAATTATTGAACACTTGAGGGAAGACATTAGAAGGTTACATCAATATCTAGCCTGTACATGCAACACACAACTTGAATACCACGTGATGTGGTTAGAGGAAATAATAAAGGAATATGTAGAAAGCAATCTGGAAAATTAAAAAAAAATTCAGAAATTCCTGATGAGCTTAATTAACAATTTAAAGTGAAAACCAAAAAGTGACATGAGTCAAAGCACTACACAAAAGAAAATAAAGAGTTCTTCATCAATCAAAAACTATACTACAGAGACTTGCAGAACAAAGAAATTAGATGAGAGAATCTCTAAAGAGGAGGATGTTGGAAATTTGTGGTCATCAGTATAGTCAAAGAAGCTCAATGTAAAGAAAAAAGGGCATTTGAATGTCATTATCATAATGAACAACCAAACTGTAGCTTCAAGAGAGTTGACTGAAACTCTAGTTTGTATGCAAAATAGGAAAAGTGTTGTTGACTAACTATTGGCTTAAATGCTCCACTCTGACTTACGGATTACCTGCAAAGAAATAGAAAGTGCCTCATTTTATTTCTGAGCAAGAAATGTTGAAGAGGCATGAGAGTGAAATGATTACTGGTTTGAGGTTCTTGAAGAGGCAGCAAGGATTGGAATCTAGGCTTTGTAAATATTTTTTTTATCACTGGCGACATTAAGTTAGAGCCAGCTCACGTGCAGGGGGCTGCACCTTCAGCTTGTAATTCAAGCTTTTCCAAAAATGGCATTAATTCTTTTGTCTCTAGGGTACTGCCGAGTGATTCATTTAGACGTGAATATGTCTTATTCATGTTGTGTGAATGAACAAATTAAGTGTTTCCTAACATAGGAAGGCAAAGTTGGAAGCATTTATATTCATTCAACACCTTCACCTATAAATTCAACAAACACCTATTGGGAAAATAACTCTATGCCAATTTCTGGGAGAGACATAAAGTAAGACAGTGGCCCAGGCCTGGGATAGCTAATCTAAGAGGGTTTGTGTCTGATCCTATCATAGGGCACTGATAAATATCCTGGTTCTTGTGGTCTTGTGCTTGGCCTTGGATGGAATTTTTGAGTAGAATAATCATCATGGGATGCTTCAAAAGAAGTCACCCAATGCAAGGTAGATAAGAACAGTAGATAGGAATGGATACCAGAAAGTTGGGCCAGGCCAAACGAGTGTGGCACAGAGTGGATGGGAAAGGTCAAGGAATTGGACAGGTCTTCGGATCATGAGTCCTCTATGGGTGCTGCTGATCCTGGTCCAGGTCTGGTAGAACAGATTTTTATACTCTCTGCCATTCCATTTCTCCTTTAGGGAACATTTAAGTTTTCCTGTTTTCCAGATTCGATTCCCATTTAAAATTGATCCTCCATAGCTATTTCCATAGATACTGAGAATTTTTATTTTCCTATTTAATTTATTCTTATGCTATTTCACTCCTCCACAGAAATACTCCAGTTACGGTGTGGAAGTGGCCCGGGGTTCCTGAAGCCTATGAAAATCTGTAGCAGGTTCTTTCTGCAGGAAACTTCCAGTATGATCCCAGGACCAGCCTAGCTCATCATGGAGAGACTATCCCAGTGGGCTGGCCACATTATAATGGAACATTTTTGTGAATAGTAATCCATGAAAGAAAGGGAAACATGTCTCCAGTGCTGTCCATCCCTTTTTGACTTCAAAAGTGATGGTAGCAGAGTACAAGGAAAGGTGACCAAAACATCATAGTTTTGAGATTAGCAATATATTTTAATTTAACTATTGGCAGTATAAATGTGAGATCCTTGTCCAAAGATATGTGAGTGAACGCACCAAGGTATTAGTTAAATGGTATAAATTTGCATTCTTGCTACTAAAAATTAATAATAAAAAGAAGAAAGCAGCAATTAAATGGAAAGATGCCTCATAGATACCATTTGGAGAGGCGAAGAAGGGAGTTGTTGGAGTAGGTTTTATCATACACTCTAAAATTACAACAAATATTATTTCATGGGACATTTAATCACCAGATATTGCTGTATTAATGATGAATGTTTCTTAAAAGAGTGCTACATAAATAAGTTCACCTTATTTATCACCATCAGTTGCCAAGGATGAGGTGGTAGAGAAATTCTATTAAAACTTTGATAAGACTTTCCAAACCAAATCAGTATACATTCTGATACTTGGTGAATTCAATTCAAAGATAACTAAAGGTGAAGATGTAGAAAAATATTTGGGAATTACAGTTCAAGCAAAGGAAAAGAGAAAAGTCAAATACTTGAAGATTTTGAAGAAGCCCTGTGCCTCTACATGACAGATGCTTTCTCCAAAAAAGACTTGGTAGGCATTTGATATGGTGAGCACCAAATAACATCACACAGACACACACTCACACACACACACACACACACACACACACACACAAATGACATTTACTAGATTGTTAGCATATAAGAAAAGACATATTATGGATGTGGGAATTATCCCTATGTTAGCTGTCTACACAATTTGACCATTGACTCATCAGAGCTATGACCAGAATTTGTATCAAACAAGAATGAAGAATAGTAGTGAGAAAAAGATTAAGAAAATTTAGCACAGAATTATTTAAATAATATCTTGATTTTGTTTTCAAAACGGAAAATGGACAACCAAAATGACTGCCACTGACTGTAACATACAATACTAAAATTTAATTCCATATTATTTAAATGAACTCTTGAAAATTAAAAAAAGAAGTAAGAAATGGACAACAGAAATTATATCACCAGTGATAATAATAATTTCATCCAGAAGTAAAAACAACATAGAGTAATTACCGTAACAAGGAGGCCAAATGAGGCCAGAGTCTTAATGAGCAAACCTTTGACTTACTTGCCAAATGGAGAGAGATACCTGGCAAAAACAACATTCTGCTGGAAAATAAATTGATGTGTAAAATTGTACAAAGAAGTGTGATGGACAGTTTTGAGCAATATCATCTCACACGCCAGCATTAGTCTCCTTCCCAAATTGAGAGCAGAGCATTAGAGCTTGCCTACTGACCTAGAGACCCCTATCGCATTTCTTTCAATAAATTTTTCCAGGGCAGGTAGAAGATAATATTTCTTTGAGATGGAATATATTCTTTGGTCCATCAATCCTGGCTGGGGGCAGGTACAAAAAAGAAGCGATGAGAGTTCAAATCTGGTCACAGCCACACATTATGTGACCACAGGCAAATCACTTGATCTCCCTTGGCCTCAGTCTTCTCATCTATAAAATGAGATGATAACAGTAATCACCTTCCACAGTTGTTGTGAGGATCAAATGAGACAAATTTGTAAAGGTCTTTGCAACCTTTAAAGCCCTACGTCAACACCAGTTATTATGAGATAGGACAACTGTAACTAGTTGGAGAAATGAAAGCAGAGATCCTGCAATTAGTGTTCCTATTTCCTAACGCAGTGCCTAGAATATAGTATGTGCTTAATAAATGCATTTTCATTCATTTATTCATTCATTCATCCATCCCATTCTTATGAGATCATAGAGAAGACAATAAAGATATATTTTCTAGGGGCAGCTAGATGGCACAGTAGATAGAGAACTGACCCTGGGTTCAAATCCGGCCTTAGACACTTGACACTTACTAGCTGCGTGATCCTGGGCAAGTCCCTTTACCGCATTGCCTTACCCAAAAAAGTACATATTCTAGGGAGAGCGTTGTAGCCAAGGTAAGTTTGGGGAATGGAAAATGCTTTGTGCAATTGCAGTGGTGAATGAGTCAACAAAGGAAGAATAAGATGAACAATTTGGCCTTTCCATTGATATTAACAAAAGCTGACAATAAAATACAAATTCCTTGAGGAAAAGGCAGTGACATTATTTTTAATCCACTGTCTAACAAAATGCCCTGCACATAATGGCTGCCTAATAAATGTTTGTAAAATGAATGTTACATAGAATGAGTTCATGGTGGATCAAATTAACACAGAGACATTACTTTCTTCCACAGGCAGTGACAATTCACAAGCAGAACCTCCTCCTCCTTGAGGTATCTCGGGAATGGAGATTAGCAGGGCAAAACTGGTGAAACGTCAAAGTGGTGGAGACCATTATTTGCAAAGCTGAAAACGAAGTTATTTCTTGGTCAAAGTTAAGCAGTGGCAAGAATAATTAAAAGAGTCGAAATAAAAATATTCTGATGCTTCGTTTTGCTTATATTTGAAAGTGAGTGTGTATGAGATCCCGGAAATTCACAGAACCTCCAGGAAAGCCGATTCTGAAATTCTTCCTCAGGGGAATCAGTAGACCCGTCTGCTTGTCTTTCCCCACTACTAAGTAGGAGTAGATAAGCAAAGGCAGGGGTTGTCTTTCGCCTTTCATTGTGTCCCCAGAGCTTAATGACGCCTGGCACATACATGTTTGTTGACCAAGTCCTTCATTGTTCCATTCCACAGACTGTATCACTCTAATTATAGTAATACAACTATAGAAATATCAACTCTCTCTTCCTTTGTACACTTACTGTCTTCATAGGAAAAGGACAACAAAATGTTTTGGATTAAATCAGCCTTCCTTTCCACTTCTTGCTAAACATCACACTGCGTATGAGATTAAGAAAACGTGATGATGGCGATAATATCCACAAAGCGGTTAAATAACTGAATGTAGCCTTTCCAACAAGAAGGTGAAAGTAAGATCTGAGGGTGGGTCTTTGAGAGTTGACTTGGTTATCATATCCTGGTGTGGCTAATGATATAAAGCAAAGAGAAACTTTTCAGGCCAGGAAGCTGAGCCTCTGCCAAGAAAACAAAGCTAACTATAGCAGTGGCACTAACAGCTGGAAAGATAACAATTAGATCCATTCCAACAATGTCGCAATGCGTTGATCGTTCTTGCTCCGCCCAACGCGCCCCAGTTACAAATTGACATTAGCCATACCGTCACGGATAATGCTAACATTAGCTGGTGTTTGACTTTGGTCCTGACATTTGTCTGGATGCTATTCTTGTACTGGCACATGAAATATATCTCAACTGTGATTAAATAAATACACATTTTGTGCCTGGAAAATTTTATTCCAGAAGTAATGTTACTAGAGATCTCCACAGTCAGTTTTTTAAAAGCATCTATTGCTACAATAAACATCCAACCCAAACTCATTCCTTTACTTCTGAAAATGGCCTCTGAATGTCAAATTCTCAGGAGGAAATAATCATAGCTTTCCTTCCTGCCTTCCCCTTCTCCTCCACTTCTCTGTCTCAGTTTCTCTGTCAGTCTGTTTTTATCCTTATACTGCATATAATACGTAATCTATGTTTATATATTTTATATATGTATGTGTACGCAACCAAGATTACACACATATGCACACATATATATGTGGAGAGACAGAGAGACACACAGAGAGACAGAGATAGAGACTGAGAGCTGTAGACACACAGAGAGGTTAATACGTATATGAATATATAAATAAATCTTGGTTCACTCTCATAATAAACCTATGATGTAGGTTCTATTATCACTTCCATTTTATAGATGGTGAAATTGAAATTGAGAAAGGATATGGGACTTATCCAGTCCCATCTAGCAAGTGTCTGAGACCAGATTTGACTCTGGGTCTCTCTGACTTTAAGTGCAGTGTTCTATCCACCACCTAAGCATTCTAACCACCACCTAAGTGTTGCTAAATGCCCAATTAGTAACTGCTAGGAAGTGATTAATATATGAAAATGTATTAAGGTAATATGCAATGAGAACAGAAAAAGGGAACAGACAGACATTTATGCATGATCTTTTACAGGAGATGACATCTTTACAGTTTTATGATGGAATGAAAACTATACAGAAATAGGATGAAGACACATTTATATATGTACATCCCCATGTCATCAGGATGTCCAAAAATCTTAGTGCATCTGTAAGCTTAAAAGCTTCTTTCCTCATCAAGTTATTCAGGCTTCTGAATCTATTTAAACTTTGGTAGCTTAAAACTTCACTAAGACTTTTGGGGCAGCCTGTTATCTATATATAAGAGGGTCTCCATGCTCCTCATCTCACAGAAATGTATCTACCAAGATGTTCTGCTAACCTGATACTTCTATTAGATGAGAAAGTCTCTTTGATTGAGATACAGAATCAAAAGTAATTGAAATATTGGATTGGATTAAAGAATCAACCAATAAAAGGTGCACACTAGGTTGGGATGGAGTGAAAGGAGATAATGTAAACCAGAGGTATTCTGTTTGGTTGGCCAAACAGAATCAGTCACACCTTTGGGGGCTAGGATAAAATGGCAACTCAGTTCAGGATCTAGCATTCTAATAGCAGGATAGTCTTATAGCAGAATAGCTCTGGTCAAGCTCCCAAGACAAAATCTGTTGGGGAACAAAGAGTCTCTAGTCCCCCTTTCACTCTCTGCCCTCCTCCTTATCAGAGGCCTGTCTCAGGAACTTTGAAATATCAGAAGGTTTGGACTTCCCCTTAACTCATTGGGATAGCACTGTTTCCCAAACAGTAGTGGTTAGTATCTGTGGTTAAATTAGGAATTAAGAAAACAAACATGAAAAGGAAAGGCAGCATCAGGACACTACAGGGGCATTACCCCGTGGGTCCCAGCAGAGAGATATGCACAGGCAAGGAGAACTTATATGAGAAAGGGAGAAGAACACTTCCATCCAAGCTGGACCTAAGACATGCCTTTACTAACATAAACCAGGCAAGTCAAACCACCCGGGCTGCCATCCCACCCCTTGACCACTGTCTCTCAGAACCTGATGGAAATAGCCCCAGACTGTGAACCCAAGAAGCATGGGAACAGCAGTACCCTCCAAACCATTTGACCTGCTTCCAGCCCAGACCCGGTCACTATCATTGAGTCACTATCAAAGACTCCACCTTCCTCATCACTGTCAGCAACAACAGCTGCCCAATGCCAACAGCAAGCAGACAGGAACAGGAAATGAAAATGGCAGCATCCGGTCCTGCTCCCAGCCTGGCCCTCTCAGCCGTTAACCAGGGAGGCGGCTTCTGTGGAGAAGGGGGCAGCCATTCTGACCACCTGTCAACCAGCTGCCACCCACAGGCCAGGCAACACAGCCCAGCTAAAGCAGCAGGATGGGATGTGCTAGCATGTGCTAGGCAGGCATGTGCTAGGCAGGCATGTGCTGGGCAGGCATGGAAACGTTTCCTGACGCAGCTTCCTGACTTCCTCCTCACGACACAGCTTTCCTGACACGGCTTCTGGGTCTGGGGCCGTAAAATGTTCCAGCCAGGTGCCTTTTTGACGTGAAATTATAGGAGTTATTGCATTTCCAGATGGAAATGAGAGGGGCCCTGTCCAGCAGAATGAGGTATCACTTTATCCTTGCTATGTAGCCTTGCTGTGTTTGGACAAAATAAGCCTCCTATTCCCAGTGACTCCTGAGGGCCTTGTTTTGCCAAAACATTGAAACTGAACTAAGAAGGCTGGAGGTTAGAACACCTACTACGGCTGGCCAAATCACCACCACCATCTCACCACCCGTCCCCCCTCGGACCCTGATGGAGACAACCAGGACACTAAGCCCAAGACCCTTGGGAATAGCGATGTTTCCAGTCCAGTGCTCCCATTAAGCATCCTGGGAAGCAACCCATGTGACCAGCAGCCTGGTCACTGTTCCCAATGAAGCTATAAATATGGCTTTGCCAAATGGTTCAACATCAGAAACTTTTAGGATTTTATTAATGGATGTGACAGAAAAGAAGAGGCTTTATCATTTGCTTTGCTTCTGCCTACTAGTGACCATGGGGCCTTTCCATCTGACTTGCAGCTGAGTCCTTCTATGTGAGATCTTTGAGAGCAGGAGCTGTCTTTTCTATTTGTATCCTCAATGCTTAGCACAGTCCTTTGAACATACTAAGCACTTAATAAATGCTTCATTCATTCATTCATTCATTTGTTCTCTAAGTTTGAGTCCACTTTCCCTTGGAATATGTATATAATAGTGGGACAGCATATCACAGACTTCTGGGAAGGATGTTTATATATCAGGTATTCCTACCAAACTACATTAGTAAGTGTACCTTTCTAAAAGTTTTAAAAGAAAAAGTACAATTAGACCAGAAATTTTATCCTTTTTAGATATTATTTTAATCAAAATGTCAGAAAACTTTTTTAAAATCAATTTCATAGATCACCATTGTGATTAAAGAATTGGTTGTATAGTGACCGCATGCTGCTGATCAGTCTCCCCTCTTTAAAAATATGCTCATAACATCACACTTTGTCAGGACTCTTTTCAAACCCTTTCATTTCATGGGATCTTGCAGAATCTGTGCTCCACTGGCATAACCTTCGAGGACCTATTGTCACCCAATGCTACAAGGCCAAAGAGCTAGATTTCCATGGAGGGTCACATGTAGATGGATGTAGTCATGATCTAATTATATGAATAATTGTGAAACATTCTTTTGGATATATGGTGCCATGGATGGGGACATTTCTTCCAATGACACAGATCACAGCCACGCTATGACTCCTTATCCTCTGCGACTCATCAATGTCTTCTTATAAGGTCACCAGAAGGGGTTCCCACAACATTCTGAAGTCATTCCTTGCTCCTTCCTGATACTGTGAGACAATGAATGGTATACCAGAGGTGTCCACAAGTTGTCTCTTGCTACTGTCATTTGACCAGTTCAACTTCTCTTTTTTTACTTATTCACTTCTTTGGTGATATCCTTTACTCTTTCATAATTATTTATAGCACATTATGAAACCGGAATATATTATTAATAGCACATTGCATGATGAATAAGGATTTATACTCTGTAATAAGCAATTGATACATATGTATATCTATATCATCTATACTTATACCTATATATTATTGTTCAGTGGTTTTTCAGTCTTGTCTGACTCTTTGTGACCCCATTAGGGACTTTCTTAGAAAAGATACTGGAGTGATTTGCAATTTCCTTCTCCAGCTCATTTTGAAGATGAGGAAACTGAGGCAAATAGGCTTTAGAGAATTGCCCAGGCCACACTGCTAGTGAGTGTCTGAGGTCAGGTTTGAACTTAGGAAGATAGTCTTCCTGGCTTCAAGCCTGGCACTCTATCCACTGCACCACCTAACCTCCCCTTTATAAACCTTAAAGTGCCATAATGAGAGCTCACAGATGGGCAGTCTAAATGGTGTACTGGCATTCAGAAAAGAATCAAAAGTCAGGGGCAAATATGAATTATTTGTGAAGGAATGATGGAAGGCATGGATGAGCATCTTACAGGGTGAGTGGGTTTGGATGAAGTTGGTTGAGAAAATGCCCCTCTCAACATGATCCCGGATCCTCTGAAGATCCCCGTACATCTGAGAGCACTCAGGATTGGAGGGGCAGAGCAGAGGGGCAGCCTGATGCCCTCTTGCATGCAATGTGAATTGCTTATTCCACACTTCATCAGAACAAAATCCAAAGATGGAATCAACCGTGGTGGGTTTATTCTTGGTGGTAAACAGAAGCAAAGTAAAAAGCCGAAGACAAAGGATCAAAGGCCATTGGAGATCCCAAGCTGTGCTTGCCGACCGTCCCTCTTTCATTTCTAGTGAACAAGATGAAAAGAAGAATTGATCTAAGAAGCTTTTAGGAGATGACAGGGCATTTATTTCAGAAGCGCTGGGGAATTAAACATAAAAAGCCAGCTCAGGTGTTGCCTCCTGGCAGTTTTACAATAAATATTCATCTTTATAAACTAATCTCATAAATAAAGGTAATAATTTATTTGAAATCAAAATGCTTTTTATGTTTGCTTTTAATTGCAAGAATTTTATTCCCTCTTCCCATAATATTTAAACCTCATTGACAGACTACGGCCTTTTTTGAAACCCAGCAGTGTATAGTAGGTAGGCAGTGGCAGGCTTTTATCATTCTGCTGTTCCTTCATGGGGACTGCTTGAGTCTTTAAATCTAGACAATGACTAAAGCTCACCTTTTCAGTTTGTTTCTCCATTTACTTTCCATTTGCAGGATCATGGGTTTATAGATGAATGGGGTCCAACAGATCATTTTGTGCGAGCCCATCATTTTACAAATGGGGAAACTGATTCCTTAGAAAAGTGAAGCAATTTATTGTTGGTTACTCAGGTTGTAAGTGCAGGACCTCCTAACTGAACCCAGATCTTCTGGCTCAAAATCAAGTAATATAGAATTATGGACAAGTAAATTTAGGCTTCATATTATTATATTAATTACGCTAAAATTTATATCTCATGGCATCTGTTCTAATAATGAATATGCTGCAAAATAATAACAACCCATTGCCTAAAGAAAACTTAATAAAATCTATTGTTTAATTTAATATTATAGACCATTTTCTACATCCAAATATTATTTAAATTGAATTAAGTCCTTTTCTACAGTAAAATAAAATAATTTCCTATTCATTCATTCACTCATTCATTCATTCATACATTCCTTTGTGTATTTGACTAATTATGATAGCCTGCTGCTCTCTGTAACAACAAAAAGGAAGGAAAAGAGTAACAGATGATTGAACACACTTCTGTGTGTGCCTCTGGCACTCACTGTTCCATATCATCCCTCACAATTGACTTTGTTCATCATGATACACTCTATCTCTTTTGGATTTTTAATGAGGGAAAAATTCTGGTTTTATCAAATGCCAGACAGAATTTCATCTCTCCTAAGTCTCTTTCTTTTATTAGCAGATGTAAAAGAAATTCTAATTATCTATTAAAATATTCAGAAACTAAAACTGAATTCTTTACTAGTTCCATTATAATAGGGAGGGAAGGAGGTGTATAGAAGCAAAACAGGAGAAGGGGGACAAAGGGTCAGATCATTTGTCTAATATTTAATGTTCTGGCCAGGGATTTAACCTTCCCCAGACCCATGTCCTCTTTTTAAAATAATGGATTTGGATGAGATGATTTCTAAGGTCCTTGAATTAGTCAAGTTCAAATACCAGCATCTGAGAAGAGCTGTCCTCCCATCTGTTTATGATGATGCAGTTGAGAAGCATCATATCTGAAGACAGAGAACCTGGATTCTGCCACTGTTTACCTTTGTGACCTTGGTCAAGTCACATCCCTCCCTGGACCTTTGTTCTTTTATCTGAAAACTTAAGGGTTTGCACTAGATATCCCTGCCTGACTCTTCCTCTCACTTCTGTATCTTTCCCTTTTCATCTTCCTCTTTCCTCTGCTCTGTCTATCTCTCTCCTTCCTCTCTGCCTGCATTCAACATGACTGTTCAGGAAAACAAAAATAATGCTTCTAGAATAGAGTTTCCAAAAAGGAAGATAAAAGAAGCATTGTATAAATTACACAGATATTATTTTGATAACTAGTCATTTGTAACTGCTGAAACATTTCTGCATAGAGAACACAGTAATTCATCTGGGCCTCGTATTAATTTACCCTATCTAATAATCTCATGATTGATATTTTAACTTGGTCCTGATCACCAGGATCTTTTACATGATGAGAAATCCTTTGTAACCGGAAAGCTTATTTTTAATAGAGGATGTCCTGCCTCCTGAGGACCAGCCTGCCTAAGGAGAAAGAGGTGGCTGTTAAAGAATATTTTTGACCATGGATATGCATGAAATAGTCATAACAATATTTATATTTATTATATATCCTCTTATGTTAGTAATTTACATTTTTAGGACTCCATTGTTACAAAGAATTTTACATGCATCATCTAAGTTAATCATCATGTAAATGTGAGATAGGCTAGACAAATAATATCAACCTCATTTCATAGATCAGAAAATTGAAACTCATGGGTGTTATATAATTTGACTGAAGACACCAGAATATTAGTAGTAGTAGTAGAAGAAGAAGAAGAAGAAGAAGAAGAAGAAGAAGAAGAAGAAGAAGAAGAAGAAGAAGAAGAAGAAGAAGAAGAAGAAGAAGAAGAAG
>NW_020950239.1:37267-55403 GCF_900497805.2 Vombatus ursinus | reverse complement strand
AGAAGAAGAAGAAGAAGAAGAAGAAGAAGAAGAAGAAGAAGAAGAAGGAGAAGAAGGAGGAGGAGGAGGAAGAGGAGGAATGGAGAAGAGAGGAAGGGAAATGGGAGGAAGTGTTGAAGATATTGAAAGATGTTGTATGAAATGTCTGCTCTCTCCACCATTAAGTCAGCCGGAATGAGAGGACACAAGTTAGACACTTGGACTATGTTTATTTTAGACATTTGACAAAAGCCTCAGGGGGAAAAGCACCAATTATGCCAGAAAAATACATAATGTGGGACATGAAAGGCAGAGTCATGGCAAAGTAAAGGCAGAGATTCACTTGAGCTCTCCCAAATTTCCCATCAAACAACTTTATAATAATGCCTCAAAATGATTTCTGGAATGGCAGAACTAACAAAAGGATGAGATGAAATGATTTTCCAGATCCAGATGACTTAGAAGGTCTTCAAGAAAGATCTGTCTCACTGAGGAGGGAGTGTAGGACAGTCCAGTGAAGGCAGCTCCCAGAAAATCCAAGAGCAGGCCTTGGAGGTGACTGAATTGATAGTAGCATCTTTCGGAGCTCTCAGCCCACAGATGGTAAGGGAGCCAGGCAGCTGGTCAGAAGGATATTAAAAATCTGACACCAGGTACAAAACTCTGTTGCATTGCCTATAAGTGATTCCAGGTCATAGTCCCAGGGCAAGGAAGAGCACTAGCACACTACAGCATATGGCAGCAGGGAAGTGGGGCCCTGATCACAGTTACAAGGTAGAAAAGAGTGTTTATGGTCATTCACAGATTGGAGCACATTCCAGGAGAGAAGTGACTACCCATCTCCTTAGATCATATCACCTTTGAAAAAAAATGGAAATTTACAGTCCCTTAAAACTAGCTATGAAAACAGCAGCACCAAAAACCTAAAGCTTGAGACAGAGCCATCTGTATCATGGGAACAGAGCCCAACTTTAATACAAAGTTAAAAGTCAAGAAATAGGCTGAAAAAAATGAATGTCCAACAACGATAACAGCAACAACAACAGAACTTGACCATAGAAAGTTACTATGGTGACGGGTAAGATCAAACACAAACTCAAAAGAGGACAACAAAGACAAAAGAGTTATATCGAGAGCCTCAAAGAAGAATGTTAATTGGTCTCAGGCCCTGAAAGAATTTCTGGAAAAAACTCAAAAAGGAATTTAAAAATCAAAAAAGAGAGGTAGAGGAAAAATGGGGGGAAATGACAGTGATATAAGAAAATCATGAAAAAAAGAATCAAAAGTTTGGTAAAGGAGACATTAAAATGCTTAAGAAAATAATACCATTAACAACAAAATTGGCCAAATGGTAAACGAGGCATAAAAATTCAACGAGGACAAGTCCTTAAAAAGCAGAATTGTTTAAATGGAAAATGAAGTACAAAAATTCACTGAAGAAAAGAGTTCCTCTAAAAAGTAGAATTGAGCCAATGGAAGCTAATAGCCCTATGAGGCATCAAGAAACAATGAAACAAAATCAAAAGAATGAAAAAATAGAAGAAAATGTGAAATATTGGAAAAGTAACTGACCTGGAAAATAGATCGAGGAGAGATTGTTTAAGAATTAATGGATTACCTGAAAGCCATGATCAAAAAAAGAGCCTAGACATCATCTTTCAAGAAACCATAAAGGAAAACTGCCTTCATATCTTAGAACCAGAAGGTAAAATAGACACGGAAAGAAGCCACTCATTACCTCCAGAAAGAGATCCCAAAATGGCATCTTTCTTTGTATGTCCTTTAGAGTTAATTTGGGTATTTATAATAATCAAAATTTCTTATTCACCCAAAGTCATTCTGAAAACACTATTGCTGTTACAGTATATAATATTCTCTTGGCTGAGCAAGTTGTGGTATATGATTGTGATGGAATACTACTATGCTCTAAGAAATGATAAGCTCATTTGATGATGAAACCTGATGAAATATATTTTTGTAAGAAGAAATCTTTCTTGATTTCTCTGTAGAAGTCTGATACATCAAGTGCAGCTTTCTTTCCATTTCAATGAACAAATATAGTGATTTGATTAACCAATTAATGTTCTTAGTTGTGTCCTTGAATTTAGCCCTTTGGAAGATGTGGAATGAAATGGAGTAGGAATAGAGTTCTGATCTTCAAAAACTATCCTTTTAGTCCTAGTGGTCCTGACACATTCATCAAGGGAGAGTTCTTGTCAATATTCCAGATGTCCGGGTATGTCTAGATGAAACGGTATAATGGGGAAAAGAACCAAAGCGTTTTATTGGTTTTTGTTGCATTCAAGAACACTGACCATCAAACTGTAGTTTTATAAGCACTTTGGAAAGAATAGCAAAACAAATTCTAGTAAGTTAGGGTGATAGAATTATAAGTTTTACATAGTAGTGACCAAAGAGTCCTTCTAGTCCAAAGTTTATTTAAATGTATATTTTAATATCTTTTGTATTGACTTATCAATGTATATGTGCCCCCCCATCTCCTCTTTGAGTAGAATGTAAGTCCCTTGAGGACAGGGACTGTTACTTGTTTTCCAACTCATCAAACCAGCTAATATTTTTAAAATAGAAATGTATGGAACATGAAAACAAGGACATATAATAGAGGATAAATATTAAATTGTGGTATGATCCTGTAAAAATTGTTTCAGTAATACTAAATATCAGAAGGAGCTGAGACTGGGGAGAGAAGTGAAGCACAACAATTTTTTTTTGTTAGTTTAGTTTTAGTTTAAACTTTTTGTTTAGGGGGAGAAAAGGGGGGCAGGATTGAAGACAGGATAAGACCTTGGTTTGGCATGGATAGGACAATGAAAACTGACAACAGAAAGAAGGCAAAACCATTCAATCCATGCTTTGTTTCTGTTGCCTCTCCAAAGACCAATGACCCTTATATTAGAGATAGACAAAAATGATTACTAATATATTGATATCTAGGACCATGAAATTGATATCTAGGACAGTGAAAAGATATTAAGATACCATCTTGCTGCCATTGATGAATTCAAGTCACTTGGCCCAGATGAATTACATCTTTGGGGCCTGAAAGAATTAGCAGATTTGATAACCGAGCTACTTTTTCAATATATGTTGGGATTGACCTTGATGAGCTCCAAGGTCCCTTCCAGCTCTAACCTTCCAAAATTCTATTTGATTCCCTAGAAAACAAAAAGGATTCAATGTTGAGCTGGAGATAAGACTGCTTGGGGAATTGATAGCAATAATCCCTGACATTTTATTAATGCTTAAAGGTATTGCAAAGCATATTATGTATACCATCTCAACAATCATGTTCCAGCAACTATGTAAGACACTGTGCTAGGCACTGGAGATAAAAGGCGATGAAAAAACTAATACTTACTCTCAAAGACTTTACATTCTAACAAGTATTTAATCACAAGGTTGTTGGAGAGTACTAGCAGATGAGGACAATAGGAAAAGCTCTGTATAGAAGATAGTTCTTGAGTTGTGTCTTGAAGAAAATGAGGGTCTCTGCAGTGGAGGTGAGGAGAGTACATTCCAAGCATAGGGCAAAGTCAGTACAAACGGTGAGATACATGAGACGGCATGTCATGTGTAAGGAACTAAGAGAAAGTCAATTTGGCTGTATAAAAGGGTGTGGGAGTGGGCATAGTGTCTAAGAAGCTGGACAAATGGGCTTTGGCCACACCATATGGAGACAACAGAAAGTAACTGGAGTTTATTGAGAAGGGGGTCACATAAATCAATATGTCAGGAAAATCATTTTGATAGCCATGGGTAGGATGGAATGAAATGATGAAGGTCTTGAGGCAAGGGGACCTTCAACAAAAGACTGTTGCAATAATCTAGGTGAAAGGTGATGAAGGCTTGAACTAATGTGTTTAGCTGGGTGAAAGGAGAGAAAGGTTTGGATGGGAAAAATGTTGTGGAGGTAGAAACTGCAAGATTTGGCAACTAATTGGATATGTGGGGTGAGGGAGAGTGAAGAGCCTAGGATAACATTGAAGTTATGAACCTGGGAGACTAGAAGAATGTTGGAGCCTTTGGTAAAAAAAAAAAAAAAAAGGAAAAAAAGGAAAGAAAAAAGGAAAAGTTTGAGAGGAAAGAAATCAAGTTCATTTATTGACTTATTGAATTTGAAATGACTTCAGGATTCAGTTTGAAATTTCCAATAGACAACTGTTGATATGAGATTGAAGCTCTGGGCAAAGTTTGATCAGTGATTCATAGGATGATAGAGATGATAATTAAATTAAACCCATGGGAAGATCATGAGGTAACTAAGAAAGGAAATATATATATATATATATATATGTTTGTATGTATGTATGTACATATGCACATATATATATTTAAGAGAGAGACAGAGAGAGAGATAGAGCAAGACAGACAGACAGATAGAGAGACAGAGAGAGACAAAGGAGACTAGGACAGATAGAAGGCCCAGGACAGAGCCTTGGGACAAACCCTAGAATATCCATGTGAGTTTAGTGCCACCATTCCCATTTTACAGATGAGGGAACTAAACCTGAGAGAGGTTGCCCAAGGTCATGAACCTACTAAGTATCAGATGTAAGTCTTTCAGACCCTCAGCATCCAGCCATGACCCCAGCAAGGCAAGAATATTACATTCATCAATGGATTGATCTGAGTCCTGATGTCATTTGGTTTTCATCATCCACTGTCAACACAGACAGGGTTAGAAAAGATGCAAGTGAACCTGGATTCCTTTCTGGATCCCCCAGGCCTTCGGGAGCTAAATTAGATCCTGTTTCCCAACACATGGAAGAACAGAATGCAGTCCTTGAAGAAGTTGGAACATGAACACATTTCCCCACTGTTTGGGCAACACACCTTCGAGCTTCCAAGTAGATATCAGAGATTTCGTTTTAATTATCGAGGGAAGCTCCAAGTTGGACCTTTGAAGGCAATTGCAATAAGACAACTGCGGCTTTTGTTAATGCACTACATTAAAAAACTGGGCCTTGGAACAGACTAATAAGCCAGTAACCTGTTCTGTAACTCTCTCCAATTCCCTTGACTGCCAGATGGGAAGGTATATAATATTTAATGTGTGTTCTTTCTTTTGAAACCTATCCCGGGATCCAACCACCTGGTCCGTCCCATCGGAAATTAATTGAGTTCAGGCTGCCAATTAGTGATGAGATCTGTCTGTTTGAAGCTCCACTCATTTGTCTTTCCCTAGTGAACTATTTCTCCTTCGTAATTAAAGAAAATAAAAGGATTGATACCAAATAATATTTTTTAAATCTGCATTATATGGCACATATTGGACATGTGCTAACATGGCCCGAGGAGCCAGAAGAAACTCAGAAAGGGTATTTCTAGGGGAAGGAAATGTGAGGCTGTCATTTTTGTAGAATAGTGTAATTGAGAGTCAAGAACTTGGAGAGCTTTTACACACACACACTATATACACATCTATATGCATATGTGTATATGTATGAGTAAATACGTGTATACACAATGCACGTATGTATATACATGTATGTGCGTGTCATGAGGATCATGATGTATTATTTTCAGTGACTAAACTCCCTTGAAAGATTATCCAAGGTACAACTGTGCTACAGACTGTGCTCATTTATGGTTCTTATGTGCTATAAGAGGCTCATTATCATGAGACTTCAGGGTATTTTCAGGGGATTGTGAGACAGATTAGGAGCCTCACATTTCAGGCAGTAGCTGGAAACAGGAAGTGCTTTCAACAGAGAAAAACAGAACCAGATAGAGGCAGAAACAGAGGAGACAGAAGAAGAGGTAGACAAAGACAGAGATGGGACAGAAAAAGGCAGAGAGAGGGCAAAAGAGGAAAGAAAGAAGAAAGAGAAGACGTAATAACAAAGACTAGCATTTAGAAAGCTCTTTAAGGCTTGCAAAGAACTTTACAAACATTGTGTCATTTGAGCCTCACACCAACCCTGGGAGGTAGCAACTGCTATATAGTTGATAATGTGTAAGTATAGAATAAGACTCCAAGCAAAACTGAACTTCACATATTCAGTACAATGGTATGATTTAGTAAACAACGTGTGTGTGTGTGTGTGTATGTGTTAAACAACTGATAGAGAAAAGAAAAGGACAAGAAAAGTTAAGGAAAAGGGGAAAAGGAGGGAAATAAAAGACAGAGAGCAGGAGAGAAGGAGGAGGAGAAGGGAAGGGGAGGCAAAAGGAATGGGGGAGGGGAGAAAACGGGAAAGAAGGGGAAAGAGGGAGGAGGAGGAACAGGGAAAGAGGAGGGAAAAGGAGGACATGAAGAAGGAAAGGGGAAAGGTGGAGGGGAGGAGAGGAGAGTTACATTCTTTACCCTAGTTTAAAAAATATAGTCTTAGAAAAATACCAGATACACACAAGAGGTTCACATAGATTACATACATCACATGCTAATAAACCATGTTCATGCACGATAAACTGAACTTTGGCAAACATGTAAACACCTTTATCTGTGGGATCATCTTCCCCAGGATATTTCTCTGTTTCTCTGATAGTTCTGTCCTTCATAGATAGCACCCTCATTTATCACTTCTGGTCTCCCCTAAAACAGAACCATAAGATCTTAGAATCTGGAACTGAGAAGGGCTTTTGAAAACACCTATTGTGAGGGCTCTGGAGAGTGGACCTATGGATGGTCAAAGAAGAGTGTGCTGTGGCTCTGATGATCATTCTTTCATTTGCGTAAGCACAGGCACATTTTCCAGTTCTCCTTTCTGTTTTGTCTTCTTCCATTAGAAGGGGGCCTGATTCAGGTCAGTCCCATGTTTAAGGCTTAAAATTTGAAGGCATTGAGACACTCATAGACCACAGGACATTTTACAGATGGAAGTTTACTTAACAAACATGTGGGAACAATGTTCAGTACAGGTATAGTATTATTTCAGACAAATGTAACTCTCATCATCTCCATACATTGACATGCCTTGTCATTGATGTAACTCATAGAGCAGTAGGGGATCCCGTCGAGATGGAGAAGCCTAGACCCCTGCTAAGCTGGGATTTTGATGCCCTCAGCAATCAGGAAACTGCTGCCAATGGTTCTGGACTCAATCCCCAGGACCTATAAAATATTCATGATGGTTTCACTGCCTGTTTAGAGAAAAAGTTGCCTAGCATATATAGCAGAGACCTTAGTAGATGTTGAAAAAACATGCTAATCAATATAGAATATATGTTTTTTCTATCACACGTAGATACCTGTGGAAGGTGAAACATATATTACTATATAGCTGATAATGTTTAAGTATAGCATAAGACAGCAAACAAAACTAAACTTCCCATATTCAGTACAATGCACAATATACTGTCTTATCATTGAATGAACAGCTGATTTGTACTTGCTTCTTAAGTAATGAGAATAATTTTTACGTGTATTAATAAGATAGAAGGAATAAGCTTGTCAACTTAGCATAACTAGGTCCACTTTTTAAACTTCCATTTTGTGACTGAGATGTTTTGAATAAAGTTTTCTTTTCCTCTAAGTTGTTTTGACAATAAGATAAGCACTTGTGTGGTACAATATAGTAAAGAACATGTACGTATAAAACAACTGATAAACACATGTGAATGCTCTAATAAGACAGACCACCAATGGAAAATATTATAAAAAACTAAATACACTACTAATCAAACTCTATGGTACACAACTTACGGATACCCACAGAGACATGAGAGGCCCCAGCCTTCAGACTGTTCCTAGAGTATGACAAGGACTGGATTCTGTGATCCCCTCACTTGAGACTCAAGCAGCCTGTGTTTTCTTGAGGACAGGCGTGATTGACAGACTTGTTAGACCACCTCAGAAGAAGACACCACCTCTAGACAACCAGAGAGGGAACCTTGATGCATCTGGCAAGAGGAAAGCTTATCAGAACCTCTAAGACTCAGGTTGGTGGTTTGTCCTTAGAAGCGGATTTTTACAGGCTTTGATTAATAAAGTTTAATTGTATGCATTGCAAAGTGTGAGTCTGGTATTTCCGTCAACTGATGGAACAGTGACAAGTGCAGGATGTAACAATAAATCAACTATGCACATTCACGGTATGTTACACCGTAGTACGGCAATTTGTATGAATGGTCAAAAAGGTCCAAGAGAGACATTTTGTAACAAGGTCAAAGAAAGGGGACTGTATGTGTGAATTTGATGACCTTTTATCATGAAGAGTCTTAACTTTAACCTTACTTTTTCCTGAGTCTTAACTTCAAGGATACACAGGTAGACATAGAACTTTTGAAAATTTTGCCCAATATACATTAATTATTTGCCTCAATACATACTGATACTTATGGAGAAAAGAAATAGCACTGGTCTGCTTGAACACCCAGGTCAGAGTTCATTTCTTATCTTCTGTTAATGGGTTAATGAATTATTTCCTTTTTTAACCTTAAGTATGCAGACACAGGACATACAAATTTTTGCCAGATTATTATTTGGAAATTACTATAATGATTGAGCTTACTTTAGAAACTTAGCAATAGCTAAAGATGAACAGATTTCACTAATTTAGATAAATTGAAGGGAAAAGCCAGCCTGAATTAATGAAGTTCTGACTCACAAAGGAATGTTGTTTTATAACTTTTACATATTTTCCTGACTAGAACTAATGTTTCATTGTTGTCTAATAAAGTTTAGGTAATGAATGGGTGAGAATGATTTATATTTAACAGAAATAATTACTGATTTGACATTCATCAAACAATTATTTATGTGCTCATAATGTTTAAAGGTATTTGAAGATAGTTTCTTCCCTTACCAAAGATTCTTAATCTTCTTCTTCTTTTTTTTTAGTATAATAGATCCTTTTGTCAATCTGGTAAATCCCATGGACCACTTCTTAGAGTAATATTTTTAAGTGAC
This sequence comes from Vombatus ursinus, assembly GCF_900497805.2. Taxonomy (NCBI): domain Eukaryota; kingdom Metazoa; phylum Chordata; class Mammalia; order Diprotodontia; family Vombatidae; genus Vombatus; species Vombatus ursinus. The sequence goes on along the minus strand of NW_020950239.1, from coordinate 46,552 downwards.
TAAAACACAATGCCTATAATTACAAAGGAAACAAATTATACTGAAATACAGTTATCAAAACACTCAACATCAGCAACTAAAAAGTACACAGACCTCAGATTAAGAATCCCTACTTTGAATATATAATAGTGGCCCTGTTCAAATCCTGACTCTTCCAGTAAATACCTAAAATCCCATTCTTACCTTGGGCAAGTCTCATGATTCCTCTGAGTCTGCTTCTTCATCCGTTAATGAAAGGGTTATACTCATCTCTTATGTCCCCACAAGCTTGAAATTCTATTAATTTGTAAGACTAATCAGGAAAGTCTAACAGGCAACAGTAATTTTTCAGATTGACACTTCCCAAATAATAACTAATTCCAAATCAGTAGAGAGTAAGTCAATACACTTTTACTCAATAAAACTTGTATAAAAGCTACCATGGCCTAGTGGCATCTGTTCAGTTGGGTGGAATATTACCAGCTTGAGGAATGAAAGTGACTTTAGTCCTAAGTGACGAAAGAGAAATTCTGCTTCACGTACCCTCTCTGTCTTTCTAATCAGCTCTCGTCGGTTCTGTTCATGGTCAACTTCTCCATTTTTTAAGGCCATGAGGAAGAGAGATGGATAATCAGTAGAGGGCACTAGTACTCCAACAATGAGATTAACGTTTTAAGTAAATCCAGCCCAGATTTCAGCTATCTAACTATCCCTTTGCAGATTTCTTAAACTGGTAAATTTCTCCCATCTCTCATGGTTGAACATATGGTCTTCATCTGTCCTCCGTGAGTCTGGAGACCAAGACTATAATTATTGTTTTGAGCATTGTGGGGTTTGCAGAGGCCAAATCGTTTCAAGCAGGACAAAAATCAATGTAGCTACCATGGTGTGGGGAGGGCTGAGATCCTCCTTGGAGCAATAAAATGAATTGTACTCTTCTGGGAAAGTTGTCAGTTAGGTCCTTTAGATCAGCTCTTGTAACAAGGGGATTCCTATTTGTCAATGCAAAGGATGTTGACTATAATAGCAGTTTAAGGAATAATCATAACTGGCATTTATGTTGTTGTTTAAGGTTTGCAAAGTGTTTTACATGCAGTATCTCATTTGAGACTCACAATAAATCTTCAAAATCATTTAGTCAGATAGTTAGGGCTGGAAGGGAGTTTAAACGCCACATAGTCCAACCATCTTATTTAATAGATGAGGAAACTGAGGCTGAGAGAGCATAAGTGTCTTGCCCAAAGATTTGTTGTCATTCATTTCTTTCAGTCAAATCTGATTATTCATGACCCCGTTTGGGGTTTTCTTGGCAAAGATCCTTGTGCTGTCTGCCATTTCCTTCTCCAGCTCATTTTATGGATGAGGAAACTGAGGCAAATAGGATTAATAACTTGCCCAGGGTTGCACAGCTAGTGTTTGAGGCTGGATTTGAAGTCAGGTCTTCTTGACTCCAGGCCCAGAACTCTGTCCACTGTGCCACGCAGAAGCCCTTGTCTTGCTCAAAGACATGCAGGTTGTTAAATTGTGAGAAATGGGATTTGAACCCAGGTCGTCTGGTTGCAGAACTAATATTCCTTCCACTGAACTATGTTTATGTTGCCTGTTAGGTGGGTGTTATTTTACAGATAAAGAAACTGAACTTCAAAGAAATTAAGTGAATTGACCGGTGTCACATACTGGTTGGCGTTTGAGGTGAGATTTGAACCCTGGTCTTCCAAGGCTCCCGTCGTAGTATACTGTCCATTCTACCATCCTGCCTTCCTGAGTGACTACAACTAGTGGTAACTGAGGAACAGAAAATTGTACTCTAAGTACCCTCTCTGATCATCCCAATAAGCTCCCATTTATGACATTCAACCAATAGGGAATTTTAAAATGTTAACAAATGTACATCCTATCAGGGAAGCCTTAAATAAACTATGTACTTTTCACTTTGTTTGGTGAACGAGCAGAGTCAGGAATACTTATGAGAGAAACTGGCTTTAAGGTTCTGTCCCCAGAACCAAAATTGTGATCTCTGAGAGGCATCCTGGAGTAGTTAACTTTCAGAGTTCATTGGGAATTCAGGAAGAGCTGGCTTTGAATCATGTTTCAGAAGCTAGCATCCTACCTGCATGGCCCTGGCCAAGTTACACTGGAATTCTCTGATCCACAGCTGAAACAGAGATGATAATAGCAGTACCTCCTATGGAGCTATTTTGAGGAATAAATGAAATAATAAATGGAAAGTTCTTTGCCAGCCTTAGAGCACTACATAAATGTCAGCTACTGCTATTGTGGAGGAAGAAGTGGCTTTTCACTAAAACTGACGACCTGAACATTGCCAGCCAAGTTTTCCTTCTCCAGGAAACATCCAGCGGTCAGTCAACTGTCAATAAGCATTCATTGAGCACTTACTACATTCCAGGCATTGTACTAAGGGCTGGATGAAAGGAAAGATGAAAAAGGGTGCCAGATGAAACAAAGGCTTGATAAAGCCCCAACAAGCACAACCATTCAGTCCAGGTCCCTACAAGAAGACTGCCAAGAGCCTTTGGTTGTTCTACTGGAGGGTGTTATGGCAGCCTGAAGCCAGCACAATGTTGAGTGAACAGGGTCTGACTGATTTTTAAGGAAATGGGAACAGTGAGAGGCCAGAATACAGGTTCTAAAACCAATATAATCTCAGATGGGGGCCAACTGAGGCTTGAACCATGGGATAAAGCCAACTCTCTGTAAGTGATTATGTTAGACAAATGGGATTGAGAATTGTGCATCAATTGTGGCCCTTGGGAGAAAAGGAATGAAACTAGCTTGATTTCCAGTTGGTCCAGTCTGCGCCAGAAACGGAGACTTGAAGCCACAGACTTTTGGATAAGTGATTATGCAAGGACATTCACCTCTCTCTGACCTCTATTCCCTTCGTCCTTCCTTGTTCTCCCAGGTTATCACTCTTGTTTTGGTCTCATGACTCTCCCTTTTCAGCTTAGGTGCTATAGGTAACCGATTCATCCATATGCTTTCCTCCACCGTTGAATCCTTGCCCTGCCAACTCCCAGCTCCAATCCTCCTGCTCCCTTCCTATTCCTGAGCAGTGAATGCTGCTAGAGGAAATTGGCAACTGTGCTGCTTGCATGCCGACATCTCATCTCATCTGGGTCCTCGTAGGTGGATGAAAAACCTTTCGTTATTCCCCTGCTGACTCTTTATCACACTTCCTGTAGTGGAATAGGGATCACTTGATTCAGACCTTCTCCTCTGTCCTCAACTATACCCCCTCCATGTCCTTATCCTTCTGTAATAACAAATGACTGCTTCCTACTTCTATGAGAAAACTATCAGTCATGAATTCCTTCATCTCCCTTAGTGTGTACTTCAACTCCCTTATATCGTCACTCACCCTTTCATCATTCACTCCAGTTTCTGAGGAAGAGATGGCCTTTTTCCTTGCCAAAAGTAACCCAAGAACTTACGCTCTTAACCCCATCCCTTCCTGTCTCTTTCAGAAACTTGGGGAATATATCCTTCCTTCCCTCTCTCATAGTTAGTCTCCCCCTAGCAACTACCTCTTTCCATTGCTTAAAAACATATTGAATTTTCAACTACCTTTAAAAATAAATCCCCTAAAATATCACTTGGTCCTGTCATCTCTTCAAAATATTGTCCTGTACTATACATTACTATCTGCTTTGTCATTACACATCGCACCCTCAGAGCCTCTGGCCCTTTTCATGTGATTTTCAGCCTATACTTCCTTTGTGTGCTGCCTCTCCAATGAGAATATGAGCTCCTCGAACACACAGACTGATAATGCACTACTATTTATTTTCTAGCATTTTGCACAGTGCTATGCTCACAGCAAATGCTTAATAAATACTCATTCATACATTCATTTACTAACTAACACACTTTTCTACCTATATTTCCTCACCACCCACTCATTTTTCAATCCCTTGTAAGCTAGTATTCAGCCTTCTGATTTGTCTGTTACTCCTCTCTGAGACTATAAATGACCTCTTTGTTGGTATATTATATATCTCCTTAATTTTTAAGTATATTCCTCCCCTCCCAATTCAGTGATTTATTCCTTGTAATAAATATTTGTAGTATAAATATTAACATAGATAACCCACATTAAAAAAGCTACTTGGGGTCCTGGATAGTTCTACGGGTGTATAAGGGTCTTGAGACTAAAACGTTTGAGAACCACTGCTTCAGGAAATGAATGGGAATGTTTCCTTTGATCTCTCCTAGACTATTTGAAATTCTACGGTCTTTGCCATCAGGATATGTGATAAAGACCAAGTTTTAGAGAATCCTTTCACTAGGGTAATGAGGACAAAAAAGTTCAGGTTTGCCTTAGGGACTGTACTTCCATGGTATAAAAGGCTAAGTCATATCTAGCTCATCAATTTGATTCCATGCAATTCATTTTATTAAGTGAGAGGTATTGTCGCACGCATAATGAATAACAAGCCAGTCAGGTAAAATGAAGTTAACCAGCATCTATTAAGCAATGACTATATCCTGGACACTGTGCTAAGCAAATGGGATACAAATACAAGTGAAAATGCAGCTGATTCCTCCCCTCAGTGAACCTCCATTCTAATGAAAGGAGACAATAAACACATAAAAGGAAAAGAGGTAGGAAGAAGAGCCTGGAGTATGGTCCAAAAAGAAACCTGGAGTGTCAAGAGGAGAGCCCCCAGAGGAATGGAGGAGTGGAAATGAATGGCTTGGAAACCTTCCTTAAAATTGAGATTCTTAGAGGAATTGCTGGATCAGATCAAGGAGCTCCAAGAGCCAATGGCTCTTCTAAGGTAAGAAAGGCACTGGGGGGAAGCAATCTTTCAGGATGAGAGAAAACCATTGAGCCTTGGTAGAGAAAGAAATTCAAAGTCAGAAGTGCAGCCCAGAATGACTTACCCCAAAGCCAGGAATACTGCCTCTGAAACCAACGGTCAGTGTGTCCCTAGGTAAGTCACTCAACCTTTCATCACCCTAGACAACTCTCTGAGACTATCCATTGGCAGAGAAGGTGCATTAGTAGAGGGTGTTGTCCTACCTGGGAGTTCCCAATACTAATGGAACCATAGGTCCAGTCTCTATTGCTATCCCTTTATTAAGTGGCTACTTAACGATAGCATAAAGCTCTGTTGGGCCTTTTGTCTTATAGACAAAATTAAAAGAATCTTTGCCCTTCTGGGTGGCAAGATAGGAGGGATACAGAAAACTCACCGATAAATAAATAATTATTTTAAACATTAAAGAATACTGACAACCATAAGTAAGAGGGAGGAGATCAGGGACAAGTCTTGTTTAGTGAGTGGAACGTAGCTGTGTTATGAAGGAGGTGGGGAATTCTGCAAGGCAGACATGAAGAGCAAGAGTATTCTAGGCATGAGGGCTATTGGGTGAAAAGGAATGAAGAGTAAAGGTAAAAGGTTATGTGCAGGAGACAGCTCAGAGACCGGATTTCTGAACAGCGAGTATGTGAAGGGGAGAGACATGGTAGAAATGAGAGGTAGGTAGAGGTCAGATTATGGAAGATTTTCAATGCAAGTCTGAGGATTTTAGACTTTATACTAGAGGCAATAGGGAGATAGGAATATTTTTCAGCATGATAATGACGTGGTTAATTTTGCTCCTTAGAAATATCACTTTGGAAGCCTTGTGGAGAAAGGGTTGGAGAAGAGATGCTGGATGCTGAAATGCCAGTGACAAGGTTAGTGCGTTAGTCCTGGAGAGGAGTGATGGATGCCTAAGCCCAGGAAGAGGTTGTATGGGTAGATGGAAGTGGGCAGGTGCAAGAGATGCATACATTGCCCTACCTCTTCCATATCTGAAACTAGCCCCTTATAATAGCCATTTCTGAGTTCTTTGTAAAATGTACTTAGTGAAACAGTTGGCAGAGATCCAAGGTACACTGTTAGTAAGGCTGGATATTGATTTTACTCTTTCCATCTTCTCCTTTTCCTCCTCCTCCTTTCTTTCTCTCTCTATCTGTCTCTGTCTGTCTCTGTCTTTCTCTCCTGTCTGTCTCTCTTCTCTCTCTCTGTCTCTATCTCTGTCTCTGTCTCTCTGTCTCTCTGTCTCAGTCTCTGTGTCTCTGTCTCTCTCTCTCTCTCTGTCTCTCTCTCCCTCTCTCTCTCTCTCTCTGTCTCTCTCTCTCTCTCTCTCATCACCTGTTGCACTTTAGGTAAAGTCTTAAGCTTTCCACTGCCCTTCATTCTAATAAGCCGTATTGGAAAGAGCATTGGTTAGGGAATCAACACACTTGGATCTGAGACTCAGCTCCGTATCTTCTCCGTGAGTGACTAGAGGTCCTTGACTCCACCTCCCTGGCCTTCTCACTGAAAGTGGAGTCTCCTTCAGCTTTCCAAAGAATCCCAAGTTAATACCATGATCTCATCTCTTCAGAGAGACAGATAGGAGTGGTATTGGTCATTGTCCATGTTCTGCATAGAAGGAACGCTCCGCTGTGACCATGTTTCAAGCCTTGGAAGACTGCAGCAGCCTTCATAGAGTTCAGGGCCCTTTATAAGCCTGACCTCCCTTACTGAAGGACACTTGTCCCGATTAACCTAGGAGTTCCTTTTCTTCCTAGTCTGGACCCGTCTAGTCTCTGCTCTTTGTTCAGCAGTTTAAAAGCTTTGCTTTTTTTCAGACCATAGCTTTTCCCAAGTGTCATAGCTCTCCAAGTCACTCAGAGCTGAGAAAGAAAAATGATTTTAACATTTCCATTTTCTGAGTCTAAGTTTATCTTTGATTTCCCCCAGAAGTTCATTCTGTTATGTACTCAGTTTCAATGATATAGCTCAACTATCTTGAGCAGGACCCGGTTTCAAATACAGCCTCTAATACTGTTTGACCTTTGGCAAATCAATTCATTTCCCTGTGCCTCAGTTTCCTCATCAACAAAATGAGGAGATTAAATTAATTCATCTTAAGCTCCAGGTTTATGATATATTTTCATATCATTTAGAGCTGGAGGGACTTTGGAGGGCATTGAATCCAATAGCCTCCTTTTGCAGCTGAGGTATTTAAAGTGCAGAGAAGAGAAGGGCCCTGACCAATATCACACAGGTAGTAAGCAGCAGAGCAGGATTTGAACTCAAGTCTCCTATCTCTGTATTCTGTGCTCTTTAAGTAACGTTATTGTTGTTCATCCTTCATAATCAAAGAGGACCAATAGCATTATGATGTTGAAGTCAAGGTGTGGTGTGTATCACTGGGGCTGAGCAGCCCAATCCAAGCATGGAAGACCTTCCCGCAGCTGGGGCACAAGCAGTCCATTTGAACGTTTGGGATGAAGATGTCTCTCGATTTTTGCATCTCACACTTTCTTTGTGCTACTGGGATTCTGCTTTGCTCATAGAGCACAGCACCTTCTTCAGTGCAGGCACGCTACCCTGGGCAGTCCTGTGACAGCACCTCCCATGTCTCACAATCAGAACCAAAGTTCTTGAGAGTGTCTTTGTACTACTTCTTTTGAGTCCTGTGTAAGTACTTGCCTTGTACAAGTTCTCCGTAAAATAGTCTCTTAGATAAATGCACTTTTGCCATTTGGCCTATGTGGCCAGCCTATCAGAGTTGCATTCTCTGCCGTAGAGTTTGAATGCTTGCCAGTTCAGCTTGAGAAATGACCTCAGCGTCTGTCACCTGATCCTGCCAGGTGATCTTCAGAATCTCCCTGAGACATTTCAAATGGAAGCAGTCCTGTTTCCTGGTATGGAGCTGGTATACTGTCCAAATTTCACAGGCATACAATAATGGATCTGTAGACCTTCCCTTTGGTAGGCAGCCTAATAACTCTTCTCTCTCACGCTTTCTTTCAGAGCCCCCCAAACACTGAGCTAGCTCTGGAAATTTGTGCATCAACCTCATCATCTATGCGAACATCCCTGGAAAGTATACTGCCAAGGTAAGAGAACTTACCCACAGCATTCAAAATTTCTCCGTTTGCTGTATCTGATGCCTCTACATATGGATGGTGTGTTGCTGGCTAGTGGAGAACCTGTTTTCTTGCTGTTAATTGTCAGACCAAATTTAACAGTCCATATTCTGTACCATCTCAGTCTCACAGGCTGCACTGAGTACACAATCATCTGCAAACAAAAGGTCACATACCAACTCTCCCTTCACTTTAGTCTTGTCTCCTATCCTTTAGTTAACATCAGCTGACCTTGATGCTGTTCTCATCCCTATGGAATGCATCTGCCAACATTGCAGAAAATACCATGCTAAAAAGCATGGGAATGAGCGCACAGCCCTGCTACACTTCATTGGTGACTGAGAAAGCATGAGAGCGGTGTCCTTTCTCCAGAACCTACGTAAGCACACCATCACGAAACTGGCATACAACACTGAGTGACTTCTCCAGGCAACCAAATTTTAGCCATGATCTTCTACAAGCCCTCATATAACGATAAGACAGAAGGTGAACTACTCCTGAAAAAGTGCCGACAATCCAATGCTGAATGATAGTTAACTAATCATCCTTTCAGTTGAGTAAAGTAGATTTTGTTTAAGAATACTTAGTAGAGTTGAAGATTTTCCATACCCCTCCAATTAAAAGAGACTTTGGGGAATGCTAGTTCCGATTGGCTCATTTTTCAGAGAAGCAAACTGAGTCCCAGATAGAGAAAGGGTTATGCCAAGACTCCCAGGTGGTAATTAGCAGAGTCAATATTCAAAGCCAGAGCCCTCATTCAGAATTAAGAGTTCTTTTCATTATGTTTCAAAGTGGAGATTCCCGATCACCCTCCTCTTAACACCATCAACATCAAGCTTCTTTTAATGAGTCTTTCACTTTGTTTTTAATACAGTCTACAGCTACCCTCTTTTCTTTGGGCAGTTGGGACAAGGCTCCACCTCCTTCAGTCCTGGTATCAGACCCCCCAGTTCCCTGGCTTGCTGTTTGTCTTCTGTCTACAACAAAAGTCTTTTCTTCATGGGTTTGCCATGCCCAGCAGCACTTATTGGAAATTCTGTTTTCTCTTCTCCGTCCTCCATACAGCTGTGCTTCTTTTGCCTTCAGCCATGTTCAAGGCTTATCTCTATTGTGTGTTTGAGAAAGATGACTTTTAGAACCCCTCTATAAATGCCAGACTTTTCCTAACCTTAGAAAAGACAACTAAAATTCAGAAGGAAAACAATGACTAGATTAACGCCCTTTAGTTTTCTGGCTATATATCAGTTCATAGTATTTTTTGGCCTGTTTCAGGAACGTGGTTGGGAATGAGAGCATACTACATCTTGACTGACCTGGAATGTGTGCGTGTGTGTGTGTGTGTGTGTGTGTGTGTGTGTGTGTGTGTGTGTGTG
>NW_020950239.1:0-37257 GCF_900497805.2 Vombatus ursinus | reverse complement strand
GTGTGTGTGTGTGTGTGTGTGTGTGTGTGTGTGTGTGTGTGTGTGTGTGCGCGTTTGTGTGTTTAGGGGGGTGGGAATTGTGAGGGGTAGGAGGGGAGGGTAAGCAAGGACAAGGCAGACTGCGGAGTAAGGAGGAAAATTAGGCCACTGTGAAGAATCCAAATCAAAACAAAGCAAAACAAAGCAAAAATTCCTAGTTCCTGACTTTCCCTTGTGGTCTGGTTTCTCCAATGATTTGATTATGGAGCTCTACGCATTAGGATCATAGGAGGTGGAGCTAAAAGTGACCTTAAAGACTATCTATTCCAGCTGCTTTACTGTACGGAAGAAGAAACTGAGGTTTAGAAACTTGACCTGACTCTCTCAATTAAGTGGGAAAGGAAAGATTCAAACCCAGATCTTCTCACTCCACATCCGGTGCTTGGTCATACAATGGTCATGGCAGAGGTAGCCCTAAATTCAATTTTTAAATAGCTGGTTGATTTAGGGTCTTTTAAATTGTTCCCTCCCTTCTCACTTTTCTAATTTTTCCTGGTGGCCTTCATTGCTCGTCTTCTCTGCCAAACCACCTTGTACTTTATTAACTACAGTTACCCTTTCCACACTGAGGTTTTGAGATATCATGGGTCGGCATAAGAAATTAAACGGGAATTTTGGGAGGAGTTTTGTGGGAGCCATAGATGACACACAAAGGCCAGCAGATGCCACAGGAAAAGTGTAGAAATTCAGAAATGCATTTATATATATATATATATATATATACATAATATTTATACATACATATATGTTATAGCATAATATCACCATATTTTATCTTTTAATATCATAATAATTCAGACTTCTTCTCTGGTATTAAAGTAGGGCCAAAATTTTTTACCCAGATTTTCCAGATCGTGGGGGTGTCATGGCCTTAATCCCAGTGATGTAGAAGTGATAAGCATATTTTCTATTTAGTCTCTGCATGTTTACATATGTCCTTGTTGCCTCTCCCATTGGCCTTTAAGTTCCTTGTGGAAGGGATTGTTTCCCTCACACCTAGCTCAGCGTGTGGCACGGAGCAGGTGCTTAATGCGTATTTGTTGCTTTTGAAAGCTGATAGTTGAGTCATTCTCTTGCTGGAAAGACACGGCTCTCAGCTATTTGGTCTACTCACCGTTGGACTGAGTCAAACAGCATGTTACTTAGGTTTGGATTCCGGGTAAACATGGCTCTTGCTGCTACCAGCTTCTATTACTGGAGACATTTGGTGGCACTCTGGACCTCTCACTAGCTTGTATTTATCTCTTCTACCAATTCACCTAAGATCAGGAATGATTATAAACAGAGACAATGAATCAGTGGTCACCGTGCATTATTCAGTGCCACGTGATGAGTGGGCTAGAGAGGGGGCCCAAAGACCCTCTTCCCACCTGGAGGACCACAGGTCACCTCGCCTCACTCGCCTTCAGGCCAAGAGAGAGTTCCCAACTTAAACCTCGTGGATGCACCATCGATTCAGACTCAGCAGCTAATGGAAAGGTTTTTCATCATCACGCAGTACTTTGACAAGAAATGGTCAGAAGATAACTATGCTTACTCTGAACTGGGGAGGGAAAGGGCCACTCCATCATGCAATCCGTGTTGTACATATTGCAAATCTGGGTTCTCCTTGCTGAGTCTCCTCATTACTGTCTTAAGCCCTTTACTTTTGGTGTTCATATAATTTATATCCCGCTGGTGTTTGGGGAGCACCATTATTTCAGTATCCCCTTCTCTCTCCCCACAGTATATAACAGTCTGGTCTCTGCTCACAGTGATTCCATTACCATTTTGGTGCTCTTTGTGTGGGGAGTTTGTAAAACCACTTGAGCAGAATTTACTTTTCTTTGTAAAATCAGTTTCATCTTATAATATAGTAAACAATCCACAAAAAATCCTAAACAAAAACATCAGATTCCATTCCACATGGTCATAGGTTTTAAAAGGGAGAGGCACCTGTAAGATTACCTGCTTTTTGGATCAAAGAATCAAAGAAAGCTCTGGGGTTGGAAGAGACATTAGAGGCCACTAATCAAACCACTTACATTTACATATAAGGAAACTGAGTGCTGGGAAGATTATATGATTTAGCTAAGAACACAGTATTTTAGAGATGGAGAAGTTGATGGATGCCTTGAGAAGGGGAACCTTGTGCAATACCATGCTGGTGGCAGAGCTGGGATTCAAGTGCAAATCCTCCAATGCGAAGACCTGTTATCTTGACCCCACACCATGTTATTCTGTCTTTTCTTTATTCATGCAAATATTTCAACATCAAATAAGTCCCTAGACACACCAGAGCTCTGCTGCCCAAGGGTTAGGAGCTCTCAAAGAAACAGGCTTTAGTTGCCGCAATTGTAGAATGGAAAGAATAGGAGAGAAATGTGTGTGTGTGATTGCTAAGGCTGCTTCTGGCTGTGATATTGTCATCCAAGGATGCTCAAAGAACATCAAAGTTCTGGGTCATTACTGAGAATAAGGAGGAACAAGGAAACGGCAAATGCCTTGACTTAGACTGGAGAAAGGGGAAGAGTTAAGCTATACACACGCATGCATACACACACGTGAAATGATTTATAGCTTCTTTCTTCATCTCATCCTACTGTCACACTCATCACCATTATGCTAAAACAAAATCTTTGGAGGAAAGCAACTCAAGAAGGGAAAACCAAAATAGAAGCTTATTTTGTACAGGGTTTCTCTGGTGGGTTTGTACGTTTTGTACTCACTGATTAATTAGTAGACTGTCAAAACAGCTATTACTTTCTGCATGGGCGTTAACATATCTTAAATCTCCATTTCATGGAGTTAAGAATAGTGAGATTGTGTATTCAGGTAAGGGCCATTTGACCCTGGGATTTAAAGAAAATAATCCAATTCAACTTAGTTCAGTACGTATTAAGCATTTCCTATATCCTTGGCAGTGTGATAGGGTGTCCCAATAGTCTTGGTGTAATTGTGAGCTTATTAAAACAAATGCTAGAGGACCTGTCCTGTTGTCAATGGTGATCAAGGGCAGGATTGAATAGAATTATGTTCCTGGACAAGTGAAGGCTGGTTGGTAGGCATGTCTGCCATGTAAAAAGGCACTGAATAGTCTTCCAAAAAATGAAAATAAACATTTATTAAGCACTTACTATTTGCTAGATGTTGTGCTAAGTAAGCCCTGGGGATAGAAAGGCAAAGACAGTCTCCGCCCTTGAGAACTTCATTATCTAATTTGAGGAGATGCCATAAAAACAATTATTTATAAATAAGATACATACAGGACAAAATAGATTTCATCTCAGAGGGAAGGCACCAGGGCTTCAAGGTCTCCAAAGAGCTCATGTAGCCTTCTATGTTTGCTTGTCCTTACTGGAATTAGCAAACCATCTGGATATCAGTCTTGACTCTAAGGAGGATGGGAATGTCAAAATTTTCCTGAAGCATTTAAGTAAACCTCCCTATAATTTCCAACAGTGATGTGGTTCTCTGCCCTCTGTAGGGCATCGTTCTCTGCCCTCTGTAGGGCATTGTTCTCTGCTCTGTAAGGCATCATTCTCTGCCCTCTGTAGGGCATCATTCTCTGCTCTGTAGAGCATCATTCTCTGCCCTCTGTAGGGCATCTTTCTCTGCCCTCTGTAGGGCATCATTCTCTGCCCTCTGTAGGGCATCTTTCTCTGCCCTCTGTAGAGCATCATTCTCTGCCCTCTGTAGAGCATCATTCTCTGCCCTCTGTAGGGCATCTTTCTCTGCCCTCTGTAGGGCATTGTTCTCTGCTCTGTAAGGCATCATTCTCTGCCCTCTGTAGGGCATCTTTCTCTGCCCTCTGTAGGGCATCATTCTCTGCTCTGTAGGGCATCATTCTCTGCCCTCTGTAGGGCATCGTTCTCTGCTCTGTAGAGCATCGTTCTCTGCTCTGTAGAGCATCATTCTCTGCCCTCTGTAGGGCATCTTTCTCTACCCTCTGTAGGGCATCATTCTCTGCTCTGTAGGGCATCATTCTCTGCCCTCTGTAGGGCATTGTTCTCTGCTCTGTAAGGCATCATTCTCTGCCCTCTGTAGGGCATCGTTCTCTGCTCTGTAGAGCATCATTCTCTGCCCTCTGTAGGGCATCATTCTCTGCTCTGTAGGGCTCTGCAGAGCAGGTGTAACTGAAAAAGAAATATGGTCAGTGATGGAGGAAGCTGCAGTAGCAACTGATGAACAGCTCACATTGTACATCCCCAATGGTATCCACATACAATATAAAAAGAACATGAGGAACATCCAGAAGGCATCAGGTAGACCTCTTGAATGGGGATAAGAGGGACTAGTGTTATAAAAGATGGGCAAGCATGGGTGGGTAATGATCTGTGTCCATGTTAATTGATGTCAATGAGGTCATGAATCCATTGAAGTACTAGAACGCAAGGGGCAGTCCTTTAGGAAGCTTGGTTGTTCCATATGTCAGGACATAATAAGGGCTGTGTGGGTCCAGTTCATGGGAAATCACTTGGGTTATAGGTCCCTGAAGTATTTGTATTGGGCCAAGAACCCCTGGTAATTCTCCATCTGGCCACTCTAACCACCTGGAGGAATCCATGCGCTGCCTGTTAGCAGGGCCCTTAGTACATGTTTCCCGAGCTAAAAATGTGCCTCCCATAGAATGACAGTATCTTACAGTCTCTTGATCTTCAGAGGACTGTTCCAATTGTGGTAGTATATCCATGGTCTCTGCAGTTCTGCACCACAACCCTGCTACACATACAACAGCCTGCCATTGACCTGTGTAGTTTTTGTTTCTTTATTTGTTTCAATGCCAGTAAATGCTACCTTCTCTGAGCTTCACTCCCCACCCTGATTTAATATCAAAGTTCTGGGGGTGGGAGTCAGGGTAGTTGTGCTGGTGCTGACTGCTTTTAGGTTCAAGACACTGCAGAGGGCCATATTCTTACAGTTATATAGCTCACGAGCCCTCATTGGCATATTTGCCTCCAATTGCCAGTAGACAAAATTAGTTTGAATAATAGACATTTACTGATCTGGCATTATATGAACAGAAGAAACAAACCATTCCCTTCATAAACTTGTGATACACTCTCCACAGGTATACACTGAGAATTCAATAGTAGAGAGGCACATACGTAGGGAATACATATGATGAAGACAGCTCTCACCTCTTGAGCCCTAACATCCTTTCACTTCTTGTGATGCCGTCATGCTGCTCCCCACGAGCTCAGGTGACTCAGCTTGGCTCCCCACTCTTGTTCCTCTCTAAAGTCCATCTCTTGACAGTTTTGGGCTTCCTTCTAACTCGCAAAGGTCATACTGTCCAAGAATGTCTCTAGCTGAAGTTGACTCTGTAGCCAGTATGTCTTGCTCCTTAAAGGGTCACAAGGGGTGAGGCTAGGCCTTGACCTGCAAATTAATGGTTTTTCTAAATTCTATCAAATTGGATCAAGGAGAACTGCTTCATGCATTGGAAAGAGGCTACACAGTCTACACACTTATTTATACTTCCATTATATACTTTCCTTTTTTGTGGTGTCCTGGCCAACTCTCCCTCATCCATACCATTTTCGTTTACCCCACAAGGTGATTGCCACAAAGTGACTGACTGTGGCTGCATTACCCGTTTTTGTAATATAGGTGAGTGCAAATTGGGATCTAATAAAAAGTAGACCAAATTCTGGATTACATCGGACTTATTAAGTTCCTGGCATGTTGTATTTAGAAACTGTTTAGAGAACTATTTTTCAGATTGTTTTGTCTAACTTTATCCTCTAACTTTACTATTTGTTTTCTAGAGATTTCCAAAGTCTTACATCGATGTCGCTGTGGTGGGAGCTGCTGTGTTTTTGTAGAAGCAGCAAGACAGAAAGTTCTGGTCTTGGCTTCAGGAAGTCCTTGTTGTTCAGTCACTTCAGTCACGTCTGACTCTTTGTGACACCATTTTGGGGAGTTTTCTCAGCAAAGACACTGGAGTGGTTTGCCATTTCCTTCTCCAGCTCATTTACAGATGAGTAAACTGAGGCAAATAGGGTTAAGTGACTTGCTCAGGGTCACATAGCTAGTCAGTGTCTGAGGCCAGATTTGAACTCATGAAGATGAATCTTCCTCATTCTAAGCCCAGTGTTCTATCCACTGCACCACCTAGCTGCCCATGACTTCGAGAAGACCTGAGTTCAAATGTTCCCTCTGATATTTACACAAGTGTAATCTCTGTGTATACAAGTAAATAATCTCCAAGTCTTTGAATCAAACGTTTATTAAGCACCTACTATGTGTAAGCAACATTGTGAGTGCTGGGATACAAAGACAAAAGATGAATAGTCCTCGCTGTAAAGGAGCTGACATCTTATCAGAGAAGACGAAAAATTCGTGTTTGATAAGCATAAGCAGAAAAAAGGCAGTGGCTCTGGACTGCTTGCTGGGCATGGCACGAGACACTCTGTCTCCCTGCTTTGCACATTGTTCACTGGCAAGCTCCCAGTTCTGAAGTTTTCTCTTTCCCTAGCATTACTTCTTGGCTTCCCTGGTTTTCTGCAAGTCTTAGCTAAGACCTCACCTTCTGCAAGAAGTCTTTCCTGAACATGTTTTGCATGATTGCATGTGTATGACCTATATCAAATTGCTTACTATCTCAGGGAGGGGGAGAGAGGAGGAAGGGAGAGAATTTAGGACTAAATTAAAAAATGAATGTTTAATTAAAACAGTGTGAAAATTGTTTTTAAATGTAATTGGGAAAAATATATAAAAAAAAGAAGTCTTAGGGGCAGCTAGATGGCACAGTGGATAAAGCACCAGCTCTGGATTCAGGAAGACCTGAGTTCAAATCTGGCCTCAGACATTTGACACTTATACACTTACTAGCTGTGGGACCCTGGGTAAGTCATTTCACCCCATTGCCTTGCAAAATAAAAATAAAAAAAGAAGTCTTTCCTGGTTCCCTTTTCTGCTAGTGACTTCTCTCAGAAATTATATCTAATTTGTCCTATTACGTAACTTATTTGCACATGATCGTCTGCATGTTATCTCCCTTATTGGATGCGAAATCCTTGAGAACATGGATGACTTTTCCTTTTTTGCATCCTCAGTGCTTAGCACAGGACCTGGCACACAGTGGGCGTTTAATAAATGTTTCTTGATTTGACAAACTCTCTAGGATGTATCTATGTATATTCTATATGAGCTGCAATCAGTACTGGGGTAGAAAGTGACCCCACCAGGATCTTAATACTAATGGGTTGGGATTTCACATCTAAAGTACAGGTAGAATGATTGGTTATCAGTGAAAAAATGCCCTATAGAAAGGGCAGAAAACCAACCTGAGAGCCAGGAAGATCCAAGTTCAAGTCTTTCCTTCGACTCATATTGATTGTGTGACCTCCAGTAAGCTGCTTGACTTCATAATGCTTAGTGCAACTCTCTAAGATCATCCATTGCAGAGAATGTGCCAACTTGCATTGGCATGGGGAGTTTCCCAATGTGGATGTTCCCTATGCCAATGAAATAGCACTGCCTTTCCCTAATGATTTTGCCTTTCTTACTGCTTCATGTATTAAATTCTGCACCACTTGCTATTAGTTAATTTTCTTTAATACTAATACAGATATACTTTGTTATAATAGTTTGTTTTTCCCAACAAGGCAGTATCTGTCACTTTCCATCTGTTGCTAGCATTTTGTTTAGATGTCAAAGGATACACAATCATAGCTTTGGAGGTGGTCATTCTTCTGGTACGTCGCAATTCAGATCACTTTCTCGTGCTAAGCAAATATCCTCCATGATATCTACTCCAAAGAGCACAACAAGTTTGGAATCAGAGAATCCATCTTCATATTCTATCTCTGCCATTTACATCCTGTGGGACCTTAGACAAGCCACAACCTCTGTGGGCCTCAGTTTCCTCATCTGTAAAATAAGAACTGTGATGGGACAAATATCTTTAAGGTGAGTTAGGCTAGTTTTCCCTAAAAGGCAGCAAAGTGGTCCCTAGGACCTGATTGGCCCCCAGTCCAGTGGCTTCCTGGCACTAAGGACATAAAAGACCCACCCACATAGAATCTGAACCACTCAGACCTGGATGATGTACCAAGATCACACAAGTCATCATGCTCTTTCCTGCTGACCAGACTCCTTTCCATAAGGAGATGAGGGGAGCCAGGTTTACTGGTGTTATGTTACTATATCCTTTCTGATAGCCTTCCTATGCCATAACTATGTAAACCTACTTTTGTTAATTCTTCGATGACCATGAATGCTTCATTTTATCTAAGTATTGAATTGGAACCAACAGGTGCCAGACTTAAGGTCCAAATTTAATAAGGGGAGGTTCACACATACACACACACACACACACACATACATATATACATATATACATATATGTATATGCATATTTTCAGAGCTCTCTTCCACCTCTATGTCTCTGATTCCATGATTGATTCAACACATGGGAGGCCTCCCTCAGGACTGATTAATATGTCAAAAATTGTCTTGAAATGTATGAGTTTTTTTTATTACTGAGATAATATATTAAGGGTAATGGACTTTGTAACCAAGAAAAGTAGTGAAGCAGTCAGCGGTCTCCTACCTGAGCTAAAAATTATAAGCATTTCCCTTCTCAATGAGGGGGGAATGAAGGGAAGGATAGAATTTGGAACTCGAAATTTGAAAAAAAAAATTGTTTTTACATGCAATTGGGAAAAATAAAATATTAGGTGAAAAATGAATAAAGGTAGCTAGGTGGTAAAATGGAAAAAGTGCAGGATGTGGAGTCAGAAAGACAAGTTCAAAACCCACCTCAGATACTTACTACACCATGGGCAAGTAACTTAACTTCTGACTGCTTCAGTTTCCTCATCTGTAGCAGCACCTGCCTCTCAGGTTATTTGTGAGAATAAAATGAGATGATATTTGTAAAGAGCTTTGATAACCTTAAAGCACAGTATAAATACTTGCTGTCACTAGCAGAAAAGGGAACCAGCAAGAGAGAAGATGAAGGCAAAAAAAAAGCATAGCCAAGTGGGATAACCGTGAAAGTTACAGTTTGAACTTACACACTTCAGATCAAGCTATAAATAATAGAGGTTTGCAATTTCCTGTGCTTGTACTACCCTCTTACTCTTTCTATGGGCATATCCATTTATTTGTTGTTTGGAATAATAACATCTGGAATAATAAGATAAAAAAGCCAAAAGCATTCAGTAAGTAGACAAAGTGGAGAAAAGGTGAAATTTGTAAGAGTTGGTGAAGAGAATACAGTTTACTAAAAAGTGAACTCTTTTGTGGCTATTATAAGGATGTGCTTTTATGGATTCTACAGCGTGATAAATCATCAGCATTGCATAGTGTGCATGGTTAGTTTGGTCAAAAGGAGAGAGAGAAAGGCAATGACGAACTGGAAACTTGGAAGAGAAGGCCACAGCTGTATATCACGTGTAGTCTTTTGGAGAATTGTCAGGTCATTCTGCATCATCTGATTTAACACATCAGCAGCTGGAACTAAGGGACTCGTGTGACATTTCATCGGTAACTGGAAATTTCACTCCTGTCTACACGTCTTTGACTCATGCCGTGTAACTGTCCCATGCGCACAAAATGGAGGGCCTTATCCAGGGAAGTCTCATGGTACGAAACAGGGACAAAAGATGGAGAACACTTCTTATTGATTGTGAATTTGCTGTTGTTTTGATGGGTTTCCTTTAAGGCGTCATAGAAACTAAGCATTATTGAATCCTCGTAGGCCAGGGAGGGACCTTGGAGCTCAGTCTGTGGTCAGAAGATTTCAATCTTTCTGGAGCTATGGAATCTCCCTGCCCAGGTTTTTGGCCTTCAGCTCTAACTCTGAGTGCATGTTGGAAAGGACTGAGAGGCGATTGAGAAAACACAGCAGAAAGTGAGGCACACGTGACCCAATTTTCCTTCACAAAACATCTAGAGATGTCTAATGGAACAAAAATTGTAAGTTACTGTTTTCAAACTCTGACAAGGGTGGACATAATGACCTAAGCAAAGAGAGTGGGAGCAGCGAGTAATGGGTTTGGTGCCAGAGGCTCTGTATCAGAATCTTAACTCTCTGTTTCATAGTCACTAACCGCGTAACCTTGGTAAAGTCATTTCTCCCTCCAAGGACCTCAATTTTCTCATCTGTAAAATAACCATTTTGGAATAAACAATTTCTAAGGTCTCTTCCAGCTCTAAATTCTCTGGGAATGTATCAATGATTTTCTAATTATTCTCTACACTCTTAGAATATATTTCTTAGTAGTAGTATTATTAGCATTAATTATTTTTTTTTCTCTAGCCTCAATACTTCCATCTTCAGATATGTCCCTTAGTGAGGGAATCTAATAGATAATTTTTGAAAATGTGTTAATTACTGTATACAGAATATTACACTAAGTATAATGAAGGATAGATTCTTACTAAAAACAGAAATATTCAGCCCCCAATCTTAAGGAGATTATAAAAAAAACCTTCCATATAAACAAAGTATTTTATAAAGCTGAACCTTCTTTTCCTCATACTCATTGATCTGCAGGTTTGTTTTGTTTTGTTTTTTTTGTTTTTTGTTTTTTTGCTATTCTAAAAATCCTTATTATGAAACAATGCATACTTGTGCACAAGAAGAATTGACATTAAGTAAAATAATGTGATAATTATATTCAGAAATTCTAATAAGCCAGTGGGCATTTAGGTGGCACAGTGGATGGAGCATCAGGCCTGTGGAGTCAGGAAGACTCTTCATGAGTTCAAATCCAGCCTCAGACACTTACTAGCTGTGTGACCCTGGACAAGTCACTTAACTCTATTTGCCTCAGTTTCCTCATCTATAAAATGGGCTGGAGAGTGGCAAACCACTCTAATATCTTTGCTAAGAAAACTCCAAATAGGGTCTCAAAGAGTCAAACATGACTGAACAACAACAATAAACAAAACTTATAATGTATTTTTTCTATATATATTTATATACGTTATGTACTTGTTGACTTCCCCAAATCTAATGTAAGCTTCTTGAGAGTAAGGACTCTTTTTCATTATTTGTCTTTGTATCTCCAGGGGTTAGTGCTATGCTTGGCACATAGTAAGTGCTTAATAAATACTTTTTTTATTGATTAATTAAGATGGATATAGGGTGGTATATAATCTGGATTTGGTGAGAAGAAATTTCAAAGAATTCAGAGAATGGATGGGTAGAATTTCACAGCTAAAATCACTGGTAGTCATCTGAGAATTAGTAGTATTTCAGGAATTAAATTCGGAAGGGACCAAGGGAAACAGATCCATGGGGTAGAAATTGCGTGGGTTGACTTGACAGCAATATGGATGCACAGGAAACTCATTGATCAACTTAAGAGTTTTAAAAGATAAATTCTAAACACGGAAGTCAGGGTAGGCAATGGAAGATGAATATAGAAGCATGGAACAATACTGAATGCTTAATTTTGAAAGTGCTAAATTTTTTATGTTTATTAAGAATATGAAGGATAGCAAGAAGGTCTGGAATTTTTTAGGCATATTGGGGAAAAGAGAAGGATCAAAGAAGGGCTAGGGTAACACAGGGTAGAAGGAGCATTAATAAGAGAAGTGAGATGCAAAGTAAAACTATTCAGTTACTATCTATTTTCTCTAACAAGGAGAATAATATCTGTATTGGAAATGACAAAACACAAATGGCTAATAAAGTTTCATTTAATGAGGAAATTGGTCTAAGTGGCATCTCAAGTCCTTTCCGCTTCTAAATCTATGATCTTTTCATCTTACACATTGAAAATTAGGAGATTAAAAACATGTACAGTAATTGTCCTTAATTGATTTAGGCTACCAGGTCCACCCTACATGCTACAGTGTTCCAGTTCCAACCAGAGCATCAAGTCAAGTCAACAGACGTTTATTAAACAGCTGCTATGTTCCGGGCTCTGTGATAAGCACTAGGGATAGACAGGAAGGGAAAAAAGGCACCTACTCTCAAGGAACTCAGCAATTAATGGAGGAGAAAGCATATAAACACTTGTGCGCTCATATAAGACAAATGCAATATAAATTGAAGTTTGTCTCAGAAGAAAGGGAATTAACAGGTACTGGCATTAAAGGGACAACTGAGAAAATCTTCTTGCAGGAGGGAGAATTTTATCTATGACTTGAAGAAAGCCAGGGAAGCCAAAAGACAGAGATGAAGAAAGAGGACAAGTTCTTTGATGACAAGGTTCGTTTTTAAAGGAACATCAAAGACCTGTGCCTTCAACTTTCTTCAATACTATTCCTTCTTAGGTATTGCTGGGTATTGCATATTTACATCACAGGGCTTCACACATCATTAGTCCTTTTTGAGAATGAAGGACAAACAACAACACATAGTAGGCATTAAAATGAATATCTATTAAATTAAGATGAAATTTATGTTTATATATCTAAATATACAAAAATAAGGATAATATATATTATACAAATATATAGGTACATGTTTATATGAAGTATAATATAAATAGCACATGTATATATACACATATATGTATGTGTGTTTGTATGTGTGTGTATACATGTATATATACATGTATGCATAGACACATATATGTGTTTGAGGGTATTATGTATATATTATATGTGAGTGTATACATATATGTGTGTATACAGCACACACACACACACACACACACACATACACACACACACACACACCCTAGCCCCCTCCTCAGAGGTTTCCTGAAGACAGAGTTCCGGAGGAAAGTTTCTATGTCCCAGAAGGGTCTTTCTCTGACCTGCCAATTCTGAGGCTAGCTTGGGGAGAGTGATGTCTCAAATCTAACCCTTATCAGTAGGGTAATTCTTCTGGCACCTTCCACAGGGTCTCTTTTTACTACTGAGCCCAGATTTGTTGTTTTCCTTGAGACTGCTATCGAAACTGCAGGCCTAGGTAAACAAAGTCGACTCTTAGTTTTGGACAGCTGTGGTTAGTGAATGGAGAGTCAGGGAAGTCCCAAAGGGAACTAGTCTGTCAGAAACATTTTCTTCTTGGGTTCCCTGATGATATTTTTGTCAGGGTTTTGGAAAAACCATCCCAGGCAGATGTTAGATGCTAAACAGGAACCTTCAATCCATGTCCATTTCCTGTGGTAAGGAGTGAATCAAGCAACTGGTGTGCAATTCACTTTCTGCTTCTTCTGAAGCTAGCCACATGGCATTTTAACAAAACAAACCGCACTGCTTTTTGCATTAAGGCAGTCAAACAATAAATACAGAGAACATTACCATAGATCTGGGAATCTGAAAAGGCTCTAGCATTTGGGTGAATCAGAAAGAGACAGAGGTTACATTCTAGTCCAGTTGCAGGCTGGATGTGAAAAAGGAATCAATGGCTTTATGACGGAAAAAAATTAGTTATTCCTACTTGTGTCTGGCAGATTGCAAACACCAGGCAAAGACCTTCCAAGATGGGGTTTGGGTTATCTTAAAAGATCCCTGACGGTAAAAAAAAAAAAAGAATAAGAAAAGACTGACTGGGCATTATCTTAATCCAATTTTACCCAACAGATATTCATAAAATCCCTATTGTGTGTAGAGAATTAGCACTGGAAGAGACATAACAAGACTTGGATAAGAGGCAATTCTGACCTTTATGGATTTTATAGTCTGAAAGCATTCTTAATGAAATTTATCTTTATGATGCCAATGCAGAAGGAAATGGTGTAATTTGATTCAACTCAATGAAGCAAACTTTTAAATGCCTACTATGTGCCAAACATAGTGCTTTAAGCCAATTCAGTCCAATAAGCAATTATTAAGTGTCCACTCTGTGCATAGTGCATTCACTATGCTCAGTGCTAGGGATACAAAAACAGCCAAGAGAATAGTCCAGCCTTCTTCAAGATGCTGCTATTCTTTTGATGGCCACACTTGAATCATATCCCATCTGAATCGCCCATCTAGCTTGACTTTTCTATATGTTTTCAAATCAGACTTTACCAACATCTTTTTTTAAGTCTTCCTTATACTGGAAAAGACCAGCAGGGAACTTTGGAACATTCGGTCAGAGATTTCTATCTGTGACATGTATACCTGGATGGGAACTTGGGAACCAATTAAATCCAACCCCTTCATTTCACAGAACAAGTAGGAGGCACAAGGAGGTGATGGGACTAAGGCTACAAGGGACAAGTAAGTTGGGGAGAGAAAATTGAACCCAATATTCTGCCTTCAAACTAGAATTCTTTTCTGCTACACCATCCTGTCATTCTTTCCCCACCCCACCCTGTTTCTAGCTAATTGGCAAGCCCTTTTCCATAAGCCAGAAGTATGATTAAGTGAAGCCACCCTGCCTGGCATGCCTACCCCTAGTGACATCTCAATTTTTGTAATTCAAGCAATTCTACCACTGTGTTTCCTAATCCCTCCTTTCCTTTTGGTTTACAGCCAGTAGAGACATCAACCCAAAGTGAAAAGAATGACTTGAACTAGTCTCACTGTTGACAGAAGCTACATGTATTACATTATGTCCCACCTCCTGCCCAATTCCCCAGCAGAATGGGAGAACATAATGAAAAGCAATATAAGTGGTGACTCATGGTTACATGCTAATCAATGCTCACAGAATACTTTTTACATGTTGGCAGGATGAGGAGTTTAGATTTTGCCTCAGAAGCTTGCTAGGTGGTTCTTTTCCCCTTTATTTGTGTTCCCAGTGCTTTAAAAACTCCCTAGCATGTAATAATAGCTAACATTACAAAGCCATTACTATGTGCCAGGTGCTATGCTCAGTGCTTCACCATTATTGTCTCATTTGGTCCTCACAACAACCCTGGGGGGGCGGGGTGCTATTATTATACCCATTTTATAGATGGAAGAACTGAAGCAGGAAGCAGATAAGTGATACTCAGGGTCACACATCTAGTAAGTGTTTGAGGCCAAATTTGAGCTCAGATCTTCTTGACTCCATGGGCAGCTAGGTAGCACAATGGATAGAATACTGGGTCTGGGGTCAGGAAGACAAGTTCAAATCCAGCCTCAGACACTTACTAGATCTATGACCCTGCGGAAATCACTTAACACTGGTTGCTTCAGTTTCTTCATCTGTAAAATGATTTGGAGAATGAAATGGTAAAACAATTGGTATCTTCACAAAGAAAACCCCAAATGGGGTCATGAAGAATGGGACACAACTGAACAATTTCTTGTCTCCAGCCCCAGCATTCTATCCACTATGGTGCCACCTAGTGGCCCCTAGAGTAGGCACTTAATAAATGCTCGTTGACTGATTGACCCGGACAACTCACTTAATCTCAGCTTCAATTTCCTCATCTATAAAATGAGAGAATAATATGACTTACCCCCACAGGATTGCTTTGGAGATCAAGTGAGATAATATTTGTAAAAATGACTTGCAAACATTAAGGTGCTATGGAAATGCTGGCAATTATCATCACCACCATCATCTTTAGAGTAATTCTCTTTACATGGACAATATTCTCTCCCTCATATCGCTAAGTAAAACGATGCTCAGAAAGTGTAAATGACCTGTTCAGGGGAGCAAAGCTAATATGATGCATAGCCTGGACTCCAACCAAACTTTTCTGTCTCTGAATCAAAAAAATTTATGGCAATTCACATTTTATAGGGCTTTGCAGTACACAAAACACATGCACAATCTAATTGGAGCTTCCCAATTATCCCAGAAGCGAAATACTACTTACTGCATCATTGCTTATAGACGAGGAAGCCGAGCTCCAGAGAAGTTGGGCTCCTTGTCCATAGTCCCATGGTTACAAAGAGCCAGAGGTGGTTTTGTATCCATAGCTCTGGGACTCCAGCACTCATGGTACCATACCCGGCTACATCCCCCACTTTGCATGATAGCGCCATGCTGCTTTCCGAGTTATGTTCTTCTGCATATTGTGAAATCTGGCTAAGAGCTTCTACACACATTGAGATTATTGTTATTATTGGCCAAGGGCATGGCTTTTCTCCACTTCCCCCCAAAAAAACCCCATAAAGATCTTCTTTATTTTGTTCCCAGTGCAGCGTTGTAGTAGGAACTATTTTTAAGAAGTTTAAATATACAAAATAACATATTTATTCCATGTTATTCAGGTATCACTTTAAAATGGACATCAAAATAAGAACACGTTTTAAGAGGAACATTTAAGAAACAGTGACGTAGTTTTTTCCTGGACACCTTTAAATACAAGAGAAAAAGATACATTTCAGAAATAGTTTTGTTGAGAATCACATGTAGGCAGAAGGAAGGATGTCAAAGTTTTATGAGAATGTTTTTAATTCCCAAGCTTAGAAAATTTACTAGCCAAGGCTCTCAAAAATGTATAGGGGAAAGAGTGCTGATGCTGGATCCAGAGAACTCGGGTTTATATATGACTTCTGATAGTTACTTTACATATCTGGCCATCAGTTTCTTCATCGCTATATAGCATATGCTCTGAATTTACTCTCAATGCTCCACTCGCCCCGTCAGGTTAAGTCCCCAGGGGGTGGCTGCCACATCTCTCCTCAGGACATTAGGGATATTTATCAGGGACTGAGGTGTCTTTCTAAGTTTACAGCTCATAAGCCCCTATTAATGTACTTCCTTCCATAATGATCAGTTAATAACCAGACTTAACTTTAAGAAAGAACTATTTGCCAAGGTAATATAGTAACATTTTGTACAAACCTTACCCTTACCCCTCCCACCCCAGTAGTCTGACACATCCACCTACTAATACATTAAGAATCCTGGGGAATGTGAGATCAAACTTGGAGATCGCATGTGACAAAGGAGAGCACAGCTCCCGAGAATCCTTTTGCTAGAATCCTTTTTCTCCTCTTGATGAGACCCTCATAAACCTCTCCTTAGTTGTGGTGGAACTTTGTACTAAGATCCTTGTTGAGTCTTCACAATGTCTTTCCTCACTGGGTCTAGTTTTCTTCAATTCTCAGTGCAGATACCGCCACCAGCCATTGCTGCCCCAATACTTCTGCTAAGATGATGATGAGAAATCTGTATCTTCCAATCTTCCAAGTGAACAAGAGTTTCTTCTGGTAAAGGGGTGTGTGTGTGTGTGTGTGTGTGTGTGTGTGTGTGTGTGTGTGTTCGTGTTATATATGGCTGTATGGATATGAGTGCAGGAGGGGGGGGATGTTCTATCAGGTGATTCCTTTTCATGGGCTATGTTTTCTAGGATGTCAAAGGTACAAATTGACTCTCTGCAATGACTTTCATTGACTAACTCATTAGAGATATTCCCACCTGATGACGTTATCGGGGTTAGACTATCTTATTAATTGCTTTGAGTGGGATGGAGTGATTGGTTATTTATCTCATTCTATTTCCCATCATTGCATGGAACCTGAGGGGGATGGATTAGAAGCTCTCTGAAGTCCCTTCATTCTGCAGATCTATGACCCTATAATCCCACGAGTAGCCGTTATTCAGTCATGTTAGCGATGTCTGGATTTTCATGATCATGACCCCATCTGGGATTTTCTTGACAAAAATAATGAAGTGGCTTGCCATTTCCTTATCCAGGTCATTTTACACATGAGGAAATTGAGGCAAACAGAGTTAAGTGACTTGCCCAGAGTTACACAGCTAGTAATTGTCTGAGGCTGGATTTGAACTCTTGAACTGAGGTCTTCCTGACTCCAGGCCCAGTCTTCTATCTACTGCAACACCTAGCTTCCCAAGCCTATGAGGAAACTCTAGCAGTGGAAGAGCAGGAAGGAGCAGCACATTAAGTACCACACCCTATACTTCCTAGTCACAAATGAGTGTCAGTTACCATCTCACTGAATAGCCTCATAGCACTCAAGTCTTGATAGGAAGTGGTCTTCAGACTGGTGGGACCTGTCTCTTACTTATCAGACTAAGAATACCATAATTCCATGGATCTATGGCTTTGTTTGTTTGTTTTTGTGGAGGCAATTGGGGATAAGTGACTTGTCCAGAGTCATGCAGCTAGTGTCTGTGGCTGGATTTGAACCCTGATCCACTGTGCCACCTAGCTGCCCCAATCCATGGCTCTCTAGAAGATGCCCTTCCATCAGTGTAGATCACAGTCCAGGATGCTTTCTTGCCCTCTGTGAATTTATTCCATGTCCTTCCATAGATCTTCCATAGAGAACAGACCTAATGTGTGGAGATCCTCCTTTGATCTTTTTCAGGCTGTCTATTGTTTAACCTTTTCTCTTGACATAGAGTCCAATCATCTCCTTCATCTTAAACTTGTCCTTGATTTCCCTTACACCAGTTCTTGTGTAGACATTATCAGTGGAAGTGTGTTGCATCCTACCAAACCTTCCATGAGTCATTCTATTGCCTTTTGAGACATTTACAAGTTACCTCATTCTGAGACTGCACTGTTGTTCCAAGGCTGACTATCAAGAGAACCTGTGGTAAAATGTTTCTGCTAAAGTGAGGCATGGTGTCATAATGAACAGTGCAGCAGATCTGGAGGCAGGAATGTGTGGATCCAATCCCTGATTCCACTTTAGTGGCTGTTTGAACTACAGATCACTTATCTCTCTCAGCCTCAATGTCTTCATCTGGAAAACTGGATGATCATCACAACCTTATATGTTTTTTTATGTTTTTTTATTAAGTATTTTATTTTCCCCCAGTTACATGTAAAAACAACTTTTAACATTTATTTTTAAAACTTTGAGCTCCAAACTCTTCCTTTCCTCCTTCCCTACCCCCCCACATTGAGAAGGCAAGCAATTTGATATAGGTTATAGCTGTGTAGTCATGCAAAACACATTCATAATAGTCATATTGTAAAAGAAAATATAGACAAAAAAAACTCAAGAAAAATAAAGTAAAAAAAAAATCTGCTTCAATCTGTATCCAGACACCATCAGTTCTTTCTCAGGGGATGGGCAGCATTTTTCATCATAAGTCCTTCAGAGTTGTCTTGGATCATTGTATTGATGTGTTTGTTTTTGAGGAGTGAGTAATAGAACATATCTGAAGCGTTTTGCAAGCTTGAGAATGTTATGGAAATATATTTCATTATTATTTTAAAATATATCAGTCTTTGTGCCAGGGAGCAGCTTGGAATTATTAAGATCATTATGCAATTTCCCAAATGCCATCCAGTCTTCTCTGTCTTGTATTCCATTCTAGGCCCAACTGTATTCTAAGTCTGCAATGCATACAGTATCTCTGTGTCTTCATTATTTTTGTCAAGAAAATCCCAAATGGGGTCATGATCATGAAAATTCAGACATAGCTAACATGACTGAATAACAGCTACTCATGGGATTATAGGGTCACAGACCATATTTATCATATACATTAAAATATAACATGATATACATGTACACATGAGCATGTATATATACACCTAAAATACAATATACATACATATATGTATGTAATATCCATATATGTAATAATAGAACTGCTTGGTCCAAGGAGCTTGGAACACTCACTTTATCCAATTAATAGGCCCCGGCCTGTGTGGTATCAATTCTGGGCTCTTATAGATCAGGTTGGGGATTGGGGGAAAAGATGCACCAATCACTGGGGTTGATACAAGGCAGAGCATACTGTACATATTCCAAAGATATGCCTTCCACTGGTCTTTCTCTTACTTAATCTATAGCATATAAAAGGTGTATTTGATTGTGGTTAAAGGAATGAAAAAAATTCCTAAATATTCATTTCATTCAGAAGTAAAGGATCAAGTTCTTTCTCTTTCCCTGTTCCTTATGCCATCTAGGAAGAGGGGTGGAGTGGGGAATCACTTAAATCTTAATTTTGGCTCCAGTGTAGGGTCTCTCCAAAAAGAACACAGAGGACTCAGAAATATGCGTAAAACCTCTTCTTATATTCCCTGGGAAAGTGGATAATGCTGTGATCAATTTCATCTTTTCTGGTGTTGATTAGTGATTACCTCGGTCTCTTCTTGAATAAACCATTCATAGTAGAGAGACATGAGCCTTTTCAATATTCTACAAGCCTTTTCATCTCTCCAAACTGAGCCTTATTTTCCCTCATACCTTTCCCCATCTCCTAGAAGTTATATTGAAGTTGCCAAACAGCAAAGTATTGAGAACCTTCTCTAGTTATTCAATGATATCACTGCATCTTCATTTGCAGCTGAGGTCATGTATTACCAACATTAACTGATCTTCCTTAATCTTAGTGCCTTCCCTCTGAATTTTCCTTCTATAAGGTCCACTTCTTCTAGCATAGCTGTTGTACTGTTTACCCCCTTGCTTGGAGAATTTGGTGCCTCAGCTATTCAGTCACTTCACTAATGGACTAATCATTTGAGTCATTCCTGAGGGCTGCGTTGAATCCTCACTCAGCTCACCTGCTGTCACCACTGGCAGACTGTTATGGACTACAGTAACTGAAACTCTGATGGTTCTTCCAATCTGGAAAAGTTTACGAGGTTGTGAGCTTATCCATTTCAATTCCAACAGTTAGACCCTTAAGAGCAAAGAAGAGTAAATGTAACAAAGAAATGAATAATGCTGCCATGTGTTCATAGCCACATGGTAACTGCATGGGGAGAAAAGGAGGTAGATGGGAGAATTATAGCAGTTCTTGGCTCCCCATTGGGGGGGGGAGAGAGAGAGAGAGAGACAGAGAGAGAGAGAGAGAGAGAGAGAGACAGAGAGAGAGAGACAGAGAGACAGAGAAAGACAGAGACACAGAGAGAAGAGCTCTTTTGTCTGTGCCTCTTGTATGTATGCTCAATTCCAGATTAGCAGCCAATTAAAAATCTTTCCAGCAGCATACAGCCAGTTTACAGGAAACAGAGAACACCTGCAGGGACCCTGAAATGGGAAAGTAAAAGATTGTCCCTCTATCATATCCTTCCACAAAAAGATACACCAATCACTGGGGTTGATACAAGGCAGACAGAGCATACTGTACATACTCCAAATATGCCTTCCACTGGTCTTTCTCTTACCTAATCTATAGCATATAAAAGGTATATTTGATTGTGGTTAAAGGAATGAAAAAAATTCCTAAATATTCATTTCATTCAGATGCCTTGTCCAACCACACAACTCAGTTTGCAGTACAAGAATAGAATGGACTGACTGTTGAGGTCAAGAGTTCAAACATAGGCTGGACAACCAACCACTTACTACAGAGATTGTAAAAGGAACTCTTACAATGGGAAGAAGGTTGGGTTACTGTGTTTCAGAGGTCCCATCCCACTCTCAAATTTCATGCTGCAAAGAAATAGGAGTAGTTCTCATGAAACACTTCCCACAAATAACCCTTTGAAGTCTAGAGAATAAAAATGTCATTTCCATTTTATAGAAATGAGTATTTGAAAAAAAATCCTCTTAAAGGATGTTGATAAAAATCATTGAGGGAATTGTGTAAAGTAGATTCTCAATTATTCATGGGCAATATATTCCCTTGAAAGAATTACCCATCATAATTTTTAAATTGTATTCTATCTTCCCCAAGAATCCAGCATAGCTTTAGTCTATAGCAAGGGTGGGGAACCTGTGGCCTTGAGACCACATGTGGCCCTCTAGGTCCTCAAGTACAGCCCTTTAACTGAATCTAAACTTCACAGAACAAATCTCCTTAATAAAAAGATCTGTTCAGGCCATGTGTGGCCTCAAGGCCACAGGTTCCCCACCCTTGTTCTATATCTCTCTCTTCCATCTAGGATAGCTACTCAAAGAATTCAGACTAAGTTTCAAGGCCTTAGGTTGGAAGGCCAGTCTACTGAAATATCATGTAGTGTCTTCCAAAGCCACGTATAGATGACTTTGAATGATTCTTTATTTATGGTTGCCTGACCCCCAATCCCCAAAGCCTTAGAGAGCAATGACTGCCTTTATAATCACAGTTTCAAATATCTCCTTCCCAAAGACTGTAGATCATGTAGCTTTAAGAGACAAAATGTTGAGTAAAGGAGTTTGTGTTGACAGTTCCAGGGAATGTTCAGAAATGATCTACTGCAAGGAATTCCATCTATAGAGTCAGGGAGAATGTGGGTCTCTTGCCTTTGAGTTATGAAGATCCCCAAGGAATCTGTTGAGAAGACAGAGAAGTAAAAAGTAGGGAGAAATCACATTGTCAGAGCATAAGGTGTGCGTTTACACAAAGGGTAAAGAGACTTCTATGAAGAGAGTTTGAGGAGCTGGAAAGTACAATGTATTTTGGGAAAAAATGGTTTTACTGTAATTACTGAAGACAATTTCAAAGAACTAATCTAACTTATTTTCTAAGAACTGGATTTAATCATTATCTTGAGGAGAAATTTGAAGAAATCATCTTAATAAACTTTAAATAATATCTGAAATGAGCTGAATAATTTAGGATTATATTTCCAAACAAGTGAAGTGGTATCACTCATTGTTATACTGTGTGTTTGAAAGGAATCTGGTAAAGTGTTTTCTCATAACAAAAATATTGTTAATAGTTACATATGTCTTTGTTTGTTATTAATATTTTATCAATATATTGTATGTGTTCAATAATGGCAACATTTATTTAAATATAGAAAAGTTGGCATAATTACTATTGGGAAATCATTTTTCTGCAAGTCATTCAATATAAATAATTCAACAATAATAATTGTTAACTTAATTAAACATTAATTCATATTTAATGAACTCAGAAGCTCAATCTAATTAATTATTAATGGGAAAGAGATTGAAATTCTATTAATGAAGAAGCAAATTATCTAAATTTGATCTCTGGGTTACTTGAGATCTCAGGACAATAAAATAAAATAAAAGAATGAGTAATGGGACTGCTAGGTGGCACAGTGGATAGAGTGATGGCCCTGGAGTCAGGAGGACCTGAGTTCAAATCCAGCCTCAGACACATATTTCTTACTAGCTGTGTGATTTTGGGCAAATTACTTAACCCCAACTGCCCCACAAAAAAAAAAAAATAAAAAAAAAAATAAAAAAAAGAATGAGAAGCAGTTGAACATTGGACATGCAAATGAGAAAATAGTCAGGTCTCCATTTAGCTTCTTAGCCAGTTAGGTAGGCAGCATAGTGGATAGAATGCTAGACCTGGAGTCAGGAAGACTCCAGATATTCACTAGTTGTGTGACCCTAGACAAGTCATTTACTTTCTATTTCTTTCCATTTTCTCAAATGCAAAACAGGAAAAAAAACAGAATTGACTTCTCAGTATTATCCTCAGGTAGGGATCAAATGAAATAATATTTGTAAAATGTTTAGAACAGTACCTGGTAAATAGTAGGTGCTTAATAAGGACTTAATAAGTTCCTTCCTACACACAAAGGGTCATTCTACCAACATGTCATTTTTTTTTTCCTTTTCCTTTTCTTAAATAGGTCTTTATCTATAGAAATTTTCACTTAGCCAAAACCCAATGCAATTTTGAGGCAGAATCTAGCAATCAAACAAATAACTAGAATGGAGATTTCAGACATGAATTCATAGCAAAATCAATCTTTAATCAAGCATTTATAAAATGCCTAGTATGTTCTAAACGTTGCCCTAGACATTAGGGATAGAAAGACAGAATTAAAGCTTTGCCTACCCTCAAAGAGCTTACTTCTTTTTTTATTAATTTATTTTGATTTACCAACCATCACTTCCATAAGCTTTTGAGTTTTAAATTTTTCTCCCTCTCCCTTCCTCCCTCCCTCCCCAAGGTGGCGTGCAATCTGCTATAGGTTCTACATAAATGTTTCTATTAAACATATTTTCATGTTAGTGATGTTGTAAGGAAGAATTGGAACCAATAGGAGGAACTATCAGAAAGAGGGAACAAAACAAAACAGAAGAAAAA
The DNA here is from genome assembly GCF_900497805.2 of Vombatus ursinus. Taxonomy (NCBI): domain Eukaryota; kingdom Metazoa; phylum Chordata; class Mammalia; order Diprotodontia; family Vombatidae; genus Vombatus; species Vombatus ursinus. Next base: position 13,526 of record NW_020950239.1, on the reverse strand, counting down.
AATAACAAGTGGTGTGCTTTGATCTGCCTTCAAATTCCAGAGTTCTTTCTTTGGATGTTTATACTATTTATCATGAGACCTTTGGAGATGGCTTAGATCCTTGCATTGCGGAGAAGGGCTAAGTCTATCAACATTAGTCATTGCACAACGTGACTGTAACTGTGTACAACGTTCTCCTGGTTCTGCTCACTTCACTCAGCATCAGACTATACAAGTCTTTCCAGGTTTTCTTGAAGTCTGCCTGCTCATCATTTCTTATAATACAATAGTATTCCATTACATTCATATGCCATTACATGTTTAGCCATTCCCCAATTGATGGGCATCCCCTCAATTTCCAAGTCTTTGCCACTACAAAAAGAGCTGCTAGAAATATTTTTGGACATGTGGGTCCTTTTCCCATTTGTATGATCTCTTTGGGATACAGCCCTAGAAGTGCTATTGCTGGGTCAAAGGGTATGCACATTTTATAGCCCTTTTGGGCATTGCTCTCCAAAATGGTTGGATCAGTTCACAACTCCACCAACAATGCATTAGTGTTCCAATTTTCCCACATCTTCTCCAACATTTATCATTTTCCTGTTTTGTCATGTTGACCAATCTGATAGGTGTGATGTGGTACCTCAGAGTTGTTTGATTTGAGTTTCTCTCATCAAGTGATTTCGAACATTTTTTCTTTTCTTTTCTTTTTTTTTTTTTTAAGGCAATTGGGGTTAAGTGACTTGCCCAGGGTCACACAGCTAGTAAGTGTCAAGTGTCTGGTCTGAGACCAGATTTGAACTCAGGTCCTTCTGACTTCAGGGCCGGTGCTCTATCCGCTGCACCACCTAGTTGCCCCTAGAGCATTTATTCATATGACTATAGATGGCTTTAATTTCTTTATCTGAGAACTACCTGTTCATATCCTTTGACCATTTATCAATTGGGGAATGACTTATATTCTTATAAATTTGACTTAATTTTCTATATATTTTAGAAATGAGGCTCTTATCGGAGAGACTGGTTGTAAAAATTCTTTCCCAATTTTCTACTTTCCTTCTAATCTTGGTTGCATTGGCTTTGTTTGTGCAAAAACTTTTCAATTTAATGTAATCAAAATTATCCATTTTGCATTTCATAATGTTCTCTATCTCCTGTTTGGTCATGAATTCTTCTGTTCAAAGAGCTTACTTCCTACTAAAGAAGACTGTACACATATATAAGTATATACAGAATATTTCAATAAATTAACCAATAAACCTTTAAGGATTTCATAATTTACTAGGTGTTGCAGATATAATTAAAGGCAAAAAAAATGTACAAAATAGGTAAAGAAAAGGAGGAAGGGCACTGGCATCGGGGGTATCAGGAAGGGCTACTTGAAGAAGGTAGATTTTTGAGCTGTGTTTTGGAAAGAGGGAGGGATTCTGTGAGGTGGGGGGAAAGAGGGCATAATTCCAGTTGGAAAGATGGCCAATGGAAAAGAACAGTGATGGGAAATTGATTGCCATATGTGGAGGACAGAGGCCTGATTTAGTTGTATCATAGAAAGCTAGAAAGGTGATAATGTAGAGGTTGGCTGGAAAGATAGAGGCCAGGTTATGAAGAGATTTAAAAGCCAAACATGCATTTATACTTTATACTTGGGCAATAGGGAATCTCTGTAGAATACCGAGTAGGAAAATGACATGGTTAGAACTACATTTCAGGGAAATCACTTTGGCATCTGTGTAAAGCATGGATTTTAGTGGGGAGAAAGGAGATAAATTAGGCAGGACAAAAAGAGAGAGAGAGAAGGATAAACTGAAGAAAATATGATGGAGAGAAATGCAGTTAGTAGTCATAACTGTGAATGTGAATGGGATGAGTTCACCCAAAAAAACAGAAACAGAGAACAGAATGGAATAAAAAACAGTCTGACAATATGTTGTTTACTATGGACACACTTGTAACAGAAAGCCACACACAATGTTAAAATAAAATACTGAAGCAGTCTATTATGCTTCAGCTAAAGTAAAATTTTTAAAAAAAGGCAGGGATAGTAATCACGATCTCAGACAAGAAAAAAAGCAAAAGCAAAACCAGACCTCCTAATTAAGAGAAATAATCAGAGAAACTACATTTTGCTAAAAGGTACCATTGACAATGAAGTAATACAATTTTTTACAGCAATTTTCTCTGATAAAGGACTCATTTCTCAAATATATAGAGGACTGAGTCAAATTCATAAAAATAAGAGTCATTCCCCAATTGATAAATGGTCAGTGTATGAACAGGCAGTTTTCAGAAGGAAAAAATCAAAGCTATCTATAGTCATTTGAAAAAAACAAATGCTCCAAATCACTATTGATTAGAGAAATTAGAACAACTCTGAGGTATCACCTCACACTTATCTGAAATGAAAAATGCTGGAGGAAATGAGGGAAAATAGGTACACTAATAAACCATTGGTGGAGTTGTAACTCTTCTAACCATTCTGGAGAATAGTTTGGAACTATAGTCACAGGGCTACAATACTATGCATACCTTCTGCTCCAGCAATAGCACTACTAGTTCTATATCCCAAAGAGATCAAAGAAAAAGAAAAAGGACCTATTTGTACAAAATACTTATGACAGCTCTTTTTGTGGTAGCAAAGAATTGGGAATTGAAGGGATGTTTATCGACTGGGAAATGGTAGAATAAATTGTGGCATATGAGTATGATGGAATACTAATATAATAAATGACAAGGGAGAGGTTTCAGAAAAAAAAACACAGCAAGATCTACATGAACTGATTCAAAATGATAGAGAACTGGGAGATCATTGTGCACAGTAACAGCAATGTTGTAATGATGATCAGCTGTGAGAGACTTAACTACTGCGGTCAATACAATGATCCAAGACAATTCAAAAGGACTACTGATGAAAAAAAAAATGTTATCTACCTCCCTAGAGAGAATCTATGAACTCTGAGTGCAAATTGAAGCATATTTGCCTCACATTCTTTATTTTTTTTGTTTTTTTGTGATATGGCTAATATGGAAATATGTTCTGCAAGATTTCACATGTATAATTGATATTATGTTGCTTGCCTTCACAGTGGGTAGAGGAGTGGGTGGGAGGGAGGCAATGAATTTGGAACTCAAAATTTAAAAAGAAAAGAACTTTAAAAATAATTTTTAAAAATGGAAAAAAAATAGCAAGATTTAGCAATTAATTAGATATGATTAGAAGTGTGGTGCTTTCAACAGAAATAGGGAAATATGATAAAGGGGTCTATTTTATTTTGCTATTATTTGGGAGGGGCAATGAATTCTACTTTGGACAGGTTAAGTTTGAGATAGATCTGGGAAATCCAGTCTGAAGCATCCAAGAACAAGGTGTTGACATGAGACTGAAATTCAGAAGAAAGGCTGAAGTCTATAACTCACCTGAATAGGGATGAAAATTAAATCTACAGGAGCCAATTAGGTCACTAAAGGAGAGAGAAAAGAACAGGTACTAGGGGAGAACTTTGGGAATAACCAGAGATAGGAAGGTGATATAGATTATGAGCCAACAAGGAAGCCAGAGAAGCCACACTCATTTAGGTATGAAGAGAACCAAGAGAAAGCAGTGTCACTAGAATCCAGAGAGGAGGGAGCATCGGGTGAAAGGACAGTCAAAGGCATTAAATGCAGCATAGCATTCAATAGCCATATACCTGAGGAAGACCACCAGATCTGGTAATTGAGAGGTCATTTGCAACTTTGGAGACAGCAATTTCAATTTAGTAGTGAGGGCAGATGCTAGGTTGCAAAACCTTGAGGACAGAGTGAGAAGAGAGGAATTGAAGGTAATGAGATTAAGCATCTTTTTTCTGGGAGTTTGAGAAAGGGAGAAGAAATTTTCGGATGATAGCTTGAAGGGATGATCCTTATCAGAGGCTGAAGGAGAGGAAGGCAGAGTAGGAGATGATCTCAAGGTGTTTTCAGGAGAAGGAGAGACAAGGAAACTCATGAAAAATGAGCTCAATGTTCTTAATAAAATAATAGCTGAGAATGATAGTCAGCTGAGAAGGTAGGTCTGGGAAGGAGCAAAGGTTTGGAAGAGAATAGTTTCTAACATGCTATTCACTAACTTGATTCCAGTCATGGGGAAAGAAATCACAGATAATAAGGCACCCAGAAAGTTTTAGAAAACAGATTCAAGAAAGAGTGTAATGATGTCTCTTGCATATTCCTGTAGTGATTTCCCAGGCATGCAGTGAATGGAATATAGAAGGCTGGACTGAGACTGTCTCCAGCAGGGTTTCAGAGAAATTTTTCTCTAGGCAAGACATGCTATTTCGATTCAAATCCACATGGGGAAATATGGCATGCAACATTCTTTAAAAAAAAATTTGCACATTGAGCCTAGTAACATAATCCATTTCAAATCAAAATCTCCCTGGCACCCACAGGGCCAGTTCTTGGACTTGTCCTCACATTTTTGTGGAGCTAAATTATTTCCAAAGTAATTGGACCTGCATCCTCAGTATTCCAAGTATTCTGCAGCTGTAATATCTGCTACTTTTAACCCTTGCCTTCAGAAGAACCCTGTGGAGCTTTAGACCATGACTTCTTTCTTCCCATGCTGCTTAGATCCAGCCTTGCAGAAAGATGTCAGTGTCCCAGAAGGACAACCAGAGAGGCTGGCATGATGACTGAATGCCGCACCAGCCCCTGATCATTTATACATTTTCAGGATCCAAAACTGAAGCCTAATACTTAGTTCTGTACCCTATATGACTTCAGATAGTCATTGATGTATCTGGAAAAAGAGAATTTGGTATTCCCATCTTTACCATTTCATCAAATGAATGAACACATAAATAAAATTGAGCATATCTTTTCAGATGGGACCAATGTCCACTACCTAGGAAGAACAGAAAAGTCCATTTAGAAAGAGCTTCTGAAGCAAAGTTGGGATGAGAGGTCTTGCCTTTCAACACATAAGAGCAGGTTGAGTTTTCAAAAACATATGGCCTCAAAAGAGTGACCACATTATATAGAAGCCTACATGCCATGATGGGAGCAAGTTTTAAATTTCCATCACTTTATATTCCCTTGGCTTCTGTCCAAACTTAGAGGTGTCTTTCATGCACACTCTATAATTTTAAGATGGAAAGAATTGTTGATAGAAAGAAATGGGCTATGGAGTCCAACCAGCTTAGCAAATTCATCCATCTCTTTTAGTTACAAGTATAAAATGCTGCTTAAAACCTCTAAGTCAGCATAATCACTCCACAATGAGAAGGGTATTTACTTAGCACCTCAGATCAGCACCCTCCCAAAATAATACCACCACCCTGGAGTATGGTATACAGGAAGTTTATTAGTAGAGACCTAGAGTCAGAAAAATCTATAACCAACCTGAGATCAACAAAGACATTTGTGAATAAAAGAATGTTACGTGGGTCCTTTACTGAAATAGGTGACGACTAAAATAAATTGCATTGTTTAGGCCAAGGAAGAGTTGCTTCAAATATTCCTTAGCTTTCAATTCTGTCCAATTCCACAAATATTTACTTGGATAAGCCATAAAGGAATATAAAGATTTTAACTCCATTGGATCCCTTATGTTACTCTTTCAAGTTTACCTTTTTATGCTTCATTTGAGTCTTGTATCAGGGCAGATGCAAGTACTAGGGCTCCTCCTGGCCCTGGAACCATGACCAGGCCCCCTGCTCTCTTACAGCCACAAACACCTGCATTCCTTTCTGCCTTGGCATTGCAACCAGGGCCCCTGCTTCCTTATTACTGACCACAAGCACTTCTCTCTTCTCTACATCTGCACCCCAGAATTGTAAATGGGCAATAGAGTTGCCAATCTGTCAGCTATACCCAGTCACTGCAAAGGGTCCCCTGTAATCTCTTTCTGACCAGTCATCTGACCCTCGTACCATCTCTGGGCTGAGAGCTCTTCAAGCTACTGCTGCTGCTGCCTTTGCTATAGCTGCTGTCACCTCCAGGGCCCACCACTGGTGCTGCTGCATCATGTGCTCGGGCTTGGTGCTCATCTCCATGGCATGAAGGTCTCCTGTCAAGCTCTTAATTTGTCCCAGGTTGTAAGAATGTCTCACTCTGACCTTTTGTTGGCTCTGCCGCTCCAAAATTTGACTGGAGGAGTTACTTTAAAATTGTTTGGAGGGAGTTCGGTTGGATTGCTGCATCTAATCCATTATATTGGCTCTACCCTCAAGTACTTAACTTTTAAGAATAACTTTTGGGCAGCTAGGTGGTGCAGTGGATAGAGCTCTGGCTTTGGAGTCAGGAGGACCTGAGTTCAAATCCGGCCTCAGACACTTAACGCTTACTAGCTGTGTGACCCTGGGCAAGTCATTTAACCTAGACTGCCTCACCAAAAAGCAAAAAAATAAAAAAAAAAATAACTTAAAGAAGTTTCTCCCAATACTTGCTCCTACCCCTAACTTCTCTGTTTCTGTAGGTTGCTCCACCATCTTTGTAGACACGTGGTTCCTTTACATTAGAGTCATCTTTTATTTTTTCCTTTCCCTTACCTCATATATTGAAGAAGGCACCAAGTCGTATAGATTCTACCTGCATAATGACTCCATTTTTTTGATTCTTTTTCACTCCCACTACTATCGTCTTAGTTAACCAACATTTGCATCATGTCATATCTGAGCTATAGTAACAACTTCCTAGCATCTTTTTCTTGTTTCCAGTGTGTATCATCTCCAATCTATTCATTGCACTGTTGCCAAAGTAATGTTCTGATGCCACCATGCTGATTTACTACTCCTGTGCTCAAAGGCCCTTCAGTGTTGCCGCAATGGTTGGCAGTTAATACCGCTACTAGGTCTGTATCCTAAAGAGATCATAAAAAAGAGAAAAGGACTCATGTGTACAAAAATATTTGTAGCAGCTCTTTTTATGGTGGCAAAGAATTAGAAATTGAGGGGATGCCCGTCAATTAGGGAATGGCTGAACAAGTTGTGGTACGTGAATGTAATGGAATACTATTGTGCTATAAGAAATGAAGAGAAGGCAGATTTCAGGAAAACCTGGAAAGACTTACATGAATTGATGTTGAGTGAAGTGAGCAGAGCCAGGAGAACATTGTATACAGCAACAGCAACATTGTGCAATGATCAACTACGATAGACTTAGCATTTCTCAGCAATACAATGATGCAAGACAATTCTAAAAGACTCCTGATGGAAAATGCCATCCACATCCAGAGAAATAACTATGGAGTCTGAATGCAGATCGCATACTATTTTCACTTTTTTGTTGTTTTTTTTTCTTTCTCGTGGTTTTTCCTTTTTGTTCTGATTCTTCTTTTACAACATGACTAATGTGAAAATATATTTAACATGATCATACATGTATAATCTATATCAGACTGCTTGCTGTCTTGGAAAAGGAGGAGAGACAGAAGGGAGGGAGAAAATTTTGGAACTCATAATCTTACAAAAATGAATGTTGAAAACTATCTTTACATGTAATTGAAAAAAATAATATTAAAAATTACAAAAAAAAACCCGCAATGGTTGGCTGTTGTACTTTGTGCTTGAAAAGGACCAAAACGACATCATTATGTTGAGGTCAAGGTAAAGTATATCTGACTATGACTGATCAGAGTAATACAAGCTCAGAAGGCACCAATAGTCCATGTGAATATTTGGAGTGGAGACGTCTCTAAATTTATGCGTCTAACTTATTTTTTTTGAACCACTGCAATTTTGCTTTGCTCATAGAGCACAGTGCCCTCTTTGATGTAGGCACACCATGCTGGGTGTCTCTGTGTCAGAGATGCTGTGCTGACCTCATTGTTGTGTGCCTGCCAAACCTGGACGGTCTACCAGCACCATGTCAGGAAACAGAATCACTTCCAATGTAATTTTCTTGAAAAATTCTGAAAAATCTGAAGGAAAATTCTGAAGATCACCTGGCGAGATAAGGTGCTGGACACTGAGGTCCTTTCTTGAGTTGAACTGTCAAACATTCCAACTCTATTGCACAGAGCACAACTCTGATGGGCTGGCCATGTTGTGCAAATGCCAAATTTAGATTTGACTGAAAGAATATTTTATGGAGAACTCACACAAGGCAAGTGGTCACACAGAGATCAGAAGAAGCAGTACAAGGACACTCTCAAGGTCTCTCTGAAGAACTTTGGAATTGATTGTGAAACATAGGACACACTGACACAGTGACTTTATCAATTTTTACTGGTGCCTAATGTGAGATCATAATTTCCTGTCTTTTAAAAATCTTTTTTTAAACATTTTTGAATTTAATTTGGTGCTCATTGTACCCAGTGTTTATCAATCATTTTCACCAAAAAAAAATGTATCCTATAAAGACATGAGGTTTACGTGTACTCTGTAAGCCTTTGGACCCTCTCATTTATTTCTCCTTTATCATGTTTTCTCATATACTTCTTGCCATCCTCACCTTTTGTCACCTGCATTGAAGCCATCAAATATCAGTGTGATTATTGATATAAATTGACAGGTATTATTGAGTTTTTCATAGAATTGTTCAACCTCCATGTTGGTGCATAAACTGCAATTATTTCCATGTCAGTCTTTTTCTTGGAAAATACTTAACAATATTTCAGTAGAAGATGACCAGAAATACTATGAAAAGATGCTTATTTTTGCCTTTGGATGTATATTAAAAATAATCCTACAAATTCCTTTGTTTTCTTGTTGTTTTGCCAAAAGCATACTCATGGCCCATCCTTAAATGTAGCTGTAGCTACAGGATGGAAGCATTAACTAGCTGGGCATCACAGTGGATAGTGCTGGGCTTGGAGTTAGGAATACTTGAGTTCAAATCTACCTTTGGATTCTTCCTAGTTGTGTTCCCCTGGACAAATCACTTAGCCTCAATTTCCTCAAATATAAAGTCGCTTAATCTGTGTTGACTGAGTTTTCTCAACTGTAAAATTGGGCCAATGATATCATTTACCTCAAAGGGTTGTTGTGGGGATGAAATGAAATAATATTTGTAAAGTGCTCAGCATAGTATCTGGCACATAGTAGGCACTTAATAAATGCTTGCCACCTTCCCACCAGTAACTCCTTTTTTCTCCTTATTTTATTTATGGAAAGAATGTCCAGATTGTTATAACACGGTTTATCTAGAGTATGTCGATTAGTTCATCATTTGACAAATATCTTCCACTTAAAAAATAGTTAGTGATATTAAAGACAATACACAGTTCAAAAATCATAATCACTGGGACTCCTTATCTGCTTTCCTACCCTTCTTCCACTTTCTCTCTGAAGCATTAAGGGATAAGAGAGGACTCAGAACCATTTTACATTTCTCTTTATTTCATGGATTGCCATGCCCCCAAAATCATCACCAAGTGACCACACATACATACACACATACATGTACATGTACATAAAAACATATATACATTCATATGTAGCAATCAATAAATCATGTATTTATTAGGCATTTACTATAGTTCTAGGCACTAGACTCTGGAAATACAAAGGAAAAATGCGATACTTTCTGTCCTCAAAAAGCTCATATATATATATATATATATATATATATATATTATGTATATATAAACACATAATAGAACATAACATAACATGATGTAATGCAATATAATGTAGTACAATATAATACAATACAACATAATATAACATAATATAATAAATACATATATATTTCTATCTGCACACACATAAATATCTATTTTATACATGTGTGTATATAGAATAAGCATACACATGTATATGGCTTTACATAAATATTATATATAATATTAACATATACATGAATTAATATTAATGCCAATATAATACATAATAGCTTAAAATTGCATTAAAACTGTTGTTGAATGTGTATATGCATAGGCTTCATACATGTATATTTGTATGTATATGTATATACATTACATACCCACATATACTTTACTATATATATATATTCTAGATATATATGTATATGTGTGTTTATACATTTACATAGATCAAATTCTCCAGTAAAAAGGATAAAAGAATAGAGAAATAGATAAGAAAACAAAATCCATTAATTTGTTGCATACAAATAAAAATGACAGGATAGAAGAAAACTGTTGATGCTTTAATCCACTCCAAAAAACAGGTGTGGTGATTATGATCTGAGTATATAATTAAATTGATGAAGTCAAGAGACATAAATAAGGAAATTACATTGTTCCAAAGGTACCATAGGCATTGAGAAAAATAATTGCAGCAAATGTAGAGATAGGTAATGCATGTATGTTTTACCTGTTACAGTGAATGTCCTGGGTGAGGAAACTTCCTCAATCACTGGAGGGCAGCACCTTCTCTATAACTTATAATTGTAGAAAGTGACTGCTCCAGGATCATACATCCAGAATATAGAAGGAATTATTGAACCCAGGTCACCAGTAATATGAAAGAGAATAGTAGAATGAATCTGAGAGCAGAATTCAGCAACACATTGTGTAGCAGAGACACATTTGGGAAAAAAAAAAGATTCTCACAGAGTTAACATGAGGGACTAGCTCAGAATTTAATATGCCTCAGAGAAACTCAAAAAAGCAGGGGTATCAATCATCATCTCAGATAGGGCACCAATAAAAATACACATGGTCCAAAGTAACAAGCAATGAAACTAGATTTGTTATGTTTAAAAGAACCAAAGATAACAAAATAACATCTCACATATATATGTGTATGTATATATGTATATGTGTATGTGTGTTTGTGCATGCATGCTATGAGTATATGTTTGTGCACATGTGTGTGCACATGCACACTCACATCAAATAACACATCACATAAATATTTAAAGAATGTTACAGGAAGAAATAAGCATTAAAACCAAAGTTATTGGATGCCTCAATACACTCCCTTCAGACCTATAGAGACCCAACAAAAGGATAAATAATGAAGAAATTAAGGACCTGAAGAAAATCATAAAAGCATTGAACATAATAGATCTCTGATGGTTACTGAATGCGAAATGTAAAGAATACATATTCTAAGTTATGCACAACACCATTACAAAAATTGATCATTTACTAGGGCATTAGCAGCAACAAATAATTACATGAAATTAAAAATATTAAACACATAGTTCAATAAAAAATTATAATCTACAAAGCACATCTGTAGAAAGGATCTCAAATTAAATAAGGGCTAAATAATTTACTACTAATCAATTGGTAGGTCAAAGGACAGGTCAGAAATGGCAGATGATTTCATTAGAGGAAATTGAAATGAGTCAACATTCCAAAATTTTTGGGAAGTTACCAAAGCAACTTTTAGTTGGAAATGTACATCCTCAAATATTTCCATCAATAAAAGAGAGAGAAAAAATAAAAATTTATCAATGAATTGGGCATGGAACTAAAAAAAAATAACATTTTAAAATCTAAAAGCAAAAATATAAATTATAAAAAACAAATACCCTTAAAATAATAAAGTTGAAATTTTAAAAATACTATAATAAAATAGACAAGCTGTCCTAATTGTCACAATAAAAAAGTTTTAAAAGGGAATTCCTAAAATAAGAAGAGGAAAGAAAAGGAGAAGCTTACCAAATTATAATTTAAATGAGAGAGATGAATATTTATAAAATGTAAATTGCAGAGATTAGAAGATCAAGAAACAGATCATTTAGATACTCTCATCTCAGAAAAAAGAAAGAACAAGCCACAAATGAACTCCTAAAGAAAACATCCCAGGGACTAGATATATTTAAAAGTAAATTCTATCAAACATTTGAAGAAGCATTAACTCCAATTTCACATACATTATTTGTAAAAATAGGAAAATATAGCATCCTGCCAAGATCCTTTTCTGAGACAAATACAGTCTTTATAAACAAATTAGGGAGAGATAAAGTAGATAAAGAAGACTACAGACCAATTTTCCTCATAAATATTGTTGTAAAATATTTAATAAAATATTTATAAAGAGGTTGGGACATATTGAAAAATATTAATAATAGCCAACATTTATTTAACAAAGTGTTTTATATAGACTATCTCATTTGCTACTCGCATCAAGCCTGTGAGTACATGTTATTATTATCCCCATGACAAATGTAAATGGAAAAAGAAGTTAAAGTGATTTGCCAGAGGACCCATAACTAGTAAGTGTCTGAGTCAGGATTCAATTTCAGGTACTACTGAATCCAAATATGATCTCTATTTACTGTGCGATCTAGCTGGCATTATAACAAGGTTGGATTTATACCAGGAATGCAGGATGAATTCAACATTAGGAAAGATAATCATAATAGACTATATCAATAACAAAAAATAAATAAACAATAATCACAAAATATCACTAGATTTTTAAAAAATGCTTTAAATAAAATATGTCCTTTTTAAAATTTTCCAAACATTAAAAAGCACAAAATTAAATGGACCTTTCCTTAATATGATAAATTTTATCTATTTAAAACCAAAATATAGCAGTAACTATATTAAGATGAAGGGTAAAACAACAATGTCTTTTGTCACCACTACCAGAAATTCTAGGTACAGCAATAGGACAATGAAAAGATCTTAAGTGTATAAGCATAGGCAAAGAACAAACCAAATTACTGGGGTTTTTTGTATATGATATAATGGTTGATTTGTAAAACCTTAGATATTGAACTAAATAAAAACAATAACCAGTCAAGTTTGTTGTTGTTCAGCTGTGTTCAACTCCTTGTGACCCCATTTGGGTTTGTTTGTTTTTTGACAAAGATACTGGAGTGTTTTATCATTTCCTTCTCCAGCTCGTTTTATGGTTGAGGAAAGTGAGACAAACAGGGTTAAGTAACTTGTCCAGGGTCACATAGCTAGTAAGTGTCTGAAGCTAAATTTGAACTCAGGTCTTCCTGACTCCGGGACTGGTTGTCTAGTCACTGTGCCACTTAGCTGCCCTAACCTGTCAAATAGTGGGATAAATAAGACCGTAAAAATCATTTGCCTTTCTGTACATTACCAACAAAACCTGGTAAAGATGGTAAAAAGAAATTCTATGAAAAAAATAGTATAGAATGAATAAAAAAGTTTATTCATAAATCCATCTACCAAGACACATAGAGGAATTTTATGAGTTCTACTACAAGATATTCTTTTCTAAAATGAAGGAAGTCATAAATAGAGAGGAATTAATTGCTCTTTGTTTAGATATGCTAATTTTAAGAAAATGTTACATTATCTAAATCTATCTGGAAGAACAAAAAGTTAAGAATGTAGCCTGAGGGAAGAATGGAGTGACAGAGATCAAGTCTGAAGTGTTTGCTAAAGGCAGCCCTGAAAACGAGCTGTGTCTTTCTTAAAGCTTTGTTGCCAGTTCACTCATTTGATCCCTGCTTTGGGGAAAAAAAAAGAAAAAAAAGGCACATTTGGTCTCTTTTTCTCTCTGAAAAAAAGTGAAATCTCACGATCTCATCCTTGATTTGTAAGAACTTTCTATCCAAATTCAGCCACACAAATCAACCTCTTGACAAAGTACGTTCCCTGACAACAGCAAAGCTAAACCACTGAACAGTGTTTGTGACTAATTGTACATATCACTTTTGACTTGTGTGCTTTA
>NW_020950238.1:0-1121 GCF_900497805.2 Vombatus ursinus | reverse complement strand
TTGGCCAGACTCTTAAGGAATCTGAACATTTGTGACACTCATATTGACAAGTGGGCTAGAATGAATCTCAGCCATTGGCCAGATTTTAAGAATCTGAACACCTTAATGGTGGCCAAGATGGATCTAATATATAGAAAAGCTGTGGGAGGGATCTGGGAGTGGCGAAGTTGTCTGAGGTGACTGTGAGGAGGGATCTAGAGGGATCTGGATGGGAGTGGCCAGTAAACTGGGGTGACTGGGAGGTAGAATGCCAGCAACCTGGACCATGTGGCCAAGGGAGACTGAGGTCTAGATAGGATCAAGGAGTAGAGGTCTAGAGTGGGGCCAGGTGCTGGCATTCTACCTCCCAGTCACCCCAGTTTACTGGCCACTCCCATCCAGATCCCTCTAGATCCCTCCTCACAGTCACCTCAGACAACTTCGCCACTCCCAGATCCCTCCCACAGCTTTTCTATATATTAGATCCATCTTGGCCACCATTAAGGTGTTCAGATTCTTAAAATCTGGCCAATGGCTGAGATTCATTCTAGCCCACTTGTCAATATGAGTGTCACAAATGTTCAGATTCCTTAAGAGTCTGGCCAACATGGTGGATCTTTAATAAACCTTGTCTTTGGCTGGAAGAAGTCTTGGGTCGAATTCATTCAGGCAGGACCCATGTGATTTTGGCGCCCCAGAACCCCTGAACCTCTAAACCTCAACAGTTACATCTTATTTTCCATTCTAGTTCCTGCCTTCATACTGTTGAGATTCAGGGGTACTGGGACCCCAAAATATCAAGAGCAAGAGATGTGGGTCCTGCCCAAATGAATTCAACCCAAGTCTTCTTTCAGCCAAAGACAAGGTTTATTAAAGATCCACCATGTTGGCCAGACTCTTAAGGAATCTGAACATTTGTGACACTCATATTGACAAGTGGGCTAGAATGAATCTCAGCCATTGGCCAGATTTTAAGAATCTGAACACCTTAATGGTGGCCAAGATGGATCTAATATATAGAAAAGCTGTGGGAGGGATCTGGGAGTGGCGAAGTTGTCTGAGGTGACTGTGAGGAGGGATCTAGAGGGATCTGGATGGGAGTGGCCAGTAAACTGGGGTGACTGGGAGGTAGAATGCCAGCA
>NW_020950237.1:0-1019 GCF_900497805.2 Vombatus ursinus | reverse complement strand
GGGTTGAGCTAGGTGGGCCTAGCCTAGGGTGGGGCTCTGAAGTACGAGTTAGGGTGTGGGGAGGTTAATATGGGGCACCTTGGACTATGCCCCTAGGAAGCTGACTGACGTGAACATGCACATCTCCTGCCAAGCCCAATCAATAAACTCACAATATTTTGAAACACCCAAAGGGCAACGGAAAGTTCCGTGAGAGGTAACAGAGAGAACAAGGGACCTGAAATCAGGAAGACTTTGTTTCAAATCCCGTATAGGCAAGTCACTTAAGCTCTCTGTGCCTCAGTTTCTCCACCCATAGAATGGGACTGATGATACCTGCAGTACCCATTCATTAAGGTTTCTGTGAAGCTTAAATTCGATAATGTATGTAACGTGCTTTGCCAACCTTCAAAGGCTATAAAGTTGTCTTCTGATGGTGGAAATAGAAAAGGAAGTGGGCCACTCACTTGGAAAAGCAAAGGATAACAGACTATGTTAAGCATGATCTGCTGCTTACCTCATGTATGACCTTGGGCAAGTCATGGAACAGGCATTGAAGTGCCTCAGTGACTAGAGCCCTGGACCTGGAGTCAGGAAGACCTGAGTTCAAATCTAGCTTCAGACCTTTGCCAACTGTGTGACCCTGGGCAAGTCACTGATCCTCCAACTACTTCAGCTTCCTCATCTGTGAAATGGGGATAATAAAATCACTCTCCTCCCAGGGTTGTTATGAGGCTAAAATGAGATAATATTTGTAAAGCACTTTGCAAACTTTAAAGCACCATATAAATGCTATTATTATTATTATATAGCCCCTTTGGGGCCTCAGTTTCCTCATCTGTAAAATGAAGGAATTAGACTAGATGACCTCTTCCAGCTCTCCATCTAGGATCCATTGAAGGCTAGGGAGATCTGTCCTTGATATCTCTGAATATACTGGGAGTAAGTTCCCACTTACTTTGGTAGCTTTTCCTCTAAGACTTCCAGTTTCAATGGTGGGTTGAGCTAGGTGGGCCTAGCCTAGGGTGGGGCTCTGAAGT
>NW_020950236.1:0-22531 GCF_900497805.2 Vombatus ursinus | reverse complement strand
CCACTGACCTTCTAAGTTGTCTTTGGTGTTCATGGGTTGAGAAGTCTGGAAACCACCACAGATGCCCACGATTCTGTCATCTGAGGCCTGCTCCAGGCTTGCTGCGGCCTGCGCGCCCACGCCAAACTGCGCTCCTCTTCCAGCCTGGCGTGATATACCTTTCTGATCAACCATCCAGGTTGTCTTGGGCTGGAAATTTGTTTCACTCTGTCTTTTTGTGGGTTCTGCTGCTTTAGAATTTGTTTAGAGCCATTTTTTATAGGTATTTGGAAGGGTTTGGGGGAGAGTTCAAGCAAGTCACTGCTTTCCCTCCGCCATCTTGGATCCGCCCCCTCAGGAAATGTTTGTGACATAAAAAGCAAAAGGCATCAATAAAAGAATTAAAAAACTATAATTACTAGCAGCAATCATGTATCTAGAGCGGTGGTATCAAACTCAAACAGAAATGGGGCTACTAAATAGTACATAAAGATCCCTGTGGACCATGATGCAAATTGACTTAGAAACCACATACTATCTATGTTCTATCGTATTTTTATTTATTTTGTTAGATATTTTCCAACTGCATTTTAATCTGGTTTCTGCATCAGTAGTGTTGTGATCAGTGTTTGTTTGACGCCTGGTCTAGAGCTGGAAGGGAATTATCTAATCCAATCCCCTGACTTTACAGGTAAGGAAACTGAGGCCAAGGGAGGTTAAGTGACCTGTCCAAGGTCACATAGGTAGTCTGTGTTAGAGGTGGGATATACTTTCATTTTGGAAAATGAACTA
Organism: Vombatus ursinus; assembly: GCF_900497805.2. NCBI lineage: Eukaryota > Metazoa > Chordata > Mammalia > Diprotodontia > Vombatidae > Vombatus > Vombatus ursinus. The sequence continues at coordinate 21,760 of NW_020950236.1, read as the reverse complement.
ATAGTCCTGGAAGTTTGTGGTATTCCATGTTGTCTTTTTGTTGTTGTTTTAATTTGGGTATTTAAATATCTTTTAATTTGTTGAGGATTGTTTTATAATGTAAGAGGAATGTCCCCCCTGAACTCTCCCTGTGTCCCCAGCTTTGGCCAGGTAGCTAAGGAAGAGGGAGGGACATGCGTCTTTGTGACTACTCCAGACTACAATAATGTTGGAGGTTGCTCCCAGGCCCACAGCCTAAGAAAGTCAGAAATTGTTTTCTTACCACTTTCTCCTTTTGTATTCATGGAATGTCAGGATGGAGCTTTAGAGACTGTCTAATCCTACCCATTTGTTTTACAGAAGAGAAAACCCGAGTGAAATGATTCTGCCCCAGGTCAGACAAACAATACCAAGGCTGAACCAGGATTGAGACTCTGGTCTTTTCACTCCAAAGTTAGTGCTCTTTCCTTTATACCCCACTTCTCATGCTGCTGATTGGTATTTCAGGAGGAAACAATAAGAAAGATGCATAACTGGAAGAAGAAATTGATAACTCAGCATGAAATGAACCCTCAAGTAAACAATGAGGGAGAGGAGAGCCTAGGATTCCACCTCTGGGGGCAGAGACTTCAAGATTTACATCCCCTTCCTCTCCCCCCCTCCCCCCTGAAGTGGGAGATCCAGAGACTCTAGGACACTGAAACTGAGGCTGGGAAGGCTGCTTCCCAGGAAGGAGTAGAATAGAACCAGCTGGAGAAGGAATTCATCTGCTTTGTTGCCATGGGACAACAGTACCTTGTTTGGTAACATCCTAATTTAATTATACTTGCTAACTAGTTTCTATATGATGAAAACTTGAGAGTACTGTTAGAATGTATATGTAACACATTTTAAGATTACATACCTTGAAAAATCATTATTTTAAGTATTTGCACCCTTTAAATGTCATTGCCCTAGGTCAGAGCCTCAGTTGCCCTGCCCTAGTTACAGCTCTTGCAGCAGGGAAAACTAGTCTAGTCACTTTCTCAGAAAAACAAACAAACAAAAAAGGCATTACCTACTAAAAAGATCCTCCTTCTCTCCCACCCTGGAGGCTTTTGGGGCATTCTAGTTCTTCCTCCCAGGTTATACTGACCCTTTTCTCTTGACTTCAGGTCCAGTATTCTCCCTATTGTGTCATGCTGCCTCTCTATAGGTATCAGGAAGAAAGCAAAATCTGCTACATAATTCAACTAAATTAAGCAAACACTTAAGGGGCAGCTAGGCGATGCAGTGAATAGGGCTCTGCCCCTGAAGTCAGGAGAACCCGAGTTCAAATCCAGCCTCAGACACTTGACATTTACTAGCTATGTGACCTTAGGCAAGTCACTTAACCCCAATTGCCTGGCCCCCAAAACAAAACAAAAGAACACTCATTAAGCACCTACTATAATTAAGAGGGCTTCAGAAATGCTGAGAAAAAAAAAAGAAACATTCCTTGCACTCATGGAGCTTAAATTACACTACGACATTTATTCATTCATTCAGTGACTATTGATTAAACACCAAGGTACGGTGGAGTTGATACAGTGCTGACCTCAATGTCAGTTAAGTCCTACCCCAGATACTTATAGGTGATGTGACTGTCTAACCTATCTGTGTCTCATCAGGGCTATAAATTGCAATCATGCAATTTATATATATATAATATAGATCTACATTGGTAGAGGGAACTTTGTTGCTGGGAGTTGCCCATCCTAATAAAGTCATAAGTCTTGTTAAAAAACAAAAATATGCAGAGCATTGTATGAAATGATTAAAATACAAACGGAAGACTTCTGGGTCACATGAGCAGCAAGACGGTGACTTAGACATCTTCCCCAATCCCCATGACTTCTCAAACCTCTCCAACACAGAAATTTTGTGCCAAAGGTAAGGCAACTTCAGCTCTTACTATGGTCTTGGACACCCGCAATCCAAAGGAAGATAAACCAAAATAATGCAATGCTAAAATACAAATATGAGTGAAATGTTCATGCGGCTTATTGGCTTGGACAGCAGTGAGTTCCAAAGTAGGGCTGTGGAATTGGCCCCAAAGCATATATGATCAACCAATCGGGATAGAAAGGTGGTTTTTATCTCACCCTGCCTGGATAGTCAATCATAAAGTGTGTCTCCAATATAATCACACCTACCCTTAGCCCCCAACATTTTCCATTCCTCTGTGGAAGGTCCTAAGTGCCACCCTTCTGCCCCATAGACCCCTTAGAGCAGTTATGATCTCACCAGAACCCAGGTGAATCCACCAGAACCAAAAGTGGAAGCTGTGCAGATGCCATGAGGAAAATCACTCCCACCCTTCCTCCCACCATGCAGGAATTCCCAGTCTCTCTCCCCAGATTACCTGCGGCTACAGCAAGTACCCTTGGCATGGTATGCTCTGAGCCCCAGATGCCCCCAGGTGCAGCAGCAGATACCCTTGGCATGACAGGCTTCACAGGTCAGAGCTGGGCTCTCCCTCCACCCCCCACCTTGGTTTTCAGTGAGATAGTGAGTCCTCCAGGAATGGGCAGACACCAGGAGTTGCATCTACATTGCAAATCTATTCCATTCTCCTTCCTCCTCCCCAACCCCAAACTAATCACTCTTACAAACTTTCCCATTGCTGTCTAGGGCACCATCACTGTCCCAGTTTGTGACCGTGGGGTCGTCCTCAGCTGTCATTCTCCTTCACCTCACATATCCAATCACTTGACAAGTCTTGGCTTCTACCCGCACAACACCTCTCCTATCTGTCCCTTCTCTATGAATACTCCCTCGTTCAGGCCCCCATTACCTGTCACCTGGACTGTTACAACAGCCTCCTCATTTGTCTCCCTGCCTCAAGCCCATGACTGTTCCAGTCATCTTCCACACATTCCTAAATGCAGGTCTGACTGTGTTATACCTCCCTCCCAATAAACTCTGGTGGCTTCTTATTGTTTCTAAGATGAAATATCATTTCATCTTGAGCTCAACCATTTCTAATTTCTCTCTGTGATGTTTGATGATGCCTATAACTATGTGGAGGGGCAGCTAGGGGGTGCAGTGGGTAAAGTGCCTGGCCTGGAATCAAGAAGACTCTTTTTCTGGAGTTCAAATCTGGCCTCAAATATTTACTAGCTGTGATCCTGGGCAAGTCACTTGACCCTGTTTGCCTCAGTTTCCTCATCCATAAAATGAGTTGGAGAAGGAAATGGCAAACCACTCCAGTATCTTTGCCAAGAAAACTCCAAATGGGGTCACGAAGAGTTGGACACTTTTGAACTGAATCTGAACTGACTGAAATAATTATATGTAACTTATAAATAAGTATCTTTACTTATATTTTATATAAATATTTACATTTCTATTTACTTATAAATAATTAAATACAGATATTTTGGGGTGCTCAGACATTTTTTACTGATAGAGGTAAGTGATCAAAAAACATGAAGATAATGGAATGTTAGGAGGCTAAGAAACAATGACTATGGGGCAGCTAGGTGGCGCAGTGGATAGAGTACTGGCCCTGAAGTCAGCAGGACCTGAGTTCAAATTCAACCTCAGACCAAACACTCGACACTTACTAGCTGTGTGACCCTGGGCAAGTTACTTAACCCCAATTGCCTAAAAAATAAAAAAAGAAAGAAAGAAGGAAAAAGCAATGACTATGAAGAATTCACAGAAGCCCTGGAAGACTTCTATCAACTGATACCGACTGAAATAAGCAGAATCAGGAAAACAGTATATACACAGTGACTGTAACAATGTAAATGAGAAGAACAATGCAATGAGCTTAAAACAAATAAACAACTAAAATAATAAATAAAATGAAAATAGTAAAAATTCAGTGTAATGGCCATGACCAATTCAGACCTTGGAGAAGAGGAAAAAATGAACCTCCTTCTTTTCATCGGAGAGCTGGAGAACTGTGGGTGTGGAATGGGGAATATTTAGTTAGATTCAATTGATGGGTTGCTTGGTTTTGCCGAATTGTTTATTTGTTTATTTTTAAATGTCTATTACAAGGTGAGGCTTGCTGGGTAGGAAAAGAGGAGTGTCTTGATGCAAGAACAATAAATGTGTCCTGCTATCTCTGTTCAGTTTTTGGACCCCGAGACTGAGCTGCACAAAGCAGGAAGGGTGAGGTCACCAGGTTGGGAACAGGGACATCTGGATTCCATTTGTGACTCTTATCATTGACTCATCTCATGGCCTTGGCCTTGAGACTGTGCAGTTTCTCCATTCTGCTCTCTAGGACTATGCTTTCTGTTCCTCAGTGCCATGCTGAAGAAGACTCTGGGATCATAGGCTCACAGGTTTAGAGCTGAAAGGAACTTTAGAGATGATCTAGTTCAACCTACTCATTTGACAGATGAGGAAACTGAAGCCCAGAGAGGGGAGTGACTTGCCCAAGGTCACACAGAGCTGAGATTGAAACCCAGGTTCTTTAACCCCAAAGTCACCACTCTTCTCACTGTGCTGTGGAGTCATCTCATCTCTGACACACAAGCTCTGCATTCCACTGAGGGCTTCCCACCCCCAATCCCCCTTGATTTGAGGGAGAAGAGTGGGCAGGGATTTTGAAGTGTTCTCAGCCATTCTGGGAGGATGAGAAGGCTCTGGCTCCCCTGATGGAGGAGAGTCCAAAGTCCTGTAATGGCCAGGCATCAGATGACAAAGTCAACTGTGGGTTTAAGCCTCTGATGTGGACATTGCAGATTCTGCTTTGTGTCACTAGTTGTCTCTTGATGTGGGTGTGCATGTAAACCTTGATGCTCCCTTAAGCCTCTTTGTACCCCTTTACTCCAGGTCAACTGGATGACTTTCTACTCATACTTCCCCATCATTGTAAAAAGGAAAGAGATACAGATGGGGAATTAGGAGACCTGGGTTCTAGACTTGGTTCTGCCACAAACTAGTGGGGTGGCCTTGGACAAGCCCCCTTTGTGGGCTACTCAATTCCTCCTATATAAAGTGGGGCTAAATTAAATGACATTAAAAGTCCCTTTGAACACTAGCATCTTATGGTTCTATTCTGTTTTCCACAAGGCAAGTAGCACAGATGGGTGTTTAAGGAATTCTTGATTGCTATGAGTGGTGGGATGAAAGTCTCCCTCAGAGAAAGGGAAGTTGGAATGGTGGAGGCCTCAGCACTGTGTGTGTGTGTGTGTGTGGGGGGATGTCAAATCACAAATAAGGGGGAAGGGAGAATAGGAAACAGTGCAGGAGGAAAGATGGCAGAATTACAGAATTCAGACCTGAAAGGTCAGGTATGGAAGGGAGCTCTAATCTTACCCCATTTTTTTCTTTACAACCTCCCTGATAAGGGATCTTCCTGCCTGCAGTTGAATACTTCTAGTGATAGGGAACCCAACAATTGTCAAGATAGCCCTTCAAATATGTTAGGAAGTTTGAGGTCCAAATAGGGGAAGTGACTCACACAAGGTAACTTGACTAGTTAGCTAGCAAGAACTAAGAGCACATATCCCATACAAAGGGGCCCAAGAACCTCCAGAGAAGTTCTACCTAGAGCCAGAAATCTATCTGTCAGAAACTTATACCCACTACCCCCGGCTGTGCCCATTCGTTCCTAGCAAAACAAGTTGAATCTCTTTCTCATGGCAGTCCTTCAAATCATTGAGGACACTCTTTTATCTCCTCAAATTCTTCTTCTTGAAGCTAAATACCCCAGGTCCTTCAGGTGAAATTCATAAGGTGTAATCTACAACCCCCTTGCCATCTCGGTCATTCTTCCCTGGACACTTTCTGGACTTTTCTGCCTCCTAAGATGTAGCTCTCAGAACCCTATAAATGCATCATTATGTTCTGACCAGAGCTGTGGACAGCAGAACCATGAATTCTCCAGTCCTGCCCCTCGCTTAATGTAGCTTAAGATTACATTAGCTTTCAAGGCTTCCAGAAAACACTGTTTAATTCAAAAGATTCAATTCAACAACATACTGGTTAGATAAAATGATCTCTAAGGTCCTGTCCATTTCCATCATTCAATGATTCTATCCTGTCTCCCATACAATCGACTAATTTTGAGCTTATAATCCAATAAAACCCTCCGGTCTTTTTTTTTTTTAACATGAACTAGTCATGTTTCTTCCATTTTGAAGTTGTGAAATTGATTTTTTGAGCCCAAGGGTAGAATTTTCCATTGATCCTTATTCAGTACCACCTTTTTAAGAAAATAAGTTAAAATTTTCTAATGAATAGAAATTTAATTTTCTCTTCCCCCTACCTCCTACCCCCAATTAAAAAAAAACAACAACTCTTGCAATAAATATATAGAGTTGGGGGAAGCTAGGTGGTGTGGTGGATAGAGCACCAGCCCTGGAGTCAGGAGGACCTGAGTTCAAAGCCAGACTCAGACACATAACACTTACTAGCTGTGTCACTCTGGGCAAGTCACTTAACCCCAAATGCCTCATCTAAATAAATAAATAAATAGTCAAGCAAAACAAATGCTTAAATTGGCCATGTCTTCAAAATGAACATTTCATTCTGGGCCATCATTCCTCTGTCAGGAAGTGGGGTAGCATGCTTCATCATTAGTCCTTAGGAATCTTATTGAATTTTCAAGTCTTTCAAAGTTTTCCTATTCTGTACTATCCAATCAGATATATCTCATAATTTTAATCTGTGGCGATCTCTTTGGACCCAGATTGTATTCATCAGCATACTAGCAATCTCTCCAAGTTTTGTGTCATCTGCAAATTTGACACCATAGGAGGTGGGATCTCCCAAGAGAGAAGTGACCTAAAGGTGCAGGGTGAAACATATTGTTTGGACACGGCCAGTGCAGTAATATATGTTGTCAGACTATGCATATTTATTGCAGAGGTTTTGGTTTCTTTCTTTCTTTTTTCAGTGAGGGAGGAGATGAGAGATAAAATAAATTTTTGCCAATTTAAAATAATAAAATTAAGTTGTAAAAATTGGAGGCAGGATGCAGAGAGGAAGAAGAGTTGAAAAGGAAGAGAAAGAACCAAAGAAGAGATATGGAAAGAGAAGAATAGGAGAAGAAATAGAGAAATAGTGGGCAAGGAGGCAAAAGCATGTTTGAAATATGTGAGCAAGAGAGATGAAATTCAGAATGGGAGACAGTGCCTGGAAGGGTTTGGAAAACACAGTGGAAGACTGAATGAGGGCCAGGAACTTGGAGAAGGTTGCAGACATTTCCCACATCTTGACTGGAAGGTGATGGATTGTAGATCGAAACATTTTCAGATAAGACCAATGTGTGGGTTTGCTTTGCTGAACTAAACTTATTAAGGAAGGGCTTTTATTTTTATTGGGGGGGGTTGGAGTTATGGAAGGGACCCTAGCAATAGAGATGCCCCCCAAAAGAAAAGAACGTCAATGAGGAAAAAATGCAGAATAGGGCAAAAGGAAAATCAGAAGGGCAAATAGGGCAGTGTAGTTACTACCGTGTTAAAGTTAATATATACCTTCTTAAAAACCCAAGGTGTAAGCAATAGAGACTCACAGTTTCATACATAATCTTCATTTTCTGTTCTTTGCATATAGAAGTGTTTGTGTTTATCAAATTCATAATAGAAAAAAGAAGGTTGGTGAGAGAAAGCCATATGGATGACCTGAATGACTGACATGGGCACTTGAGCTTATCAAATAACTTGGCACCAAACCCTTTCTGGCAAACCTTAGGCTCTGCCCCTTTGCTCTTTTCCAAATCTCAGCTATGTGGGTCAATCAATCAATTAAAGGGTATTTCCAGAAAGCTTTTCTGTGTGCGCAGTCCTGTGGGGATGTGAGAGAAGACCATCTTACAGTCCTGTGTTTGGGGACCAGACATACACTTCAGACAAGAGAAGCAACAGTATTTCATGCCTCAGAGAGCCCTGGACTGGGAGCCAGGAGACCTGAGTTCTGATCCAAGCTCAACCATTAACCAGGTTAGTTATCCTGGGCAAATCCCTTCTCTCTGGGCCCCAATGTCCTTCTCTATAACATGAGAGGTGGAATCAAATTGGTAAGAACGATAAGTAGAGGCAATTTGATTCTCAGCTGGAGGGGTGGTGGGAAGAGAGTTAGATGCTGTTGGTAAAGATGTGGTCCAACTCTTCTGGAAAGCAATTTGGAATTATGCAAAAAAGGTTACTAAACGTCTCATATCCTTTGACACAGAGACCCCAGTACTAGGCATGTACCCCAGCAAGATTCAAAACAGAAGGAAGGTTTCTCATCCAGACACAGGCTCACAAGAAGAGGTAAAATTTTCATAGATGGGAAAAGGCAAGAGTCAACTACCATAAGCAAGCTACTAAGAAGGAGATGGAGCAGTGGATGAGAATGTGAGAAAACCCATATCAGCAATGAAGCCAATTTGAAAGAGGAGAAAATGTCCAAAAAATTACAATTTTTATAATAATTATTATCACATATCATATAGTATATGATGTAATTGTTGTTGTTCAGTCACATCCAACTTTTCATGAGCCCTTAGACCATAGCATGCCAATGTTGTCCATGGTGTTTTTTTCTTAGCAAAGATACTGGAATGGTTTGCCATTTCCTTCTCCAGTGGATTATGGCAGATAGAAGTTAAGTGACTTGCCCAGGGTCGCACAGCTAGCAAGCGTCTGAGGCTGGATTTGAACTGAGGTCTTCCTGACTCTAGGCTCAGCATTTTATCCACTGAGCTACCTAGTTGCTTCCATATGATACAATGTATTATATAATTATTATTTTATAACAATATGATTATGATTGTAGTATAACAAATATGTAACAATGAGATCATAAAATATAAATCATTATAATAAAAAATAAATTGAGTTTTCACTGTTTAGCCAGTGATAGCAGAATATTACCTAGGAAAACTGTGGGTCTCCAATATAGAATCAGCATTTAGAGTTAGAAAGGTCCTTAGCAATCATCTACTATCAATGTTTAAATTAAATTAAATTCAGAATATGGTCATATTATAAACATGCTGATTCTACCTGTAGCTCCTGGATGCTACAGTGAGAATTATTACAGTTCAAGTCGCCAGCACTCTGGCCTGGAAGTCAATCAATCAATCAATCAGTAAGTGTTTGGGAAGTGCCTCCCTTCATCTTCACTTCAGCACCTGGCTACTATCTGTCCAGCTGCTGTTGCTATATCCTACAAACCAGATCATGGGACGACCTGGCCCCATCCATTCCACCCCTTGCTTTAGAACTGTAATCAATCAATGGATCATTGTCTTTGGAAAAGATGAGACTTTTGGACTACTTGAAGGCTCCATTCATCATCCCTAGCACTTTCCAGATCAAAATACCCTTCTCTGACCACTCCCTACTCCTCTTAGATATGTCATATCCTCCATTAGACTGCAAATTCCTGAAGAATGGTGACTTTCATTTTGTATTTGTATTTGTACCATTTTGTATTTGTATTTGTATGTGTTGTTTTTTTAAGACACGTAACAATTAGTAAATGCTTTTTCTTTCATTCATGCATTGATTCATTGACTTCCTATAATGATTTTGCACAGCCCTGCCTCACTTAAATCCAATTCACTTGCAAGTCAAGACATCACCCTCCTGATGTCATTGGTCCTCTTCGAGAAGGAAGGACAAACAACACTAGGTGCCATGCTGGGGACACAAGACAAGTGCCTTTAAAGTCTTCCATTCTATCAGATGGGAATCCTGGTTCTCCATCCTAGTCCTTCATTGACATGCTTTATGCATAATCTTGTTTGGGTTATTTCTACCATGGGGCCTCAGTTTTCCTACCTTTCAGATGGGGACAAAAGTGTCTGCTTCTAGTAATGTGGTGAGCATGGGACAATGTTAGTACATTCTAAGAGTGTGGGATCCTAAGGTCATAGAATTAGAAATGAGAGAGTCTAACCCCCTCATTTTAGAGAAGAAGAAACTGAAACACATAGGAGTTAAAGTGACTTGCTCAGGGTCACATAGTAAGGGTCTGAACTGTGATTCGAATCTAGGACTTCCTGAGGGCTCTTCTGTGCCTGAGTTTTTGACCCACATGGTGCAAAATGCCTTCACTGGCACTTGAATGTAAACCTTCTCCACATTTAGAAAACCATGGGTGGATCACCCTTTCTCTTTTCCTGTTTTCTTAGACAGCTAGGTGGCCCAGTAGATCTAGCACTGACCCTGGAGTCAAGAAGTTGTGGATTCTACACTTACTAGCTGTGTGACCCTGCTCAAGTCACTTAACCCTGATTGCCTCACTAAAAAGCAAAAAAAAAAAAAAAGTGGATTCAAATCCAGCCTCAGACCCTTCCTAGCTGTGTGACTCTGGGCAAATCAATTAAACCTCTCTGTGCCTCAGTTTCCTTCCCTGTAAAATACAGAGAATGACAGTGCCTCCTTCATGGGGTTCTGAAGATCAAATGAGATATTTGTAAAGTCTAACTGTTTCGGCAGCCCTGAAACATAGAAATAGATAGAGGAGCTGGACTGCCTTCACTCCTAACTTCAAGGGCAATGGATAGGATCATAGGACCATCAGTTTAAGCCCGGAAAAAACCTTAGAATTTCATTCTCAATTTCCAGCAGCATCAGATCACATTTCAACTGTAACGATAATTCCTTCCAGGTAAAAAAGGTCTAGAAAATTTTCTTTATCTCATTTTATTCTCACAACAACCTTTGTGGAAGTGAATGTTGAAAAGTAAAATGAATAAATTAATTGAAAGGGTGAAAAATGACAACAGGGAAAGTCAGATGAGGTGTTTAGGGGTTGTAAATGTGGAGAGGGCACCAGCAGAGGAAGAGGGGTTGAAGGCAGGCAAGATGGAGGTTATTTCTTCCATTTTGCATATGGGGAAAACTGAGACCTAGAGAGGTGAAATGCCTTCCATCATTAGTGCTTTAATTCTTGGCAACTGTCCTGCTTACAGGCTGTGTGATCTTGGGCAAGTCATTTCCCTTCCTTGGAGTCTCCATTTCATTGTCTGTAAAATGAAACTTGGGCTAGATAACCAGTCTCTGAGGCCCCTTCCAGTTCTTGATCTATGATCTTGGGACAGCTTCTGGATCTTTCTACCTCTTGTCACAATGCAAATACCCCTCGAACTTTAGTGGGGATGACGACAAACAGCCACAGAGATAGGGCAGTGTAGTGGACAGTAGGTCAGCCTTAGAGGCAGAAAGACCTGGGTTCAGGTTCTGTCTCTTGAACACACTGGCTGTATGACCCTGGCCAAGTTACTGACCTCAGTGCTCCCTGCAATGGTCTAAGACTCTTAAGTTCCAGAATAATGACCTGCACTAGTAGATGGAGTTTTCCCACCCAGAGTTCCCTCAACCAAGGAAATCACAGGTTCAGTTTAAAAAAAAATGACAACAAAGGGAGGGCAGATTGGGGAAAGGGGTATTCAGAATACATGCCGTCTTGGGGATGGGGGAGGGGAGAGATGGGGAGAAAATTTGGAACTCAAAATCTTGTGGAAGTGAATGTTGAAAACTAAAATAAATACATTAATTTAAAGGGGGAAAAATGACAACAGGGAAAGTCAGATGAGGTGTTTAGAGGGTGTAAATGTGGAGGTCGAAGGCAGGCAGGAGAAGAAGCCAAAGACCAAGGACCAGCCCCTGGGGTCACCCACTGCCTCAGGCCCCAGGATCTGAGTGAGCAGAGCTTGATTATCAACCATTGACAGTTTCTCTTGTAGATAAAACCCTGCTAGGATCCAAACACTTCTAGGAGCTGGAAAGGTCCTCAGAAGCCATTGATCTAGGCCAACCTCTTCATTTTAGGGAGGAGGAAACAGAAGCCCAGAGTAGGTAAGTGATTTTCCCCAAGGTCACATTGATAGTAAGTGGCAGACCTGGGATTTGAACTCAGGTCCTCAGACTCCAAATCCTATGATCTTTTGCCTGTCCCACATTTTTGTTGTTGAGGGCAGCTAGGTGGCATAGTGGATAGAGGGTTGAACCTGGAGTCAGGAAGACTCATCTTTGTGAGCTCAAATCTGGCCTCACATACTTACCAGCTGTGTGACCCTGGGAAAGTCACTTAACCCTGTTTGCCTCAGTTTCCTTATCTGTCAAATGAGCTGGAGAAGGAAATGGCAAACCACTCTGGTATTTCTATCAAGAAAACCCAAAATGGGATCATAAAAAATTGGACACGACTGAAACAATCCCAATCTTACAGTTTTTTGCCTGTCACACTGTCTCTTAACTCATTACTGTTCCTTTTCCCCACAGGAGTGCCCAGGGCCCTCCCCTCCCCCATACTTTTAGATTAGAAAACACATATGTTTGCACATAGGCTTTAGAAACTATATTGAGTTATGGAAAAACTGGGGATGAGGAGATTCGGATTCTAGTCTTAGCACTAATACTAGTTTAGCTTGTATGAGGCTTGTCAGGCAGCGTGGAAAGAACCCTGGGCTAGACTTAGAGGACCTTGGTTCTTGTCTAGCCTCTGTTGTTAACTTGCTGAATGACATTAGGCAAGTGAATTAATGTCTCTGGGCCTCATTTTCCCCAAGTGTCAAATGAAGACAATGCTGCCTGCCCTGATGTTCTAAAAGGGGGTGTATTGAAAGTCTATCAGGACAACAGATGGGAAATCTTGTTATACAGATGATCAGGGTCATTACTTCAAGAGGCTGGGTGATGCTGAGCTGACTGGGCTCTTTGGTGTGAGGCAGGCAGATTCTTCATCTGGATATGGTATGTACTCACTTATGTTTGAGGTCAGCTCAGGGAAATGGGTCACCTCCCTACTTCACTCTTATCAGTGATACCTATTCAGGAAATGTTTTCTTCTGGATCCAGGGCCCCTACTCCAAAGTCGAGTGGGGGTCCCTGGGGAAAAAGGGAGAATTGAAGAATGGTCTAAAGCTGGGCTGAAGTTCAGTGTCTAAAACACGCTGGCTGTGTGATCCTGGGCAAGTCACTGACCTTCTCAGCACTCCTGGAAACTGTCTAAGACTCTGGCTAATGACAGTTGTTGGACTTGTGGCTGTCAGCGTCTCATGATGTCCCTCTCTGTCACTTCCTTCCTATGGGACAGGTTCCTCCTTCCTTGACATTGGCAGGGTAGTTAATACCCTCATAGGATCCTAGATCTAGAAGGGGAAAGGATATCCCTTCATTTTAGAGATCAGGAACTGGAGGCCCAGAGAGGTTAAGTCATTTGCCCAAGGTCACACAGGCAGTAAATGAGAGAGTTAGGATTTGAACTCATATCCAGTGACTACAAGTTTGGCACTATTTCCAATGAGTCACAAGCAATAATCCCTCCCGGTCATGCCTCCAGCTTAGGGATGCTACGGTAATCACAGGTAAAATTGGAGGGGAAAGTGATTTGGAAAAATATAAAATGCTATTTAGATGTCTTAATGATGATAATGATTATCTTTGAATCATGGGTAGGCTATGGGTGCCTCTGGGTTGAGGATGCAGGAATGAGAAGCCGTAGTTTATTGAACTGTACATAGGCCAATTTATGACCCTCAATATCACGCTTCTCCTGCCATCCTGAGGTCTGGGTCACCTCCAGATTGCTTGAGCCAGGCACAGTTTCTAGTTCTTCCTTTCATTCTCCTTGGCAGCTTGGGGAGGTCTGCAAGGCAGCAGCTGAGGTCAGTCTCCCTGAGTAGGGCGCCAACTGCTTTCTCATTCTGCCTTCAGGTAGCACACAGAAGATGGGAGAAGTTGGTCTCTTGGCTAGTTTTATAGGCTGGCTCAGGACAGAGTTGAGTTAGGATAGAGGCGATTGAGTGGTCTAGATGCGTGAGGTTCTGGTGTTTCTGGGTGGGTTTTCCTGCATGTCTCTAGGTTCTACTATGTTGTGCATGTCCCAGGAGAAGTCCTATATTCCAGATCATGCTGGGAACTAGCTGCCCAAAGTTTGAGCACAAAGACACTTGAAAAGTTTGTTTATGATGAATCTGGGTCATAAGATTAGCAGTAATTTCATCCTTGACACAACTCCTTCTAAGCCCTGCTCTATTCTCTTGGGTGTGCCTCTGTCAAAGGTCATGGGACCCTGCCAGTCAGAGGTCATGGGACCCTGGCAGTCAGAGGTCATGGGACCCTGGCAGTCAGAGGTCATAGGACCCTTGTGATCAAAGAGTTAAAGGATCACAGCCTACAAGCTCTATGAGACATTAGAGGCCATCTAGTTCAACCTGTGCATTTTACAGATGAAGAAAATGAAGTCCAGAGTGCTCAAGTGACTTACCTAACGTCCCAAAGGCGGTAAAGGGCAGTAGAGGTATATGTTGCCTCACCTTCATGCTTGCATGTGCATGTGATGAAGGCATTGGACGGCAAACACACACATACACACACACACACACACACACACACACCCCTCTTCACCCTGGCTTTGCATTTCAGGCTTCTGAATAAATCTCTAAGAGCAAATGACATCACACTGCACAGAGTGCTGCCCTGGCTCTAAAGCTGAAGGAGCCTGCTAGGTCACTGAGGCCAACTCCTTCATCTTCCAAATGCAGAAACAGCCCCAGAGAAGTTAAGTGACTTTAGGACCACATGACTTATCCCTAGCCCTGGACACAGATTCACCTTTATCCAGTGACTGATCCCTGCCCACGGCTATGGACTGAGCCATTAGTCCTGATACAGATCAATCTCTATTGCTGGACACAGAGTGATCCTGACTTCAGTCTAATTGTTAATTCTGACCACTACTGAGCCTTCAATTCAATTTAATTTGTGAGCATTTATTAAACACATACCATAGGGAACTAGGTGGCAGAGTGCCTGGAACCCCAGACGGTCCTCAGACACTTTCTAGCTATGTGACCTTAACTTCTGTTTGCCTCAGTTTCCCCAACTGTAAAAGGGTGATCATAGCATTGTAGATACTATAATAATAGAAACTATAAAATGGGGGTAATAATAGCACCTATCTCCTACAGTTGTGGCAAGGATCAAATAAGATATTTATAAAGCACGGTGTATGGTACATAGTAGGCACTATATGAATGTTGGCTATTTTAAAAATTAAAAATTTTTTTTTGTTTTCAACATTCACTCTTATAAGATTTTGAGTTCCAAATTTTACTTTCCCTCTCTCCTTCCCTCCCCTTACCCCTCCCTCTGCCCAAGACGGCATGCAATCTGATATAGGCTATACATGTACAATCATATTAAACATATTCCCACATTAGTCATGTTGTGAAAGAAGAATCAGCACAAAAGGGAAAAACCACGAGAAAGAACACCCCACCCCCAAAAAAAGGAATAAAGAAAAAGAAAATAGCGTGCTTTGATCTGCATTCAGACTCCATAGTTCTTTCTCTGGGTGTAGATAGCATTTTCCTGCATGAGTCTTTTGGAGTTGGCTTAGATCTAAATGCTAGCTATTATTATTAACTATTGTATGCCAGGCACTGAGCACAGTGCTGGGGATAAAGAAGGCAAAAATGAAATTATCCTTGCCTCAAAAAGCTTATATTTTACTTGAAATTAACAAATAATAACAAGAAATAGCATGTATATAGTTTTTTAAGTTTTGCAAAGTGCTTTACAAATATCTCATTTCATCCTCACTACAACCCTGGGAGGTAGGTGCTCTTGTCATCCCCATTTTACAAATGAGGAAACTGAGGTTGATGGAGATTAAGGGATTTGCTCTGGATCATACAGCTAGTAAGTATCTGAGGGTAGATTTGAACTCAGGTCTTCCTCTCTCCAAGTCTAGTGCTCTATCCACTGCGCCTCCTTGCTCCCTTATATGTACACGTATTGGGGTCCACATAAAGTTATGGAGGCTGGAAATGGAATGCTATGGACAGGAAACAAGTGGGACAGCTTATCTAAACCTAAGTGGGGTCTTAACTAGCCTTAACCCCAGACCCAGACTAGTCCCTGATACTGACCATGACCCTAACTCTAGTCACAGACTAACCTCTATCACTAGTGACTTACTGATTCTTTTTTTTTTAATTTTAATTTTTAAATTATTTATTTATTTTTAGTTCTCAACGTTCACTTCCATAAGGTTTTGAGTTTTAAATTTTCTCCCTCTTCCTTTCCTCCACTCTCCCCAAGATGGTGTGTAATCTGATATAGGTGACTTACTGATGCTTAATACTGGCTGTAGACCATACCTAACTCTGGCCACAGAGGGTAAATGAGAGTATAAATGGTCCTATGCACCCCATCCCCACTTAGGAAAAACCTGCTCCAAGCCCACTTGTGGCTACATAGAGGGCAGGAGTGTCCTCTTTCTACCCAAGAGAAATCCAAGTGGCTCTTATCTGGCAATGTCAGGATGTCTCAGCTGGATGGATAAGAGCGTCAGAACTATGGCACAGGAGGGAAATGATCCCCCTAAACAGAGTTCCACTGAATAGTCTTTTGCATCTACCCTCTAGAGGATCCTGCTCTGAGCACCATTCCTCTGCACATATGGAAGCAGAAAGGGCTTTTGAAGGTCAGCAGGCTGGGGTGAGGTAGGAAAGGGAAGAAAGGGAAGGGTTTCAGAGCAGCCAAAGAAGAGCTTGAATCACCTAGCCCCGCCCATCCCATCGGCACGTAGTACTACTGACATCAGAAACTCCTACTTCTTCCTTTTGTGGTCAAGCTGATGCTGGCTATACCCTCTGCCCATCTCTGTTCTGTGGAACTCAGACTCATGAAGGGGCCATGTTCCAGAGCTAGAGTGGAAAGGGACCTTGGAGGTTACCCAATCAAATCCCCTTATTTTATTTACTTTTAAATTTAATTTTTTAAAAATTCTGAACTTAAACACCAAAGACAGAGAGACAGAGAGAGAGAGAGAGAGAGAGAGAGAGGAGAGGAGAGAGGGAGAGTGAGAGAGAGAGAGCATTTCCATATATACAACAGAACACAAAGAGGATTCTATAGGAAATCAGGAATCTCCATTTCATAGCACTTGTTTTAAAAAAAACTTTCAGAACTATCCTTCTTGTCTAGATTTCCTTTTGCACTTCTTCTGTACATTTAAAAAAATGTTTCACTAGTTCTTTTTTTTTTGCATCACTATTGCCAATCTCCCTTCCCTCCTCTGATACCCCTTCCCCACAATTAACAGAGAACAAAGCCAAACCAAGCCCTTGTAACAATAAACATAGTCAATATATCAAATGCTCACAGTGGCTGTGTCCAGAAATGTATGTCTCTGCATCTTGTATCTATCAGGTGGGTGACATGCCTCACCATAGATTCTCCAGAAACATCAACTGCCTCACTTTACAAATGAGCAAACTGGGGCCCAGGGGAAAGGGGAAGTGACTTAAGATCACTTAGACAAGTCAACCACTCAGTTGACAATGCCAGGACTCCCAGGGCTCCTAAGTCTTAACCCAGACCCAGTCAGGGAGTTCTCTACTGAAAGGTAAGACAAGGTAAGATACTCCTTTGTAGGGGTGGTGGAGGTGGTACAGAGAACTCAGATCCAACTTTACAGGCAACAAGAATGACCAGGACTGGTCTATTGACCAACAAGGAATCTTCCTTTACCTTCACTTATCCCAGGTGAAAAGGGCTGGATTTCTTGAGGTCTGCGTTCCTCCCCCTTCATTCTCCTTTCCCCCCCAATTTGGCTGGATACCTGGGTGTTGGGCTGCTTGGACGCACCAGAGTCCAGTCTCCCCCATCCCTAAAACTCTCTCCCCCTAGAACAAGGAATCTTGTCCCCCCAGCTCAGCCGTGTGGGAGCTGGGGAACTCTATTCTCCATTGTTAGAGCTTATACCTAGCATTAGTCATTTGGAGGCTGAGATTTCTCATGGAAAGGGAAACCTTAAGGGTGGGGGCCTCTCCTGGGTTCTTAGATCAGCCACCCCCACCCCAGGGAGTCCTTTAACCCCATAAGCCCTTTCTGTGGTCCTAATTCTTAGACTTCGGTCTGAGTTTGGCTCATGAGAATTCAGTTAGCAAATATAATAATAGGCAAATGTTGATGCCTCTCACCCTCACCACCTCTGACTAACACACACACACACACACACGCGTACACACAATACACGCATGCATATATACACTCATATATATATACAATACACATATACACAAATACACACACATATATACCTACACATAAACATATACGTGTATATATGGTGGATAAGGTGTTGGGGGCTCAGATGCTTGGGTCCGGGGCCTGAACTAGTGTTTACTGGGCGAGCTGAGTCTGAGTGCAGCCCATTGGCACGATAGGGGTCAGGAGTTTCTGTCTCTTGGCTCCCACTGGGGCTGCAGGACCGCTCCCCCATGCCTATGTAACAGACGGCATGCCCCACAGGGGCAGTTCCTTGTGCCTGACAGCTCCTGGGCTCAGTTATAGACCAGACACAGCAGCAATGATGAGCCCGGAGTGGAAGTCACCTGGTGCTGTGCCCACGACCCCTTCCTTCGTTGGCCATCTCCCCCTCCCTGCCACCTCTTCTTCACTTTCCTAACCCGAAGGCCTCTCACCTGGTTTCCTGGGGAGTTGTGGGCGGTGTGAGTGGCTGCTCCTCTACATCCCCCTCCTGGTGGGGCCCCAGCGGGCGCTCAGGATGCTCTGTCCCTCCTCCCTGCCCGGGCTGCCCAGGCCCACAATCTCCTCTGCTCAGGCACCAGAGGGCTCTGTGTGCTGTTCTGCCTGAAGCTCAGAGCCTTGCCGTAGTTCCCCACACTCTGTGCCCTGGCTGCCTGTTGCCGGCCTCTTGAAGGTGCCCTTTGACCCTCTCTCTGGTGCCTCCTTCCCTCCTTAGCACGTGGGAGGCAGCGGATCAGTGGTGGAGCAGCCTGTGGGGCAGCCATGCCTGGGAGCAGGAACGGGGCGCTGCTGCCAATCGCAGTCCTGGGTGCTTCTCGTGCCTGCTTACCTTTCACCTCACCCCCATCACCTGAGTTTCCAGGTGCCCAGCCCTTATACTATGCGGCCCAGGAGGAGGAAAAAAGGAACGAAACATTTGGGGTGTCCTATCCAAACGAGTAGGGAGAGAGGGATATTGGGGCTTCTAGCCTCTCTCTCAGGTTGGTTACAGTCCAGGGAATTCTTGAGGCTCTAGCCCCTATCCCAGACACAGAACCATCCTCCTCTACCCTGAGTCCATACTCCTGGAAGTAAGCCCCAATACTGAAGTGCTATAACTACAATGAGCCTTTATTCCTAATTTTGAGCTCCCATTCTCGACAATGAGCATCCATTCAGCCATCCATCCATCCATGTATCCATCCATCCATCCATCGAGACTTCTGTTCCCAGGAGGGAGCCCTTCTCCCATCTATAACTTAACTCCCCCCCCATCCCTGCCATCCCAAGCACTGAGCCCAAATCCTTGACACAGAACCCTTATCCCTGATATAGGGCATCCATCCCTGAACTGAGCTCCTGTCCCCAGAACTGATCCATTCTCATCAGTCAATAAACCAACCAATATTTATTAAGAGCCTGCTTTGTGCCAACACTCAGTCACCATTTTTAGTAGTTTTTTTTAATTTTTAACACGTGTTTTTAAAACTTTGGGTTACAATTTTTTTCTCTTCCTCCCTCCCCACCCACCCCCATTGAAAAGGCAAGCACCTTGATACAGGTTATAGATGTGTAGTCATGCAAAACACTTCCATAGTAGTCCTGTTGTGAAAAACTAAGTATATTTCCCTTCATCCTATCCTACCCCCCATTTATTCTATTCTCTCTTTTGACCCTGTCCCTCCTCAGAAATGTTTGCTTTTGATTATCCTCTCCCCCAATCTGCCCACCCCTCTATCAACCCCCTTCGCTCTTGTCCCCTTCCCCCCTTATTTTCCTGTAGGGTAAGATAGATTTCCATACCCTATTGTGTATGTTATTCCCTCCTTAAGTCAAATCCTATGAGAATAAGATTCACTCAATCCCTCTCACCTTCCCCCATTTCCTCTCCATTGTAAAAACCTTTTCTTATCTGTTTCATGTGAGATATTTTACCTCATTCTACTTCTCCCTTTCTCCTTCTCCCAGTATAATCCTCTCTCACCCCTTAATTTTATTTTCCAGATATCACCCCTTCATCTTCAACTCACCTTGTGTCCTCTATCTATCTATCTATCTATCTATCTATACATACATATAATTTTTCCCTCCCACTACCCTAATACTGACAAAGGACTCATGAGTTACAAATATCATCTTTATCTGCAAGAATGTAAACAGTTCAACCTTAATAAGTCTCTTATGATTTCCCTTTCCTGTTTACTTCTTCCATGTTTTACTTGTCTTGTATTTGAAAGCCAAATTTTCTATTCAGCTCTGGTCTTTTCCTCAGGAATGCTTGAAAGTCCCCTATTTCATTGAATGACCATTTTTTACCCTGAAGGATTATACTCAGTTTTGCTGGGTAGGTGATTCTTGGTTGCAGTCCTATCTCTTTTGGCCTCTGGAATATCATACTCCATGCCCTTTGAACCCTTAATGTAGAAGCTGCTAAATCTTGTGTTATCCTGAATGTGTTTCCACAATACTTGAATTGTTTCTTTCTGGCTGCTTGCAATATTTTCTCCTTGACCTGGGGATTCTGGAATTTGGCTACAATATTCCTAGGAGTTTTCCTTTGGGGATCTCTTTCAGGAGGTGATCGGTGGATTTTTTCAATTTCTATTTTGCCTTCTGGTTCTAAAATATCAGGGCAGTTTTCCTTGCTAATTTCTTGAAAGATGATGTCTAGGCTCTTTTTTTGATCATGGCTTTCAGATAGTCCAATAATTTTTAAGCTCTCTCCTGGATCTATTTTCTAGGTCAGTTGTTTTTCCAACGAGCTATTTCATATTCTCTTCTATTTTTTCATTCTTTTGTATTAGTGTTACAGTGCCTTGATTTCTCAAATTGTCACTAGCTTTCAATTGCTCTATTCTAATTTTTAAGGAAGTATTTTCTTCAGTAAGCTTTTGGACTTCCTTTTCCATTTGATCAATTTTGCTTTTTAGGGCATTCTTCTCCTCATTGGCTTTTTGGACCTCTTTTACCATTTGGGTTAGGCCATTTTTTAAGGTGTTATTTTCTTCAGTATTTTTTTTGGGTCTCCTTTAGCATCACTCTCAGTTTTTCCTCTACTTTTCTTATTTGCTTCTCAAAATCCTTTATGAGCTCTTCCATGGCCTAGGACCAATTCATATTTTTCTTGGAGGCTTTGGATGTAGGAGCTTTGGCTTCATTGTCTTCTTCTGGTTGTATGTTTTGATCTTCTTTGTCACCAAAGTAAGATAATATAGTCTGACTCTTTTTGCATTGCTTGCTCATGATCCCAGCCAATTACTTGAGTTATAAACTCTTTGTTAAGGTAGAGGACTGTTTCCAGTGTGGAGAATGTACTGTTCCAAGTTTCAGAAGTTTTGTGCAGCTGTTTTCAGAGATACTTCTAGGTACCTGTAAATTTTCAGTTCTTCCAAGGTGTTATGATCAAGGGAGAGGTGTTTACTCCTTTCCTGGCCTGTGCTCTGGTCTATGAGTGACCACAAGCACTCTTTTCTGTCTTGGAACTCTGAGGAGGATTTCCTTCCCACCACCACTATAAGCTCCACTGTGCCAGCACTCCTCCTCGCCCCAAGACCACCACCCAGAACTGTGATCCAGATTCAAGCACGGGGAAAGCAAGAGAATCCTGCCTCAGCAAAGAGATCTCTGCAATCCCCCTCTGATCAGCCACTAGATTCCCCCCTCAGTCTGTGGGCCAGAAGCTCAGGAGGCAGCTGCTGCCCCGGAGCTGAGCTCGGGGACTGGAGCTGAGACCACTGTACTTCTCTCTCTCACCGAAGACACAGACTTTTTCCACTGACCTTCTAAGTTGTCTTTGGTGTTCATGGGTTGAGAAGTCT